>NW_012267299.1:4926669-4992811 GCF_000151885.1 Dipodomys ordii
TAATCTTAACTACTCAGAAGGATGAGATCTGAGAATCACAGTTCTTAGAGACAGCCCAGGCAGACAAATTTATAAAACTCTTACCTCTATTTAACTAACTAAAGCTTGAAGAGGAGCTCAAGTGGCAGAATACCAGCTATTAAGCGGGACAAGTCAAATGAGAGTGAAAGGCTCAGAGTTCAAGTCTTAGTACAAGAACAGACACAACAAAATGACTTGATTCATCACATAAGAAAGAGACTTTCTCTACATGAGTTATTGAAACAAATATGAATTGATATTAGCACTTATTCTGCAAAACACTTTTCTGCAAAAAAGTTAATGATGTTTCTTCTATAGACCTCAATAATTGCTTGCAAAACTGTAACACTGTCACCAAATTTGGTACCTGCTTCTTGTGGCACTAGTCAATTACAGGTAAATCTCTTCCTTGTGGAATGTCAAAGTGTACAAGCATAGTGAAGACGAGATCTGGAGAATACAGCTCTAGCATTCCTGATGGTGGGAGGGGAACACTGAACTGAAACATGGCTTCATCACTACTCCTCAGGTCTTACTATCCTACTGTAGAGTTACTAACATGGGTACTTAAGAGTATGGAATTGCATGGAGTTTGTCACCCAGAAGAAATAAAATGCTGATATTGTCACTATTTACTCAGATGATCTCTTTATTCTGTTCTCATGATGAATTACTTCAAGTATAATGCATTCTTTGACTAAAGATCAGGAAGTCTTTTTTTAATTGGCTTATTATCAGTTATACATTTGTATAATGTATTTTCCCATCGCCCAATATTATTTATGCAATGTCTGAAACCAGATTTTCTCAATATGAACCAGAAGCTTAACTATAATCCTATATATTTTCTTAGTAATAATATATTTAAGGTAAGAAAAACCAATAGTCTAGTGCAAGTTTCTGCTCATGAAAAGCTTCATAGGACTTCCATTTCTGCTAGGATATAGTAGCTCCATTCCTGCCAGGTCCTCTTACAACAACAAAATAAGCATAGGAAGATGCTGCAGGGGAGGTGGAAGCCAGACTGCCCAGAGACTGGGATCTAGAAAACAACATAGTGTGAGTTCTCTAGTTCTCTGCTTAAGCCTCTTGTGTATTTCAGACAGGACACAGAAACCTTCAACTCCAAATTGCCAGTAGGCACAGATAAAGAAAGCTCTAAGAAAAACCTGTGTACAACACACTGTTTGCAACAAACTATTGTTTTTTTCTAGAGGAGACAAGCGTGTGTGTTCATGTTTAAAGAGATGCTGCAATGCAGAAGACAACAACAAGAATGAAGAAGTCAGCTCTCCATCTGCCACTGGAAAAGCAATCTGTCTAGAGCAGTGATTCCAAAACTTCGCTTTAATCACCAGCTCCCAGTGGGCCTGTTGCAACAGATTGCTTGAATGTGCCTCCAAAGTTGCAATAATTTACATCTTATAAAGTGAATATCAATGTGATAACAAAGGCAATGCCAATGAACCTAGCCTGTGGAACATTCTGAGACTCACTGGTCTAAACCAAGGGATACACAGCCTAATTATAATGTTGATAGTTTGCCATGAGCAGTATAACTTAACCCAAAAGCCAGAGATATACAAGTGTTAATAGTGGAGAACTGCATCCTATTGTACTATGATCCTCTGAATAGATAATATGGTTTACCTAAAAGGAAAAGACTATTGCCATTGTCTATGACATTGAGAAGCAATAGGTTTGGGAATAGGAAATGGGCTCAGAAATGGTAAACAGAGTAGATAGCATGATAAGATAGAACTATTTCTTCTCTGTGTATGCAGTGACTGTGTACAGGAAGTAGGGAGATAAACGCTAAAAGTCAGGGAAGTTCATCTGCTTTGGATATCTCAGTCCAATAGTCTGAGGAAAAGACACTAGGTCTTCTGGAGTTAACCAATCCTTAGGAAGGGAAGAAGGACATCAACTGACCATGTCTCAGCTCAGGAATTGCCTTGAACCTTAGCTTAAGATGGAGAAAAAGTTGGGCATAGGTGGCTCAGACCTGTAATCCTAGCTACTAAAGAGGCTGAGATCTGAGGATCACAGTTCAAAGCCAGCCCAGGTGAGAAAGTCCATGAGACTCTTAACTTCAATAAACCACCAGAAGTGGCACTGTGGCACAAGTGGTAGAGTGCTAGCCTTGAGCTAAAGGGCTGAGGGACAGCGCCCAGGCCCAGAGTTCAAGCCCCGTGACTGACCAAAAAAAAATAGAGCAGAAACATGAGGACACTAAAAATCTGATAGGCCAATCCTAGAAGGAAGAGATGCTCCACACCCAAAGTACCACGGTAATCTCTGCAAGAATGTGGGCCATCTTAGCCTCATGGCACTGATACTAATTCTTTAGCAGAGCAAGACTGGACTCAGAAGGCACACCAGGTGTCACCCTAGTAAGACCTAGAACTCTGTTGCTCCAGAAAAATGTGAGATGCTGACAGCTCACAAATTAAGGGTAAAGGAAAACCCCAAAAGGGAGATTCTAAGTTTCCTTAGATGAGGAAGTTGGGTATTGATGTGATTAATTGAAAAATTAAAGAGGTGTAACCAAATTGGTCTTCTGAGTTAGTGGAGCATTTCATACCAATTACCTGGCTTTCATTCAATTGCCTGTGGTTGGTTGGCTCATTGGTTAAATCATGACACCAAGAAAAACTGGAGAGATGTAATTTTGCACTTGGAGAGGCTAGTTTGCTCATTACCATATGCTCTGTCCAAGAGTTGTATAAAAGGAGAACAATAATCCATACTAGGAACATAATGACATCATGGTTGATATGTGTGAATTCATTACTAGAACAGCTCAAAAATGTGCCTGATGCTACGTGCTGGTAGCTCATGCCTGTAATCTTAGCTACTCAGGAGGCTGAGATCTGAAGATAATTGTTTGAAGCCCACTCCGGCAGGAAAATCCATGAGACTCTTATTTCCAATCAACCACCAAAAACCAGAAGTGCTAAAAGTGCTACTGTGCTAGCCTTGAGGAAAAAAGCTCAGAGATAGTGCCCAGGCCTTGAGTTCGAGCCCCACAACTGACAAAACAAAACAGAAAAAGTGCCTGATGCCAGTGGAGGTTTGCATCAACTTGGTATTCCACTTATACAGCTATTGTAAAAAAGCAGAAATCCAAATTTAGTGAGAAACATCATTTTTATCTTCCAGAAATACTTGAAATTTATTCAGCAAATTGATTATGTGCCAGACATTATAGAGCACTCATTGGCTCAGTGTCACTATATTACCCATTTAATTTTTGTAACAACCATATGACATAAGTATTATCCTCCAATTACATATGTGGAAACTCTGCAATCTAATTTGATTGCAATTTGGCAATTTTTCTAAAAACGGTTCTGAGTCATTAGGATCATACTATCAAAACAAGTTTTCTCTATTTAGTATAGATTCCATTGAGTCCAATCAGCACAAAGGCATGAATAAGCCAAGGTCAGACTTTTATCAAACTGAATTTCAACCATGTAATTATAAATTAACTTTAGGCCTGATGAGTCCCTCTGGGACTTTTTGGAGTAGTTTAAATTTCATATTTGCATATGAAATTTATATGGATAATTTTTTAAATTATAGATTTCCTGGCTTCACCATACTTTATTAAAACTCTCCAAGGTTTTCTGATATATTATCATGTTTGTAAACCACTGATTTATTCTGTTCTTTGTCCCAAATAAGCAATACAGGAAAAGTAGGATGTAAGAGGTATAACAAACTTTGGTAATATAGGGGGAAAGGTGGGTTGAAATTTCTACTTGCTTCAAATAACATTGATAATGTGTAGATTATCACAAAGCATTCTTGCAAACACTTTACAGAGAATAATATTGCAAAGTGTACAAACATTGGTTCAATGAATTTTTACAAACTAAGTAAGCTTAGAAACATCACACAGAACAGCTACAAAAAAGGTTATGCTACACAAACTCAGAAGCCACATTTATATGCTCCATCTCATTTAGTACTCAGATCTACCTCATTTTAGAAAAAAACCTCAATCTGACTTAAAATAGCATAGATAGTCTGCTTTTCATCAATGTATCATAAGCAACATTGCTCTAATCTAGCATTTCTCAGTGGGGGTTGCTCAAACTCATTGCTCTATAGAATTGTACAATTTATCAATTTCATACTATATTAATCAACATTTATTTTATTTGTTCTATGTGCAGTTTAGTTTATTTCCATTCAAGGGGTCTCCATGTAGAGCTATGAACATTCTTATGCATGTCTCTTTTGTGAAAATCTGCATCTATTTTGTTGTGTATGCACCTGGAAGTACAATTGCAGGATGATAGGAATGCACGTGACAGTTTTAAGAAACGTTGATCAAGTTACGAGGTGGTTGTACGATTGTACAACCCAGTAGACAATATAGAACAATTCACATCAACACTTATTAGTTTGTCTTTTTTAACTTATTCTAATTCTAATTTTTATTTCCCTAATGACTGATAAAATTGATGAACTTGTTTTATATATACACACATATATATATATAGGCATTTGAATATATTTTTGTGCAGTATTATATTGTCTATACAGTTTTCATGGGCTTTAGAAGGTCTTTAAAAATTCTAAAAATGATCATTTTGTTGGATTCAAATTTATCTTTTTAATTTTATTTTATTACAAAGGTACTGTACAGATGGGTTACAGTTACATGAGTAAGGTAATAAGTACAATTCTTGTCAGACGTTGTCACCCACTCCTTTGGTTTTTTTCCTACTATCCCTTCCCTCCCCCACCTGCCCCACCACTCCCACCCAACAAAGTTGTAAAGTTTATTTGCAACATAGTGTCTTGTGACTATCGTTATTGCAGTGGGTCATCCTATCTCCTTGTTTCAGCACTTTGCTATTCCTTCCCTCTCCCCAAGTTAGACAAATGTATATACAAGTTGCAGGGTATCAAAATCACAACAGGGCATATACCATAGGGGGAAGAACATACAACTGAAACAAACAAAAAATCACATAGTACATTAAAAACAACAACAACAAAGAAAAACCTCTTATGTCCATATCTTGGGGTTCATTTCGCTTAACATCATCTTATATGGTCCTATGTACATAGCTATTGAGTTATTCTGTTTATCTGCTAAGATTATCCTAGATGTATACTAATTATTGCAAATAAGGGAAACCATGGGACCTTTTTTTCTTTGGATCTGGCTTACTTCACTTAATATGATATTTTTTCTGTCTTTCCATTTTCTAATAAATGGGTCAGTGTCATTCCTTCTGATGGAGAAATAGCATTCCATTATATATATACATACATACATATATATATATATATGCCATATTTTTCAATCCATTCATCTACTGAGGGCATCTGGGTTGGTTCCATATCTTAGCTAGGGTAAATAATGCTATGATAAACATAATTGTTCTGGTAGCTTTAGTATGGCCTTGTTTGTGATCATTTAGGTAAATGCCCAAAAGTGGGATTGCTGGGTCATAGGGGAGCTCTATGTGGAGTCTTTTGAGGAACCTCCATATTACTTTCCAGAGTGGTTGAACAAGTTTAGACTCCCACCAACAATGCAGTAGGGTTCCCTTTTGGCCACATCCTCTCCAGCATCTGTTTTTATTATATTTCTTGATTATAGCCATTCTAACTAGGGTGAGGTGAAATTTCCATGTTGCATTTCTTTTGCATTCATTTGCATTTCTTTTATGGCCAGAGAAGTTGAGCATTTCTTCATGTGTCTATTAGCCATTCTTATTTCCTCTTCAGAGAAGAATCTCTTTAAGTCTTTAGCCCACTTATTATTGTGGCAATTGTTTCAGGATTTGTTTTGCCATTTCCTCTAAATTCTGGATTCAAAGTTTGAAGTTATTTCCTCTCACTGTGTAGTTTTTTTCACTCTCTGATGGCATCCTTTGCTACACAAAGTTTGTAATTTTAATATAGTCAAAAATCTTAATTTTTTAGTAAAACAAAGAAAATTATAACATTTTAATTTTGTATCCATATAGAAATACATTGTTTATCCCAAGATGAATGAAAATTATTCTATGGTATGTTTTCAGAGCTTTATTATTTTAGGCCACAATTAGATCCCTGAGCCAGGGACATTTTGGATACAATTTTTGTGGCATAAGAGTCAATATTTATTTTCTAGTCATTTTCAATTGACTTGGTAGAATCTCTTGTAAATACCATCTTTCCCCACTGAACTGAAATAATACCCTCATTGTAAAATAGCAAATCACTAAGATTATCAGCTATAATTTCCTTTATTGCACATGCTAACCGGATTTATAAAATAACTCATAGCACCACCAAGATTACTATCTGATGAAGTAACTCCATGGCTAGTCAAAAGGACACAAAAAACTACATATGATATGATACTGTCACTTCCCAGAGGAGTTTAAACAGACATGTGACTAAATGTCATATGGCATCCTGGATGGGATCCTAGGGCAGAAAGAAGGTAAAAGGAAAAACTGATGAATGTGAATCCAGTGTTGAGTTTAATAGTAATGCACCATTTCGTGATCACTAGGTATGACATTTATATCATGTAATGTAGTATACTAAAAATAGGGGAAACTGGGTACTAAGTGTATGAAAATGTCCCTTATGATCTTTGCAACTTTTCCATCCATTTTCTATAAATCGATTTGAAATTAAAAAGTGTATCTACATAAAAATATATTAATATCACAGCATGAATACTTGAAAAACAGAATGAATCTCTTCTATAAAAAAGGGGAGTGGGGGTAGAGAGGGGAAAGGATGGGAAGGGGAAACAAAGGAGGAGGCAACAATGCTTGATAAGAAATGTACTCACTACCTTGCCCATGTAATTGTAACCCCTCTGTTCACAATAAAAAAAAAATGTAAACTCAAGAAAAACACTGACAGACAAGTGACAAAGGCCAGACAAGTACAGGATTAAAAAAAATGAGAACTGGTAGAATGTCTTTGAAAAAGAAAAAAACAAAACCATCTCAGAAATGAAAGCTAAATAAATACTGACTCCGCTGATGAAAGCGCAGTAAGCAAGAGAAGAATAAGGAAAGTGCACACAAACAGACAAAAAGGTTTCAAAGAGAGGGAGGAGTCATCAAGGCAATGCAACACGGGAGAGCTGAGGTAGTTGAAAAATGTAAAACAGAACAAAAGCTTTAGAAATGTAACTCAAAATAGTGAGCAATGCAGCAAAAAAGAAAAATAAACAAAGGACTGTTAAAAGAATACTAAGTGTATAGGGAAAAAATTGATCCAAAATAGTTAAAAGAAAGAAACACACTAGTAAACATCATTGGTTTGGAAGATAAAGAGACTCTTTTAGGAATCCAGGATGAAACAACAACAACAACAACAAACCCAACTCATTTATAAAGACGCTAAGGTCATTTTAACATGAGGTTTCTTCACAACAGCAGGTAACAGAAAGAAGACAGAACATTTTGGTGCTACACAAGTGAAAAATCATTTTAAAAAGCATAAACTCAGAGTTTTCCAGACAGGCAAGTCGTATATAGCTACTTATTAAAGATTTAGACAAAACACCAAGCTTTCCAGAACACATAGAACATACCCATATGATTTTTTTCTAGAGAAAATCATTGAAAAACAAAAAAACCTTAGTAGTGAAACATTATATATATATATATATATATGTATACATACATATATATATATATAGTAAAGCAGTTGTATAGAGGGGTTACAGTTACACGAGTAGGGTAATGAGTACATTGCATAGCAAGCATTGTTATCTCCTCCTTTGTTTTTCACCTACCATCCCTTCCCTCCCCACCTCCCCAATTCCTCCACCCCCCACCCCAATATCATAAAGTTCGTTTTCAACATAGTGTCCTGTACATCTCGTCATCAGAAAGGGTCGGCCTGCATCCCCATTTAAGCGTTACCCAAAATCCCTTCCCCTCGCCAAATTACAAAAATGTATATACAAGGTCCACAACACCGGCCTAAAATCCAGTGAGAACAGGGGTTATGCTGTGCGGAAAGAATATACAAAAGAATTATATAGTGTATTGTAAGTACCTTAAAAACACTAGCAAGAAAGAAAAAAACACTTGTATCCCTGTCTTGGGATACATTTTGCTTAGCATTATCTCACCTGGTCATATGTACATAACCTTTGATCTTCTCTGCTTGTCCTAGCCATGCACTAAGCATTGCAACAAGAGAAACCATGAGACCTATGTTTCTTTGGGCCTGACTTACTTCACTTAATATAATTCTTTCCAAAACTAAATGCCCCAACAACAAATCCTCAAAGAAACAACTGCCCGATTAATAAATGGGCTAAAGACTTAAAGAGAAACTTCTCTGAGGAAGAAATAAGAATAGTCAATAGACACATGAGGAAATGCTCAACATCTCTAGCCACAAAAGAAATGCAAACCAAAACATTGAGATTCCACCTCACTCCAGTTAGAATGGCTATAATCAAGAAATCTAATAACAACAGATGCTGGAGGCCAAAAGGAACTCTACTGCATTGTTGATAGGAATCTAAACTTGTTCAACCACTCTGGAAAACAGTATGGAGTTTCCTCAAAAGACTCCACATAGAGCGTCCTTATGACCCAGTAATCCCACTTTTGGGCATTTACCCAAGCGATCATAAACAAGGTCATACCAAAGCTACCAGCACAACCATGTTTATCACAGCATTATTTACCATATCTAAGATATGGAACCAACCCAGAGCCCCTCAGTAGATGAATGTCTCAAGAAAATATGGTATGTATATATATAATGTATATATACATACATATATATATATATACCACATTTTATATATATATATATATATATATATATATATATATATAATGGAATTCTATGCCTCCATCAGAAAGAATGACATTGCTTCATTCGTTAGGAAATGGAAAGACTTGGAAAAATTATATTAAGTAGTGAAACATTCTAAAAAGGACTATTTTTTAAATAAGACATTTCATATATGTATCAGCTGTTTATTTGAAGGAGAATTCTTGTGTTTTGCTTCATTATGCTCATTTTCTGTAGATTATTGATCTTCTTAACAGTAAACAAATTATTTTCTGTTCCTACAGCATGAGTTTTCATATCATGAATTGCTGCTAACTTTGTGGAAAGTATTCTGCACCAGTAGGCATTGTAATATATTACCTATATATAATTCACTCCTTATATTTCTAGATTAAATCCACTTCAACATATTTTTGTTATTATATAATGCTCTGTTTTAGCATGTGTTATATCCAAAATTCTTAAAGGTATTATGTACTTAGGTACTTATGTAACTTATTACGCTGTAGTTTTGTTAGTACTGTAAAATAAGTTGGAAAACTTCTAATTTTCTATGCTTAATAATATGACATTAATATCAGCATTATTCTCATAGAATAGAATTCCAACATTTTTGAAATTTTTCATTTTTACTTTTGCTTTACTCTTTCAGAGATCCTCCAGATTCATTGAACAAATTATGATCCAGATGTAATATGAGGAATAAGCTTTCAGACAATTGTCTGACTGATTCAATTTTTAATGCAACTTTCAATTACTGTTTAATTTTTAAATTTTATTTTTTTAATTTTTTTAAATTTTAAATGTCATATATATATAATATTTAAACTCAAATTTGATCAATGATATGTACCATGATGTTTCTTGTTTATTGTCTGTAGTTCCAAAAAGCTGTTTCTTATTTTCTCTTTGTATATGAATCTGAGATGTGTGGCCTTTTCCATTCTTAACTTATAGCTTTCTATTTTTAATGGCCAGCTTTTTTGTAACTCACCAAAGTATAGAAATATGGTAGATAAATTGCAAGCTTCTAGAAAAAAAAGTGAGAAAAAGAAAAATTAATTTTTTCACATATTTTTATTGTGAAAATACCAATACAGAGGGGTTACAATTAAATGAACAAGGTAATGAGTACATTTCTTATCAAGCATTGTTGCCTTCTCCTTTGTTTCCCCTTCCCATCCCTGTAAAATTCATTTTTCGACATAACGTCTTGTACATCTCATTGTTGCAATGAGTCCACCTGTATCCCTATTTAAACAATTTGTTTTTTCCCTTCCCCTCCACAAATTATACCAACATCAAATACAGTGAAAACATGGGTTATACCGTGGGGGAGGAAAGAAAAATTATTCTTAAAAGAAAATCATACTCAAAGTAAATAAGGAAAACCTTTAAAATAGGATACAAAATTTAGCCTGAAATATTGATGTTGAGACTACATATGAAGGATGGGGTGCCAGTGGTTCATGCCTGTAAACCTACATATTCATGATGCTAAGATCTGAAGATCACGGCTCAAAGCTGGTCCAGGAACGAAAGTCCAAGAGATGGTTATCTCCAATTATCCACCAAAAAGGTGGAAATAGAGATGCGGCTCAAGTGGTAGAGTGCCAACCTTGAGCACAATAGTTCAGGAACAACTCCAGGCCCTAAGTTTAAGCTCCAGATCTGCTATAAGAGAGAGAGTGAGAGAGACTAAGTATGAACAGAGTAAGGGACAGTGCCAGGCCCTAGTTCAAGCCCCAGGTCTGACACAAAGACGACGGATGGAGGAAGTGAGAGAAAAAGAGTGAGAGGGAAAGAAAGGGAGAGAGGGAGAGAGAGGGAAAGAGAGAGAACTAAGAATGAACAGAGTAATCTCAGAAAATGAAACATTGAATATGCATCAAAATGAAAACAATAAGAATTAAGTGAAGAGTACAGGAAGGTGGCAGCTAAGAGGAATCTAGGACTTTTCCTGAGTCTCCGGGAAACTAAAGTATCAGATGCATGGTTGCAAAGAGAGATGGATGGGCATGGGAGTGTAACAGTCAAGAGCAGAGAGACATCAAGTTAAATTCTAAAACATGGATCTTTAGATTTGTAAAATAATAATAATAATAACAGATCTACACAGAGGGCACTGAGCACAATAAACTAATGAGGTTGGGAATCTTCTCCCTCAGAACATTAAGGAAAAGAGAAAAGCGAGGCTTTGGCAAGCTTGAGAGTTGCATTAACTAGTACTCTGGAAACATACAATGCCAGGAGACAGATCTATTGTTCTCCCAGCAAACAGACACCAGAGAGAGGACCCCCTGAACTTCCAAGCTTGCTCATAGGTATTGTGGTAAACAGTCATCTGAAGAGAAGTTTCACAGTCCAAGGATATGGCTGGAGAGAGCAAGAAGCCCCCACATGTGAATACACCCAGTGGTTTCCTTTTCTCCCCTGGCTGAGCAAAAGACCACCTTGGAAGTGAGTGTGGGTGCAAGAAACTGGTTGTGACATGGACACAGATTCGTGCATGCATAGGTGGGAAGCTCTGTTATTTCTTCGTATATTCCCCTAAACTATTTAACCCCTTTAGAGATACATGTACACCCATGTTTAGAGTAGCACTATTCACAATGGCCAAGTTATGTAAGCAGCTTACATTCCCATCAGTGGAAAAATGGATACATCACACAAGCTCAGCAGAAGAGTGAGAGGCCAGGGCGCTGCTTGAAGCAATTGATTTAGATGAGGTCATCCAAAGCACAGTCCATAAGCATGTTTAAGAAAACAAAAAAACAAAATGAAGAGGACCTCAGAAAAGGAATCTGAAACATACAGCTTAGAGAAACTAGAGAATAATTAATGGAGACTTCTGTCATTGAAGACTGCAAGAAGTTTAAGGCTCTGGAGTTTCATTTCCTTTTGTGTCCCTGATTCACCAAATTTTTAAATCATATGGGATTGCTTACATTGGCCATTACTGTATTTATGTGACCAGGATCTACCTGAGCTGGATCAAGAAATGGAGTTCTATTTCCTCTTCCTGCAGTCCCTTAACAGAAAACTGTCTACCTCTTAAGAAGAGAAAAGCAGTTAGCACTAAGGAAGCATTAGTTAAGACAAAATTCCTACTGGCTGACTTATACCTAAAAGTACAAAACTGTTAGGAAATTTTAATAGAAAATTCTTACAGAAAGCAAGATATATCTTTCAAATGCAATTCTGAAGGAAGCATCAATGACCTAGCTTGATAGAAGAAGAGAGCAAAGCCTAAAGCAAAATCTTAAGAATAAAGGACCCAAACACAGACAATAAGCAAATGCCCAAGGCAGATTAGGTCATTTAAACCCACATAAAAGCAAATTTCCAAGAATGTAATGAAGAGTGATGTCTTCTCTTCCTGTATCTGGGGGTGGAGGAAGAAGTTGCCACAATCATAAAAGGAAGAAAATTGATATTATATCATGGTTTCAACAGTCTTCAGTCCATTCCAAATCCAATTCTACTCCCCAGAAATAATGTTTTACAGTTTTATTCAGGCATAATTGAATACAATAAATTGCATATATGCAAATGATATCCTTTGTTAAGTTTTGATGTTGTTTACATACTCCTGAAACTTCCACAGCAATCAATATATTGATCATATCCATCACCCCCCAAAGTTTCTTCTCTGAACTCTCTTCTCTGGGCCCAAGGAAACACTGTTTACCTTTTTTTTTTTTTTTGCCCATGCTGATCTTGAACTGTAATCCTCCTGATCTCCCTAGAAGTAGAGATTACAAGCATGAACTTCTATACCCAGCCTGTTCTAGTTATTTTTCAGGTAGAGTATCACACTTTTGCCCAGAGGTACATGAAATTGCTTTCCTCCTAACCTACATATCCCAAGTAGCTAGGATCAAAAGCATGAGACATCGGGCCCCATTCCTCTTACAATTCCTTCTTGCTCATGGTCAGTGCTCTACCACTTGAGTCATGTCTCCCAAATTATCTTAAAAGTTTTTATTTTGGAATAATTTTAGATTTACCAAAGTTGCAGAGATGAGGTAAAGAGTTCCTGTACTCTCTGACAGAGTTTTTCATTATTTTTTTATTATTAACCATTGATTATTCTCTCATATCAGCAGGGTATATTTCTCAAAACAAAGAAAATGAATTTATCTAAGCCCCTAATTTGCCTCCCAATATTTTGAAACAGAGTCTTGCGCTAAAGCCCAGCTTGGCTTCAAATTTGAGGAGCCAGTGCACTTCTCAGCAGAATGCTTAGGAACGAACTGGAGTCAAATATTCCTGAGTCTCTTAGACACAGATGCTGCTGGACCAGGGCAAATACTGGCTCCAAGAAGCCAGGATCTAGGTCTAGAATAGCACTTTGCATGTAAAACAATCAACCAAGCCATCATCACCTGTTACTTAAATAACAAAGGAAATAAAAAGCCACTCTGATTCTCTGCAGGGCTGAGCCATCATAGACCAACTTGGCTTATGTAGGCATGCCAAGCAGCTCTACAGTTTAAGACATAGGGTCTGAAAAAATTCAGTGAACCAGACTAGTAACACAGCAACAATAAATTAGCCAGGCATACATATCTGGATAATGTGACATCGAATGCAAATTTTTCCTGAGATCCCAGGTAATGGCTAACACTGAGGAAATGAATGTCCACAGTCCAAAGTGAATAAATACCACATCCCTAGTAATAAGACTTTTGCAGAGCAAAAGCCAGGAGAATTTCAGAGGGAAAAGGAAACATAATTGCAGCAAATTCATATATAATGACAGGAAAACAAATGAGTCTTGCATTTATTAATTACGAATGGTCCTGGCAAAATGGTAGGAATTGGTGTCAAGATGCAATGGATTGAAAAATTACAAATAAATTAAACTAATTAGGGTAGAACATCCTTGAAGAATATTTTGAGAAAGGAATGAGTGTTTGTAGGAGCTAAAATTGGAAACTGTTAGGCGAAATGAACCCCAAGATAAGGACACAAGTGGTTTTTTCTTTCTTGCTATTGTTTCTAACATATTTATAAGGTAATTTTTGTTGTTGTTGCTTTGTATGTCCCTCTCCCACAGTATAACCCCTGTTTTCACTGTATTTGATGTTGGTATAATTTGGGGAGGGGAAGGGAAAAAACAAATTGCTTAAATAGGGATACAGATGGATCCATTGCAACAATGAGATATACAAGACGTTATGTCAAAAAACGAGCTTTACAACGTTGCAGGGTGGGGGGTCTCGGGCAGGGAGGTGGTGTAAATGTAGTAAAGGAGATAGGAGGAGGGCAGGGATGGTAGGGGAAACAAAGGAGGAGGCAACAATGCTTGATAAGAAATGTACTCATTACCTTGCCCATGTCATTGTAACCCCTCTGAATGGTATTTTCACAATAAAAAACTTATTAAAAAAAGAAATCAAATTATTAAAAAAATTATATTAAGCAAAGTAAGCCAGACCCAGAGAAACATAGGCTGCATGATTTCCAATTTGTAGTAATTAGAATGTGCCGACAAATCTACAGGTAAAATACAATGGATGGTAAAAGACAAAAAGTTACACTTGGACATGATAGATTTGCAGGGTTCTAAATATTCACACAGTGAGACCAAAGGATAGTCTTAAGAGAGAATCACAAACGCTCAATAGCTATGTGCAAATGATCGTATAATACAACATTTATCAAAATGAACTCCAAGAATGGAAACAGAGGGATTTTTTTGTTATTTTACTTTTATTTTCCTCTTTTCGCTGTTTTGATTTCTGTACTTTTTGTTCTTTATATAAATGTATCTGTTGGGGGAAGAGGAAGGAGGGAGCACAGAAATGGTGTGACAAAGGGTGAACGAATTCAGCAGTGAACCACACAACTTGTAGGGGAAAGGGGTCAGGAGGCAGAAAAGAACTTGGAGAAGATGAGGGAAGAATTGGCACAAAAAAGAAATGTGCTCATTACCTGACGTGTGTAACTGTAACCCTTCTGTATATCACCTTTACAATAAAAACATATTTTAAAAAAAGAAACTGTGATAAAGAAACCAATAAAAAAAAAAGGTAACTAGTCACACAATGGGATGCTGAGCAAGTATGGAGACGATGGACGACAATGAGGTAAACAAAGTCACTGGGACAGGGCTCAAAGAATGCCAGTGACTTACTGATGGTGAGCAAAGAAATGGTTGGGTCCATTTGCAAAAGAAGTTCTATAGGTAGCGAAAGAATCCAGATGAGGGTTGAGTTTCTCCTCACAAGTTCCTATGATCTGCTCATTGGTGATGCCATCGCTTCTTTCTGGTCATTATGGTGGACTATACAACTGCTTTAGCCAAAATAGTTCATATCGTCTTTTGTCATGAGCTATTAGGGAATGTAATATAATTGCAGCTAGCGATCTTACTACATTAAACATTTAAAAACATATGCATTCCTATTTTACCAATCAGGTTTTGGCATTTTTATACATATAAAAAAAGTCAGACACGTGAAATTTCCTCTAACCAGAAAAGGTTAGAAGATGGACTCTCATTCAAATGCTAATAAAATCTATTCTTTCACATGGCAGACATTTTCAGAGTTAACCTTTTATTTGTTCATAACTTATGACAAACTAACCAAATAGACTTTCCAAAAAAGATTTTAACTCTTTTTATTTCTAGAAGACTATAATTATCCCTCTGTCCTCAGAAGTTTATAATTTGATAGTCTGCCACTCTTAATAAATAGCCCAATTCTACATTTGTAATATAATCCTATTACATCTATTATTAGATGATCATTAACATTTAAACCCAATAATTTACTCTTGGTCTCTATTAATATATACTGTCATCTCTCATAAAAGAGATTAAAGGAAACAGAGAATATGTCCTCCCTGTGGGGAGATGCAAATACATTTCACAAATAGCTCCTTCTTAGCCATAGCATTCCTATTTTGATCTAAGCATTTATCTCATGCAAGAAGCATAATAAGAATAGAAAAAATAAAAATAATGCCAGGACATATCATGCCCAGGCAAAAACTATACAGAGAAAGAAATTGCCACACTGATGTCTTTGTTCAGAGGACTGAAGTACCACCCCAGGTTGCTCTACCAAGTTCATCTCTACTTTACAGCTGAGGATCTCAAGAGATAGTCAAGTTTGCCCAAGTATTGAACATGATGCTAAAATATGTCACGAGTAAAGAACACCTAGGAATGGTTTGATGGCAATTCTGATCTAGTCCATTCTGGTCTGAGCTTGACACTCTAGCAGTGGGGTTTTCATGCCTGTTCATATTTCTTATTGAAGACTTCAGAGTCTCTGACATAGAATTTGCTCCATCAAAGGCCAGAAGGATTAGAAGGAAATGGCATGGAGACAAGCAAATAAGCTCATTTACATCAGTGGGAGTCAGTTAATGAGGGGCAGTCACTGGGCCACGAAGCCAGGCTGAGGAGCACTCCTGGAAAAAAAAACCCACACTTTTCTCTTTTAATCACTCTTTCTCTGTGATATGACAGCTCCTCTAAAAAAAACTAGGTCTTCAACAACAGAGAACAAAGGCCTTGTAAATTACTGTTTAGTCACTTCAATGTTTAGTTAAATAGTAATTTCCTCAAGTGCCTAAAATCAGACAGAATGTTATAATATTCATGATTCTTGACTGAGAGGATTGTATTTATTTGGTTCAAACTGACAGACTCTTCAGCCTCAAAAGCAAACTGAAGTTTTATTGTTTTTTTAAATCCTCCGTAAGTTAAAAAAAAAGTGGTATGGCAAGGCTCTGCAATCAGAAATAAAATCGTTTTCAAATGGATATTTTTCCAAGCCTTCTATATGAATTAAGAAAACTAATACAGCCTCTGTGCTGAAAGGAGGCCCAAATGGAATTTAGAATCTTCATTATAATGAAAATGGTTTCCACTGTGAAGAGATGGTCATCCCAAGGCCAGAAGACATAGAGTAGAAGATAGGAAGACAAAGAAGGTAGAAACCTTAAAACTCCGAGGCAGACCAAGAAAGAAGATTGTCTTAGCCCAAGCTAACTAACATTTTCACTATTATCTTTAAAAAGAGAGGAAGCAAACATTCATTACAAAGAAGTACTTTATATTTTTAGTTGATATATATATATATATGTAAGTACATAGTAAAATCTGCCAAGTTCTAAAATCTATAACATATTCAGTCATTTGTAGCAGATCTTTTGTTGTACTCATGAAAGCCCTCCCAGACAGGATTGGTAGTTAGCTGTGGTAGTTAGCTGGTCTGTGTGAGTCCTTCTGGCCTACAGGAGGATTATGCGAAAGTACTCACTCCCTTTACTGAAGAGGCCCTTAACATGGATTCTGAAATATGAGTTCTGCAACACTGGATCTTCTTCATTCTACAAAATGCATTGCTTCATGAGAAATACAAAGAAAACAACTTAGTAATTTGTAACGAGTAAAGATAGGGTTACTAAGACATGTGAATAAATACCAAATGAACAATAGACCAAATATCTTGGGATTCTTCCAGAAGTCAGTCCTCAAACTATTGTGCCAATATTTCTCTTCTACTGCAATGTTACCAGAGAGAAAGATTAACATATTACATTGGTATTCCCAAGGTATTCCAAAGATAGTGGGTGCTTTAGATTATGTTTTCAGGATGAATTAATGAGTTCAGTGGATAGCAACTCATTTTCAGTTTATGTGACCTGGAAAGACTTCAAGGAAAAAAAGCAATCAGCAGACCTGAAAGAACAAATGAATTGTGGTAGAAAGAAATAGTGCAGAAAGATACTTAAAGGAAAATGTTCATTGTTTGGGAAATGTAGCTGCAAGTTTTGCTGTGCTGTGAATTATGAATTATGTCCTCCTCAAAAATTCATTTGTTAAAGACATAACCCTCAGTTCTGCAGAATGTAATTGTAATTAGAGGTAGTCTTTAAAGAAGTAATTAAACTGGAATGAGGGGGGCCTAATCCAATGACTGATGTCCTTCTAAGAAAAGAAAAATTTAGACTCAGACACAGAGAGAATACTGTGAATACATAGAGAGAAGTTGTCAAGAAAAATCCAAGGAGAAAAGCCTGGGGCTGATGTTGCTTTCTGGCCTCAGAAAAAACCAACCCTCCTCAGACCTTTATCTTTGACTTCCAGTTCCAAGACAGTGAGAAAATATATCTGAGTTTAACTGCCATATCTACAAAATCTTATTTGATAGTCCTAGCAAGCCAACATGCTGACTTTAAACTGTGCAGCACATTGGCCCTGATTCATTTTTCCTTCATTCATTTCAGGTGCATGGGAAAGCCTATCCAGTTTTAGTCCTAGATTAACTGACTAGAAGGCGGCAGAAAGTCTCCCAGTGTTGGATGGAGAGCCAATATGTGCAAATCATTGGCCCTGGAGATAACTGGTCTCCTAATCTGACCCACACTGTAATGTCATTCTGGCCAATGAGCTTCTCTTAACAAAAAAAGGAGAAACTATTTCTCTAAAAAGGTAGCGACCTCTACCGGAAATTGTACAGAATTACAGATATCCCAGCAACTCTCAAACCCTACAGGAGATGAAAGAATGGAGAGAAGGGGAAGGGAAGGAAGGGGAGAAAATAGGACCAAATTCAATGTTAAGCTGTCATCACAGCTTTGGGACTCTGGTTTCCAGGATTCCCCATGAAAATGCAAATTCTTCTAACTCTGCTTCTGCTTTTGATCAACTTCCTGTTCTGGAAAGTGGAGTTTGAAATACACACCTTTTTAAATTATCTTTAAGTAGTTGTACAAAGGAGTTTCAATTCAACATGCTAGTTTATGGCTACAAGGCATGTTGGTGAATGCCAACCTTTTCATCATTCTTCCCATAGTCTTGATTGGTAGTTTGGATTTTAACTCTTCTGAAGAACTATAATTTACCAACCAAAATTAAATCAGAATGATTTTAGCAGCCTTTGCTAAATTACAGTTCAAATATACAGCATGCCTTTTCTAAACTGGTTCTATGGTTTGTCTTCACAAACTATTCTAAAGCATGGTACTGAGAATCAGCTATTTCTATCATCAAGGAAGATAGTTTTTCTTGTAAACACAGTAACCTCAAACCCAGACTATATGAATTTGTGTACAATTGTAGTATATTTCCAGTAATATTCCTATCAATGTTTAACTACCAGCCCTCAAAAAAAAAGAATTAGCACTGTCATATTGTAAGTTCTCCCATCTTGGCCAATTTTAAGGCATCAACAAAGGTCACGGCTAAGATGGAAAAGATGTGCAAAATTCTCCCCCAGTAGTACAAGGAAGTGCCAGTGCTACAATTTATTCACCAAATGCTTCCAAGCATGCCAATGCTCCAGACTGTTTCTTGAATTCATTTCAATACAACTGAACTCAAAATATATGTTATATAATTGTGAAATTGGGTGATCTAAACGCTCACCAATAGAAAACTCCCATGTTTGAGAGGAAGTGCTAATGTGATGGATGCTTTTATTAAATAGTAAGCAGATTATGCATTAAAATCTAATTCTAGTATCTTACTTATTGCTAAACACACAGGAACACAGAGATAAAATAGCTGCTGACTCCCAAAGCTCACTCTAATTACTGTAGCCTTCCATGCTTGCTTGTAGGAACAATTTCCTGTCATCTAACGAAGGCTAAGCGGAGATTGAATGTTTATGTGTTAGCAGTTCAACACATTCATTCTGGGCCAGTCCAGCTCCTGAAAGATCCTGCTCCATGTTTAGTCTCTCCATTTCATCCCAGAAAAGAAAAACAGCTTTCCTATACTTCATTAATTTTCTAAAGACTATAATCCAACTTACAAATCAATGCACTAGTTTTACATCATGAATGCTGCAATAAACTGTCAATAATGCTAATTGAATGTATCCTCCTCAAAGATGTAAAAGGACTAACCCTCCAAACCTGTAGGTAACCTTATTTAATCAGAAGATCTTTGAAGATGATCCAGTTTAAAGGAACTCATTAGAACAAGCCCTTTCACAAAATGATTTTGTCTTTACATAAGCAGAAAATTTGGACCCAGAGACAAAAGGAGTCAAGAGAAGAAATGAAAGAAAAAAGGGAAGAATCCTGCCATCTAAGTCAAATCTTTCTCTCACAAACTTCAAAAGCAACTCACTCTGTCAACACCTTGATTTCAGACTTTCTACTTTCCAGAACTGTGAAGCCATTCATTTCTACTATTTAAGCCAACCAGTTTATGATGCTTTGTTACAGCAGCCCTGGCATCTTAACATCATCAGTGATGCAGGTCTGTAATCCTACTTATTCAAGAAACTGAGATCTGAGGAGAAAGATCATCCCAGACAAGAAAGTTCATGAGACTCTTATCTCCATTTACTGCCAAAAAGCTGGAAGTGAAGCTGTGGCTCAAGTGTTAGAATACTAGCCTTGAGTTAAAAGTTAAGGGAAAGTGCAAGGCCCTGAGTTCAAGTCTCAGTACCAGCGTAGAGTCACGACAGAAAAAAGTATTCAAAAATTGCTAAAAATCTTTTATATAAAACTATTATTAAGATATAAGGTATATGTATGAAATACTAGGATAAACCCTCCTGATATAATTGACATGAAAGCTTTTAAATTAATGGCAGGAAAGTAAAACAGACTCTACTGGAAATAGGTATTAGTGGAAGGGAGAGGGTAAATGGAGGAGATAAAGGAGGGTAAATGCTCTCAAAGTGCTTTTCCTATACATACGTATATGAAACTAGAATAATAAAACCTGACATCTTTTTTTTAAAGAGGAGATGGAGTTATACCACAATGTAATTCCTTCGAGTGACTAACCCACAATTTAACAAAATGTGTCTCAGGAAGCTAGACCATGTGTTGGGGGTGGAGGGCAAGGTCAAAAGAAATGGGGGCAGACAAAGGGAGAGAGGAAGGGGGATTAATGCAGTCATAATACTGAATGTATGTATGTGAACATGGAGCTAGGTAAATTGATGGATGGGTGAGATTAGAAAGGATGGAGGTGAATGATGGAAAAGGAACATTGATCAAGATACATTGTGCTCACAAACTCACATGGTAAGTTGAAACTCCTTTATACAACTACTTAAGGATAATAATAATAATAATAAAATAGGCCAGGTGCCTTTAATCCTAGCTACTCAGGAGGCTGAGATCTGAGGAGCACAGGAAAGTCCTTGAGACTCTTATTCTAACCAAATGATAGAGTGCCAGCCTACAGAAAAAAAAGCTCAGGGTTAGTGCCTAGGCCCTGAGCACAAGTCTCAATATTTAGTACCAAAAAAACAGGAAAAAATAAAATAATAAAATAAAACAAGACAGGGATGGAAAGCAAAGGAGAGTGATGGATGGGGTTAAGTTGTTAGGTACATTGTAGACATACATGGAAATGTCATAATGAAATTCTTTTGTATAACTAATGCATGCTAATGAAAGTCTTCATAAAAACATGGTTAACATGCTAATGCAGCTTAATCACGAATAAAGGGATTTACTTGCTACTGAAGCTATCTCACTTTAACCCACTCCTCTCATGGTAGAATTTCTGAAATTGAAAACATGTTGTTATAGAAGATATTCTGGGGAACAAAATCCACAGTCAGACACAAATTTATCTACCACAATGGTAAGCCTGTGACTAAGTTTCTAAATTCCAAGGCTTAGAACCAGAAACACAACTGCTCAAAACATGGCAAAATTCTCATTGAAACATAACAGTTTAGAGGCTGAAAGGCGATGGAAGGCATATTTTATAAGGAAGAAGCGAAGCTTAGAGATACTTCTCTAACATTTTTTTAAGATAGTAGGGTTTGAACTCAAGGCCTTGCCTTTGCTAGGCAAGTGCTCTACCACAGAGCCACAGCTCTGTCCTTTTGACCTGGACTATTTTGAGATAGGGTTCCATTTTTTGCTCAAACCTGTGCTTAGGCCATGATCTGCCTACTTCTCACTTCCCACCATAACTGGGGTGACAGGTGCATGCCACCATATCCACTTCCTTCCTTTGGGATGTCTCACAGACTTCTGTGCCTCCGTTGGCTTAAGCTGCGATCCTCCAATCTCAGCCTCCCACATAGCTGGGATGACAGTTATGTACCCCTACATCTAGCTGTTGGTTGAGAAGGGGTTTAACATATAAGTCCAGACTGGCTTGAAACAGCATCCTCTTAGTGTCAGCATCCCAACTAGCTAGGATTACAAGTGTGAGCCTTTGGTATGTACTGTCACGTGTATGTTCATTCTATTTACAACTACTAGGAGTACAGTTTGATTACGTGTACTAGTCAATTTAAGAGCAATTTCAATTGACACATGATTAAATGTATATTTCAGGTGACCAACTTTACAAATTCTGTTTCAAATCCCATATTTGGCTCATAGATCTATACAAAAATTCTTGAGGAATTTGGCCATGTAACCAACTTTGGAACTACTAACGGGAAAGATTCTGCCCGAACTCTATGACTTTTGGTTGCTTCTAACTTTACTCATACCTGGCCATGTATAATGATTATTCCTGGTCCTGAGGAAACTGTTTTGAGTGCCCTGAACCTGCCTAACGCCCATATTCACATTCAGCCTTATACTGTACAAGCTGTTCTTCTGGCTCCCAGGGAAGTTCAAGACACACACTTTTGGAGCAAGCGGCATAGTGGGGCTTGAAATACCTCAAAACAATATTCTTAAGAATTCTTCTTTTGTCCTCATTGGTTTCTGTCCTTAAATATGCCAAGAACCTTCCGTTTGCAGCCTCACAATTAGCCACTTACACATCACCAAGGTCAAGCTGATTTATGTAAGGTGAGTTGTAATAACTACTGGTTTCATTTGTTTTGGATCATTGCTAAAACTCCTGCAAGGGGCGTGGCGGGAGTGGGGGTAGGGGTGGGGGGGGCAGGGAGCCTTGATTCAAAAGCCAAACAAAACAAAACAAAATGAAAAAAAGTAATCACGTGATGGCCCAGTGAATCACAACTATTTATGAAGTTGACTAGTTTAAACTGGGATACAGGACTCCTCAGGGAATGTGGAGAGACGTGGAGAACACAGAGACAGATTGTAAATAACTGTGTGCCAATGACAACTATAGCAGGGGTTGAAACCTACAAGTCATGTGACTAGAAGGAAGTTGCATCGACCTGGGCCTCCATCCTGAGCTCACACTCTCACACCAGAAGATGGCATTCAACACCAAAAGGGGAACTGAGACAAAAACTCTAAGAGCATGCTTGTGTTGGTGCATTGCCTTTAAAACACCTCTTACATATTCATTCTCTTTTCGAACCCTTCACTGCTTCCTCTAAGGGACACTTTATTTTCACCTGGATGACGCTAGCATCTGCACCTGCTTTCTTTGCCGCTGGACCCTAACACGCATGCCTTCTAGTGGTATCTTAAGATCCCTCTTGAGAGAAGTCTCTCTATAAGTCTTTAGTCCACTTATTTATGGGTAGTTGTTTCTTTGAGGGTTTGCTATTGGGGGATTTAATTTTTTGAGTTCTAAGTATATTTTAGATATGAGACCCTTGTCCATTGTATGGCTAGTGAAGATCTTCTCCCAATCCGTGGGCTTTCTATTGATCTTGCTAGCTATGTCCTTTGCCATGCAGAAGCTCTGCAGTTTCATGCAATCCCATTTGTCCAAAATTTCTTTGATTTATTGTGTTTCTGGGTCTCTATTGAAGAAATTTTGGCCTGTGCCAGGGAGACCTAGAGTTTCTCCTATTCCATCCTGTAATGTTTCCTGGGTGTCTGCTTTGACATCAAGGTCTTTGATCCATTTGGAGTTGATTCTGGTGCAGGGTGATATATAAGGATCTAGCTTTAGTTTTCTACATGTAGTTAACCAATTTTGCCAGCACCATTTACTGAAGAGGCTGTCTTTCTTCCATTCTATTTTTTTTAGCTCCCTTATCGAAGATTAGCTGGCTATAGGTCTGTGGGTTCATTTCTGGGTCTTCAGTCCTATTCCATTGGTCCTCAGGTCTATTCTTATGCTAGTACCAAGCTGTTTGGATTACTATGGCTTTGTAGTAGAGTTTGTTCTTTCTGCTAAGGAATGTTTTTGCAATTTGGAGTCTTTTATTGTTCCATATGAATTTTTTGATTGCTGCTTCTATTCCCTTGAAGAATAAGGTTAAGATATTGATAGGTATCACATTGAATTTGTAGATAGCCTTTGGCAGTATTGCCATTTTCACAATGTTAATCCTCCAAGAATGGCCAATAGACACATGAAGAAATGCTCAATTTTTCTAGCCATGAAATAAATGCAAATCAAAATGACATTGAGATTCCACCTCACCCCAGTTAGAATGGCTACAATCAAGAAATCTAAGAACAGATGCTGGAGGGGATGTGGCCAAAAGGGAACCCTACTGCATTGTTGGTGGAGTGTAAACTTCTTCAACCACTTTGGAAAGCAGTATGGAGGTTCCTCAAAAGACTCCACATAGAGCTCCCCTATAACCCAGCAATCCCACTTTTAGGTATTTACCCAAAAGATCACAAACAAGGCCATACTAAAGCTACCAGAACAAATATGTTTATCACAGCATTATTCACCATAGCTAAGATAAGGAACCAACCTAGATGCCCCTCACCCTCAACAGATTAATGGATCAAGAAAATGTGATATATATGTGTGTATATATATATATATATATATATATATGAATTCTATGTCTCCATCAAAAAGAATGACAGTGCCCCATTTGTTAGGAAATGGAAAGACTTGGAAAAATTATATCTGATCTGCAATAACTAGTATATGTCTAGGACAAGCAGAAGAGGCCAAAAGCTATGTACATATATAACCTGATGCTAAGAGAAATGAACCCTAAGATAGGGACACAGAGATTTCATTTTTTTTGTTGTTCTTTTTAATGTACTTATAAAGTACTATGTGTTTTTTTTGTTTCTTTGTATGTTCTTCCCCTACGTTACAACCCCTGTTGTCACTGTATTTGATTCCGGTGTCCTGCATCTTGTATATACATTTTTCTAATTTAGAGAGGAGAAGGGAAATAACAAAATGCTGAAATAAGGGTACAGGACGACCCATTGTAACAGTGACATGTACATGACACTATGTTGAAAATGGACTTTACAACTTTGCGTGGGAGCAGGAGGAGGAGTTGGGGAAGTGGGGAGGGAAGCGATGGTAGGGGAAAACAAAGGAGGACGTAACAATGCTCGATAGGAAATGGACTCATTACCTTGCTCAAGTAACTATAATCCCTCTGTAAAATATCTTTACAATAAAAAATATACATTTAATAAAAAGATCCCTTTCAGTTGTCACTCTCAAGATCTCCTGGCCCTAAACAACCCAAGGATGATCTGAAACAGTTATACCATGAATCCCATGCAGCAAGACATCTCTCCTTGGACACAGGTTAATTTGGAAGGGAAGAACAGGATAAAGGGGCCTTTTGGAACTTGTGTTTGTGGGTCTAGAGCTCACATTTAACCCTGGTTGCCAGCACTGAGATAGGAGGGCAGCTAGGCTCAGTGGCTGATGTGCTCGGAAACTGTTCTTAACCAGGATTGTCTTTTCTCTTTCATAATGAAATAGATACACTAAGTCATTTTTGCAGATGTTGTTAATGTGTCTTTGGGTTTCTGAACAAATTACCTTGTGATGTAAACCACAGGCAACTTAGGATACAGTCCTGCTGTATCCTAATAGAATAAGCCCCTGTCACTTCAGTTTACAGATGCCTACAGAACCCATGGGATACATATACACCTCTCATTTGTCTCAGACCCACAAAGAAACCTCCAAGACACTTGCTACAGGGAAAAAAACCCTTCCTGGTGATTAGAAAGCTACTGGTCAGACAAGAACTGAAATTTCACAGCCACCTTCAAGGTCACCAGGGCTATTTTGAAAGTACATACCCTTAATGTTCCCTTAACAACTTTCAGGAAAGAAGATGCAAAAGGAGAGAATGCTTCTTTCACTGACCTTTCACACTTCACACCCACAGTTACCCTCATATAGAACAGCACACACACGGTAGCCCCGTGGTCCTCAATAAGAACTTAGAGACCCTATAGCCCAGGTTACCACAAAGGTTAGATAAATCCACCAGATGCTTCCTATCTTTGGAATACGAAGTATATAGTGTTGTTCTAGAGATCAGCACCTTCCTACTTCAGATGATTTTTTGATTCTGCAAGATTTTGTCCCCAACTTAAAGGTTACCCCCTTTCTGAGCCTTTTGCCTTTTGTGTGATCACTAAGCTACTTACGTCATAGTTAACATCTGTAACTTTCATCCATCCAAGGAGGTCTGAGAAAATTCTCTTTTAGCCCTACCTGTTATCTACCAGAGTCTTAGCTAGTGTGCTCATTCCCATGATCCTCTTCTAGCAGTGTAAGCTCTTTATCTGTGGGAAGAGATAGAGTCTTCAGAAGCCCTTGCTGCCTAGGATCTAGAGGAGTCTATTTCCCTTCCCCCAGGGCCACTAGAAGAAATCTACATGGAAACCCAACATTCTGAAATTCTTCTAGGAAATACTATGCATTTGTTATCACCAAACAACTCCCTGCAATCCTCCCCTGAATCTGAACATCCACGTTTGTGTTGACCCTGTCTAGTAAAACTTGCTTCTGTTGTCAGTTTCACCTTTCCATGTTTTTCCCCCTTGGATAATGACTTCCTCACTCAAATTAATTTTCACAGATACCTTAATTTATAAAAGCTACAAACGCAATTCCATCACTGCAGGAGGAGATGACTTCTGAACAGAGATGCTGTGGTGAGAATTGGTGTCCTGACCTTCACTAGGCTATACCAAAAGCACCCAGAGCAACTAATTACCTTTGGCAGATTAACTACAAAACCTATATCTTGAGATCAAGAAATCAAGACAATCTGAGTTATTCCAACTAAAATATCAAGATGCATATAACAACTAATAAAGTTAAATTCATGCATTCTTGAGAAGGGAAATTTCAATCAATCTCCCTGTGTTTTAGAAAACTCATGAATAAACAAATATGCTAATACAAACAGCTCCCACCTCTGAAATGAGTTTGTGGAAGAAAGTCTTTCCTTAAAGTAGCTTGCATTTGAAAGCAACTCTCCTATCTGACAGTAATCTGGCAGAATTAGGAAGAAGGAATGACCTTTACTTATTCTGTAATCTACACATATAATTGATGACAGCCTCCAAAAAGACAGTATAATTCTCACTTGATACTATGTTATTCTCAAGGTAATTTGGGTCATAATGGTTTGTCTGAAAACATATACAGGCAAGTTTATGTCATGTTAAATATAATCATTTGGTCAAATTCTCAGGATCTCAAAGAAATGGAATAGGCTTTCAGAAATCAATACACAAGCCTAATGGATTATTCATCAGAATGTTCTGTACTGCATGACTAGATCCACAAACACAGCATTCAGCAAAGCTGAGTTAGAGTGGAAGAATCTATCCAACCCACCTCACCATCAGAGGAAATCCCAAGTGTTAGGAAGAAAGCGATCATTTCAGTAAACAAGAAATTAGACTCCATAATAGTTCTAAGATAACCAAGTTCTGTATTTCAGCAGAAGAATGGCTTTAAAACACCAGCCCTAGGTAGGAGCCAGTGGCTCATTCCTATAATCCTAGCTACTCAAGAGGCTGAGATTTGCCTGTCTGGTAAAGTCTGTGAGAATCTTATCTCCAATAAACTATCAAAATATTGGAAGTGGAGCCGTGGCTTAAGTAGTAGAGTCTTGAGCAAAAGAAGCTCAGAGTTCAAGACCCAGGACCAACAAGCCTCACCCCCCCCACTCCTGCCTCTTTCCCACATCTCTCTCTCTCTCTTCTCTCTCTCTCACTGTCTCTCTCTCTCTGTCTGTCTCTCTGTTTGTCTCTGTCTCTCTCTCTGTGTCTCTGTCTCTCTCTGTCTCTGTCTCTCTCTGTCTCTCTGTTTGTCTCTGTCTCTCTGTCTGTCTCTCTGTCTCTGTCTCTGTCTCTCTCTCTCTCTCTCTCACACACACACACACACACACACACACACGCACACACACACACACAAAGCCAGCCCTGGCTCTTTTTTCTATTCTAAGTTTATTATTCATAAGCCATAGTATGTGTGAGAATGTTAGGTGACTTGGCGGCATGGGGAACAATGGAAGTATTTGTAATGGGTTGAGATGCATAGTATCAGGTAAGGATTAGTTTAGATGTGATGCGTCCTGGCTTGTAAGTCAAGGAAACTAGAGTGTCTTCTTCAACAAATGATTCTAGAGAAAGTGGTTCTCAATATCTGTGCCTCAGAACCTCCCCATGCAGAAATAGAGAATAGAGAAGAAGGCTTTTTAACCCCATGCACTGATAAAAGATAGGCACAGGTTCCTGGATCAAAAATAGTCACCTCACTTAAACAACATGACAATAGGATCACTCAAGACCTGCAGAACTGACAATACCTGCATCCTGTGATGCCTCACCCAGAGTGTCCTCAATCACATCGATATGCACCACCAAGAGGTGTCAAGAATAAAATATATTTACATGTTCATATAGCCCATGAAACAATTTGGGGCTTGTAGGAATTTTTGCAAAAGAAGGGGTAGTGGGACAGGGGGAAAGAAGAAATAGAATAGAATAGAATTGCAGAATAGATTAGGCTGGGAAAGAAACCAGTTCTCTACAGTAAAATTAAACAGTACTTACTTCCATATTTAATGAGCTAATGCTAATGTCAATATTCCAGTTACTCAGCCACATGCAATGTTATATTTATGCTATCTTTGTTTACTTGGCTATTAGACACTGATTTTCATAAGCCTGTATTCTAGGTCAAATTTCTAAATTCTAGCATCTAGACTTATTCATTATAAAACAGAGACTCTCATGTTCAACTATCCCTTAATCATTGATAAGTTGCACAAATCTAATTTGAAACATATATGTATATGCTATATAAGTTGATTGTTTTCAGTGCTCAGTGGACACAGAGTAAATATCTCAGAGCACTGAAATTTACAGAATGAAGAGCCCATGACTCCTTAACAAGAACAGCATAATGAGCAAAATCGTAGCACCCATCAGAAAGGGATAGGGTTTGCTGCTATGATTTATAATATCCCAATCCTCTTTCCATCTAATTACTATTTGTTAACCCTGTGGTCCTACCAAAATCTGGCTGAGCAAAATCTCTCATCATTTTTGTTTTTAAAAAATAATAAAGACAGACTCTGGAATCATTTATAACTATGCTGTGAGGTAGAGAAACTTGAATGTCAGATCCTCCTCTAGGAAATTTTACAAGAAAATAAGCCCCAAATCCCACAACTACTCCATAACTCAGCCCCCTTCCCTTCTTTCCTCCATCATCACTAACATGGCTTGTTTGTAATCGTCTTGTTCCCTCAAGCCTCTAGACTTGAATGAAATCTGAATAATCTCTACCACCTCAAACAAAATATGTTTAAACAAGGGGAGCCAACTCCTCCACTCTTACTGTGTCTGTAAAAGCCATTATGTTAAGTGAAGTGAGACTCAGAGAAAAAATAAACATATGTGGAAGTTAGCTCTAAAATAGAAACATACATGATAACATATCCAGGGTTTTATACACATACACACAAACAAACTGAATAAAGGATGGTATTCTTAGGAAAGGAGTCCAATGGTGTAACTCCTCTAAACAAATAGCAAACTGCTTAATGCCATGAATACCAGGATGCAGAAGCATGTTCAGGTGGGGGAACCCATGAGTGGAGGGAAAAAGGGTGAGCAAATGTAATCAATGTGCATTCAGTGTCAAAAATCGAACTACGTAAGTTGAGGGTGGGAATAGGAGTGAGGGAAATGGGGGAGAATGATGGAAGGGGTAATACTGATCAAGATGCATTGTGCTCATTACCTGACTTTTGGAACTGGAATCTCTTTGGACAACTACTGAATAGTTAAAAGGTATTTTTAAATGTACATATGATCTAGGGAAAATAAAATAATGTCTCTCACCTCTCCGTAAGCTCTATCTATCTCCTGGTGGGGATTCTCATGTTGGGATTCCTCAAGGGATCGCTAAGGTTCTAGGTTTCATCATCTAGAAGAGGATCATTTGCTTCCAGTGTAATCAATTACCATTCCCAGAGTCGTACAAAACAGAACTACTTCAAAAACCAATACATCTATTATTAAGTTCAATGTGACTTTAATATAACAAAGAGAGAAAGTATGTACCCTAAGATCTGAACCTTCTAGTCTAACTATGCTGAGTTATCCTGATAATATGTATCCCCCTTACCATGTATCATTGAGTACAAACCTTCATATATGCTCTGCTTTACTTGTGTTGGCTCATTGAACATTCATGTTTTCATGCACAAATCATATTTTACCATTTTTAATTAAAAAGATTCAAAAGTTAAGTTTACTTGTTCTTACAGGTATATGCCAGTGTCTCTTTAATGACCTCTATTATACATCAGAGTTCTCATAAAAATATCTATCATTCATTCATTCAACTACAATATCCCAGGGTAGATGAATGCAGTCATGATATTCAATGTACAGATGTGAAAATGAAACCAGACAACTTGAGGACATGAGTAGGGTTGGCAGAAAGTGGGGTGGAATGATAGAAGGGGTACCATTGATCAAGATGCGTTGTACTGTTGAATTGAAAAAACTCGTTTCTATAACTACATAAGGATTTTTTATTTGGGTGCCCAACTAGGTCACTATCCTGGAGCTCTTTATTCCATAGCTGGTGCTCTACTGCTTGAGCCACAGCTCCACTTCTGGTATTTATTTATTTGTTTGTTTATATGTATTTGGTTATTTATTTATTAGGTGGTTAATTGTAGATAGACGTTTCACGGACTTTCCTGTCTGGGCTGGCTTCAAACTGTGATCCTTAGACATCAGCCTCCTGTGTAGCTAGTATTACAGGTGTGAGCCGCCAACCCCTAGCAAGATAGTAATTTAAATTTAATAATAATAAACTATTCTGACCAGATATTGAGTTTATATGACTAAATACAAATACATGGTCTCTACTCTCATAGAAAAATATATTCTAGTGAGGAAAATTAAAATCTGTATATCTCTAAAAAGATGATCAAGGATGGCATGTTGAAGATGAATAATGCAAGATAAAAGATCACCATTAAGAAGGGTGAAGACAAGAAAGTCTTTTTCCTAGGGAGTGATTGTTTCTTCTTGTCTTTCACTCCCTAGGTGTAGAAGAAGAACGTCTCAAAACATGGTGGACCTCAGCTTGCCTTGAGGAAGGAAGGCTCCATGGCTAGATATGGTCTCACCTCCAGTCTGCTGAACTTCTCCACTATGAGTCCTGATGCATGTTCCAGGGACACACACTTCACCTTGACACAAGCACATGCTCACACTTTCTGAGACTGCCCCCACACTGTAGCAGTGTTGTGTTCACCAAGGCCGCCTTCTACGGGTGAAGTTGTTGTCAGTTGTGACCATGTAAAAATAGTGACAATGACTGTGCTTTCTGATACCCAGTAGGAGTGCACAGCTAGCCTATGGATTTTTAAGCCATGTTCTGCAAAGAGAAAACCTACTTTGTATGAAGCCGAGAGAGGAGAGCTCTCCCTCATATGACCACTTTTACTTGTTCAACATACTGGGATTCCATTCAAGAAGACATTTGATGAAAGGATTGTGAATAAAGGATCATATAGGATCTATGCTTTCCAGCTTGTTCCTGGACCTTTCACCAACCCAATTCTCCTAAACATACTATCATGACTTCCTCTAGGTCACCTTGTTATCCACTAAATCTGAATCTTTCCTTTGCTGTTCATCTATTCATATCCCATTCTGGCTGCAGGCTGAGCATCCACTTTTTGGTTTAGCCTAACATCTTGTTTTATACTTGATGAACCTACTTTAGAAAAAAAAAACCCAAACAATTAAAATACATGTACTCTTATTATATAAAAGCACTATTATTATATAAAAGCTCAATCCCAAAACAAACATTTCTACTATTGATTCAAAGTAAATTACCTCTTTTCTGGAAAAAAATGAGGAAAGTTATTTTTAAAAATCAATTAGGCAAAGTGGGGAGGGAAGGATAGTAGGGGGAAAAACAAAGGACGGGGTAACAATGCTCGATAGGTAATGTCCTCATTACCTTACTCGTGCAACTGTAACTTCTCTGTACAGTATCTTTTCAATAAAAAAAATTTTAATAAATTAGTCAACTTTCTAAAGTAAATGTGTAAAAACATTTAAGGTAATACAAAATACAAATTTACCAAAATTCATAATATTGTTTCTTTTTAAGGGCCTTCTTTGTAATGGATATTTTTCTTCCATTCATGAAAAATAAAAGAGACCCTGGACATTAAGAAAAGGAAGGCTCTGGAAGTAAAGAGAGGGGGGAGGGGAAGACAAGTCATATCAAGACAAATAGTTGAGAGAAGAAAGAAAACACTTACAGTGAAAAATAGAGAAAGATCAGGATGATTGAAGATAAGTTGATAAAACCAAAGGTCATCTTTCAAGTTTTCAAAGCATTGCTAACTCTGAAATTATTCATCCGATTTCTCTACATGTGTTATTGCATAGCAATTTCCTAACAGTAGTGTAGGGAAAGATCATTTTGATGAAAGCATCCCTAATTCTTAGGAAAAGTCTCTCAATGTGCATTGCAAGACCAGATGAATACAGCCCTGTGGATGTGCAGGGCAGTACCACTGCCTCTGGACTTTCTATTCAACACTAGACTACAAAGGAATAAGGGAATAAGGTTTCCGCTGTCATAGATGCTTATCCACCCGTGAAAAGATACTCATAGTGCTTTTGACATGGAGATACCCACTTAATGTCTTGCTCAAATTTATTTACCTGTTATAATGAGTTCATTTCCACCATGCAATTTCAATCAGGAGCATGAAATTCAAATCAGTCAACTACATTGTGGCTTACAATTCAGCCCAAGGAAAAAGTAGAATTAAACTCACCAAGTCACCGCTGTTTAAGAAAATCAGTAAAAAATCTCAAATACACAAATCAACAGGAATAATATGTCAAAAATAAAGAAACTGCCTGTCATTTAACCCTAAAATAAACACATCTGAATACTATAATACTGAAATTATTTGTTATTTGAATTATAAAAATGTGGACATTAATAGCTTACTGGCCTATTGGCACATTTGCAGTCAATCTGCCCTGAAACTTGACTAAATCCAAAATATTAACTGGGTTCCCTCAACCTCATAATGGAGAAGACAGGTGTATAAATGTACAATGTAAGAACATGATTCCTTAAGTTTCTTCAAAAAGAGAAATCATTTCAGAACAAACCACAAGTGTTAGATTGAAAAGCATCAGTTTATAATTATCCTTTGGACCATTTTAGACTTAATTTAAAATATTAGAACTTTAAAATCTTTGATCGCTGTTTATTTCTTGAAATTGAAACCCAGGGCTCCATAAGGCTCCAAAGATGTCAGTAGCAATTGTCTAGAAACAGTTTGGAGGATAATAATGACCAATCCTCAATCATATCTTTATCGCAATCTATAGGGACTTCATTTGTGCAGAGCAGAAGACAAAACACAGTTAAGAGGCAATTTAAAAACTTTCTAGATGCAGAACTGGCGCTGTAGCTCAACTGGTAGAGCACTCGCCTTGAGCTGAAGAGCTGAGGGACAGCGTTCAGGCCCAGAGTTCAAGCCCCACGTCTGACAACAACAAAAAAAAACTTTCTAGATGCATCATGCAATGGTTCCTATGCCAAACCCAGTAAGATAGCCCTACATAGTTAGAATGGGGTGGGATGTAGAGGTGTTCACATACCTCACCCCAGCCTATTCTCCCCAGGACACTCATGGCGTCCTCCAGAATAACATTTTTAGCACAGTAAGGCCATATTTCCTCACATTGCTTTGCCAAAAATAAAGCAAACTCACATTATTTACTCATTCCATAAATAATGGCTCTAATTAGAATTCCATCTGTATTCATTCTTGTAAAATTACCTATAAATGAGCACACTTGTTCTGAGTGTTTTTGTTGCTGTTCTTATTCTTGTTCTAATCACAGCCTTATAGATGAGGAAAAGGCACTTAAAATATTCAGAAGACAAAAGGAAAAAACCTTAAGGATTATTAAAAGACAAAGTGCACAGTGTAAAAATAAATGGATATTTTTGAAGTAAACGCATACTTATCACTATCATATCAGTATGTATTTGCCTTGCAAAATCATAGAGGGTAACCTTGAAGAACTCAGAAACTTTTTAATTTCTTGATTCCTCTACAACTTGGTGAAGAGAAGGAAACACTGGGAGAGAATGACAAAGAGGGTGACACAGTTAAAAAAAAAAAACCTGTACTCCCGACCTGACTTATGTCACTGTAACCATTCTGTATATCACCTTTATAATAAAAGTTCAATTAAGAAAACCTAGAATCACTAAACAATTCCATTAAGCACAGTATACTTCTTGTAGCACATTATACTTCCACTATAATTTATATCAACTTATGACCATTTAACCAGGAGAGGTGGGGACAACACATGTACCTTTTCCATTATAATCACTTTAAAGGCAATATTCTAAACCACACTTTCTCTGTCTTCAGAAAGTGGTGAGCCTTCTTGGCTTTATCCTTGTGAATTTAATGTATCAGCAATATTAGTCTGCCCAATGAACAAAACAAATTTTATTAACGCTCAGAAGTTTTCTTTTGAAAACAAAATGTATTATTTTACTCAAGAAGGAACTGCCTTCAGATCTGTGTCCACGCTGCCCCTTGGGACACACATCTGCAGAGCCTCCTCCGTGTCGTTGGGCTTTTGAGCCAGTTTCTTTCCTGGAGTCCACCTTGAATCCCATGTCTGCTACCACCTTAGACTGCTAAGGGAATTCCCCCATGCCCTGTTCCTCCTACTATATAAATTAGGCAATGATCCAATGCTACTAAAGAAAAGAGAGACAACATCCTGAGGGAACGAGCTCCAGAAGGTAAGCCTTATTTGGCATTTGGGGAGAGAGATTTGCAGACAAAAGTTCAGAATTTATGGTAAACCCAAGAAAGGGCCAGCCACAGCTGGCCTTCAAAGACAGGTCCTCCCTAATCCTCTCCACTGTATCATGAGAACTGTAATTTCTTTTTTATATAATAAGTTTTTTATTATGAAAATACTGTACAGAGGCGTTACAGTGGATAAGGTAATGAGTACATGTCTTATCCAGCATTGTTGCCTCCTCCTTTGTTTTTCCCCTACCATCCCTTCCCTCCCACCTCCTCAACTACACTCTCCCCTCCCCATGCCCCGCCCCCAATTTCTTCAGGAGGAAAATGGCCCTGTGGATTCCATTTCTCTATCATTGGTCCTTACCAGTATCCCTTTCACCATAGAAAGTTCTAAATGAGCTGAAATTGATAATATCCTACTAAATGTCTCATTAGCTAATACCCTAATCATTTGGAGGCTCCTTAGTAAGTTATTTCTCCTAAAGCATGGAACAGAAATTGCATCATTCATGTAGTGCCACCTCAGAACTTCATGGTAAGTTTTTTCAGAGAAACTTAAATTTAACTGCTCTTGATGTTCGTTTAGGGCCAGGCTGTATCATAAGCTCAAAAAAGTCTCTAAGTTAAATGAGAGCCTTTAGAGAAGTTACTCTGACATGATCTGATCAACTAATTTCACGTTTTCCTAGGCAAATATTCCCAGTTACTGACAAGGCATCATGTGATTATTTAGTACTGCTTCTTTTGACTGAGATTTGTTAAGCCAGTCATTAAATTGGCATTACTATTAAAAGTGTTTGAATTAGTTATTATCAACATCTACTCAATGCAGCTAACATGGTACATGGCCACCTTTGATCACATTTGGATGAGAGTCTTGTTATATAGTAATCTTTGTAGAAATTTAATTATCCTCCAGAACTCCATTCTAGTTTTTATATAAAGTTTCTTTAAAAAACATTAGTATTAGAATATTTGGCATTTATATTTCCAAGGTAGAGTCAAGACACAGACCTGAGAAGTGGATGAACTGAGTACATTTCTGAATCATTACAAATGGACAGACTGTAGGGAAAGGTGTTAAATCTTCATTGTCTTCACCTTATAAAATTTGTTCTACATGTCATGAAGGTAAGACTCCAATTCACATACCTCTAAATAAGGAACAGAAAGAAGTGGAGGAGATTTATTGCTATTGTTGTTGTTTTATACTGTTGATTTGTCCAGAGATGGGAATACCAGATCAGGAGTCCATGAGCCCTTAGCTGGTGTGATATAATGGCTGCAAGCTTGCCCTTACATCTGACCTGGCACTCTTAAGTACAGGCTTGGAGTACATAAGAACTTGGTCCTAATATGAGTCATGCTTATAGATATCAAATACTGGTCTGACCTAATGCTTCTAAAACTTCTTTGTGACTATCAGTCCATCAATAGAACTGATTTATCTCCCTATGAATCTATGGCTCATTGTTAATCTAAGATGGTATTTCTTCTCTATGACCTAAAGGTTTACTTTCCTATCAAATTGACCTGCTTTATGAAATGTCTACTTCCAAGACATATCCTACACAAAATCTATCTTAGTTTTACAATCCTGGTAAGCCTTTCTCTGGGATGCTGGGATTTCAATGTTGATCAGTATATGAGGCTGCATACCCAGCGCCTCTTTATAGTTGCTGGACATGGGAGCTCCCTGTGTCACCCTGAATCTCAGATCTTAGCGATACTGTAGGGTATGATAACAGTTTTTTTTTAAAGCACTCTGGGAATAGGCAATGGACTCAATATTGGTGAATGGATCAAAATGAACCTAACAAGAATGAGTATTGAAGAAAATAGAAATCAATTTTTAAAAAGGAGTATAAGAAACTGTTTGGGTTCTCCAGAGATACATAACTAATATGAATGAGCTGAGAGAGAGAGACAGAGAGAGAAACAGAGACAGAGACAGACAGAGAGAGAGGAGAGCATGTTATTATGGGATTTAGCTTATCAGAATTGTTAAAGCTGAGAATCCCACAATTTGCTGGCTATCTGCAAGCTGTAGGATCAGGAAAACCAGTAAGGTAATTCCATCCATTTCTCAAGGCCTGAAAACCACAAGGCTCACTGGCAAAAGTCCCAGAGTTCCATGGTCTGAAAATAAAGAACTCCAGTATCTGAAAACAGGCGAAGATCTGTGCCTTAGCTTAAGAGAAAGAATTTACCCCTACTCTGCCTTTTTCCTATCTTCCATGAACTGAATGGTGCCCTCCCACCATTTGTGAGATGAAAATTTCTTTATTCAGTCTACTGATACTATAACTTTCAGTAATCTGAGCTTCATTTAGCTCAGTTGATTTGACTTTTAATTATCATAATATATTAATAATAAATATAATAAATATCTTTTAGGGAAAACAATAACCTCATAATTTAAAATGACATGTTACTGTTGAATATTTTTTTAATTATTGCATGGAAATTGGTTAAACACCTGTAGAAATCTAAGGTTAGATCCTTATATATCAGTCTACATCAGAATCAACTCCAAATGGATCAAAGATCTTGGGGTCAAAGCAGACACCCTGAAAAGATTACTTGAAGGAATAGGAGAAACTCTAGGACTCCTTGCCACAGGCCAAATTTTTCTTAATAAAGACCCAGAAACACAACAAATCAAAGAAAGGTTGGACAAATGAGATTGCATGAAACTGCAGAGCTTCTGCATGACAAAGGATATAGCTAGTAAGATCAATAGAAAGTCCACAGATTGGGAGAAGATCTTCACTAGCCATACAACGAACAAGAGTCTCATATCTAAAACATACATGGAACTCAAAAAATTAAAACCCCCAACAACAAATCTTCAAAGAAACAACCAGTCGATTAATAAAGACTTAATAAGAGACTTCTTTGAAGAGGAAATAAGAATGGCCAATAGACACATGAAGAAATGCTCAACTTCTCTGGCCATAAAAGAAATGCAAATCAAAACAGCATTGAGATTTCACTTCACTCCAGTTAGAATAGCTATAACCAAGAAATCTAATAGCAACAGATGCTGGAGGGGATGTGTCTAAAGGGAACCCTACTGCACTCTTGGTGGGAGTATAAATTTGTTCAACCACTCTGGAAAGCAGTATGGAGGTTCCTCAGAAAACTACACATAGAGCTGCCCTATAACCCACCAGTCCCACTTCTGGGCATTTACCCAAATGACCACAAACAAGGCCATACTTAAGTAACCAGCACAAGTATGATTATTGCAGCATTATTCACCATAGCTGGATATGGAACCAACCCAGATGCTCCCCATTAGATGAATGGATCAAGAAAATGTGATATATATGTATATATTCATATATATATGAATTCTATGCTACCATCAGAAAGAATGACACTGCCCCATTTGTAAAGAAATAGAAAGACTTGGAAAAAAATCTTAAGTGAAGTAAGCCAGACCCAAAGAAATACAGGTCTCATGGTTTCCCTTATTTGCAATAATTAGTATATGTCTAGGATAATCTTAGCAGATGAGCAGAATAACTCAATGGCTATGTACATATGATCATATAAGATGATGCTAAGCGAAATGAACTCTAAGACATGGACACAAGAGGTTTTGCTTTGTTGTTGTTGTTTTTAATGTACTATGTGATCTCTTAATTCTTTTGTGTGTGCTTCCCCTTATAGTATATCCTCTGTTGTTACTGTATTTGATTTTGGTACCCTAGTATCATTTATACATTTATTTGAATTAGGGAAGGGGAACAACAGAATGGTGAGACAAAGGACAAGAAGGGAACCAATGAAAAAGCGATATACACAAGACAATATGTTGGAAATGATCTGTACAACTTGGAGGAAGGGGTTGGGTAGGGAGGAAAAGTAGGAGAAATTTGAGGGAAGGGGTAACAAGTTGCCAGGAAATGTACTCATTACCTTACTTATGTAACTGAAACCCCTCTATACATCATCTTGGCAATAAAAAAAAGTTATCTCACGGAGCTATTATAATGAAACCAGTATATGACACATGCTTTAGGAGAGGAATTCAGGACTTGAATTCAAATCTGCCTGAGTACTGACACCATTCTTTCTTATACAACCTTACCTCTAGAGCTGACTACCTGCTTAAAAATAGTGGCAAGTTTTATTATTTTAAAATCTTTATTTGGAAAGTTTATTCCAACTCAGATTCAAATTACCTGTTTTGTTATTCATATTCATTCAACAAACATTTCTGAAGAACATGCTACATGTAAAGAATACACTAATTAACAAGCCTACCAATGGCCTTGAGAAATTTTATTGGAAAGATTAATATTTTCCTGGCTTCTTCAAACTCCTCTGTAGAACGCATATCTTCCTTCCCTTTCATCCACTCTGCCTGCGGCTTTACAATTTTTCTCTGTTGACCCTGTGATCTGTTCATATTCTTGGCTTAACCTGCACTTGTGATTGGTTCTTTGGTAAACCTTTTAATGTGTAACAGACTGTTCTGAGATGCTTAATTTCTCACTTTCTTACACTGAAAAACTCACTTGAATTTCTGACTTCTTGTTTGCACATCTGCCTTGGGGATACTGGAAGGGAGTACTGTAATTTTCAGGTGCTATCCTTGACTAATTCGTACTATTATCTCCATAGTAAAGTATGGTGGTGGATTTTAAGTACAGTTCTGGATTTTTACATTGTCTTCAACTCCTCTATCTCCTAGGGAGAAAAATTCTTCTTAATGAATACAGACTTAATCATTGGAATAACTTCAAATTTATTATAGTTGCCTACTTTTTTCTATCTGAATTTTAGTTTTTAAAAAGTGATCTACAGATCATTTCCAACATATTGTCTTGTGTATGTAACTGTTGCATTGGTTCCCCCCTTGTCCATTGTCTTACCATAGGGGGAAGAACATACAAAAGAAACAAAAAAATCACATAGTACCCTTGGAACATCACAAAATAAATAAGTAAATAAAGTGAGGTACATGATGGTGGGAAACTATCTCAATCAGGAAAGGGGGGAAAGAGTTTTTGTCCACATTGACAGATATTACTTACAATTTAACTTTTTTAAATGCAACAAAACATTCATATAACAATGAAAAACTTGTTTTAGCTAGAAGTAGTGTCCTGGGATGTTTTTCAAGGAGAATATCATGGCTCACTTAACAAAGAACCCTTATCTTGGTGTCCAACATTTCATTTATTATACAGTATTTTGCTTAGTGACACAATTACTGACCTAGTGGCCCACTGTTATCTGCTGTTTTTACATTCTATAGTTTCAGAATAGTTCTTATGTTTTAGGTTGCACATTTTCCTGGTATAATGAATGCATTCACATCTCACTCTTTTTCACTTGGAGCATAAATCAGTTCTTTCTCCAGTGTATCCACACTGTACACACTACCCACCCATTGTTCATGTGGCCATTTCAGTTATTAGATTGACTCTCATCGTATCAAAGTGATTGGATTCAAATAACTTACTTAATAATAGCCCTAACATACAAGAGTCATAATGCTTGCAATTTTATTAAAGTATAATGTCATGCCAAAGACAATGAAATTCTAGCTTCTTGAAGGATTGTGGTTCCAGGCCATCCTAGGCATAAAAGTTCATAAAATTCAATGTCAACCAATGGTTGAGCACACTGATAAATGTCTGTAATTCCAGCAATAGCTGAGTGCAGGGGTGTGTATCTGCCATCCCCCAAAACATGGAGAAGTGTAAAGAAGAGAATCACAGTCCAGGCTGGCCTGGGCATAAAGTGAGACTGTACCTCCAAAATAACCAAGGAAAGAGGAACTAGAGATAGGGCCTAAGTGGTAAAGCTCCTGCCTTGCTAGGATTCTGAATTCAATCCCCAAGACCACAAAAAATGACTATGGTCATAATGGTTCCATTGTATTACTAGTTTTGATTGTTAATCCCCTACCATGTGTGTATAAGAAACATAGATTCCAAAATAATCAGAATTTCACAAACCCACTAAGGACATTGGAATATATCCCAGCTGGATAAAGTTGAACTAAAATTTTGACTATTTCAATCTATATAAATGGGAATTTAATACAAGTTGAATTATACTATAAGGATTTGCTGGTATATAACCATTTCCAACATACAAAACACATCTTATGGTTCAATCTATTAAATAAACATCAATGCTCATTAAGCATTTACACAGTACTGTTTCCTAGGCTAAACACGTTTTATGTATTACTGCATTTAATTCTCACACTAATCCCAAAATGTGGATACAACTGTCCTTCCTCTAGTGATTTGAAAATTGACCTAGAAAATACATCAGTTTCATAGAAATAACTGAAAAGGAAATAAATCTAGTATTGGACACTAGAAGAAAGATGGTCCTTGTTATGAAGTCTCAGAAAACTTGGCTGAATGTGGGATAGGAAGGAGAGTAAACTATGTAGGTTGAACTGACAACCTTATAAAGAAAAGTAGAGGCACTAATCCCCAGTACCTGTGGATATTAATATTCTTTATAGATGTAAGATGAGATCATATTCTTTGTAGACATAAGATGAGGTCATATGGTATAAGGGTGGGCCTAAAATCCAATATGATTGATGCCTTTATAAAGAGAGAGAAAATACACACACACACACACACACACACACACACACACACACACACACACACATACAGAAAACTTAGGAAAGAACAACATGTAGACACACATTAGAGTGACAGTCACAAGTCAATGAAGCTCAGGACTTCTATAGCTGCCAGAAGCTAGAAGAGAGACATGAACTGATTCTTTCTCAGATACTGCCAGGGCCACAATCCTTGCTGTTAGTTTGTTTTCAGAATTTTGGCTTCAGAACAATGAGACAATATCTTCTTTGTCGTTGTTTTAAGCCATTGTGTAGGAGGTACCTTTTTGTTTTGGATTTGGGGACTTTTTTGTTTTATGTTTTCATGTATATGTACAATACTGAGGATGAATGAATCCAGGATTTAACTGCTGAACTGTATCATCAGACTATTCATGATGACTTCTTATGGAAGACCAAGAAAACTAATTCCTAGAGGTAAGTTTATCCTCTGAGAAGTGATAAAGACAGAATCTAACTCACACAAATATTTCAAGACCAACGCTGTAAATTGTAACAAAGGTCTTTTTTCCTTCAGCCTTCCTTCCTCCCTTCCTTCCTCCCTTCTTTCCTTTTCACTCTTTTTTTCTTTCTTTCCTTCTTTCTTTCTTTCTTCCTTTCTCTCACACACTTCCTTTTCTTCTTCCTTTCCTTTACTTCTTTTCCTTTTTATTTTTTTGACAGTACTGGGATTTGAACTCAATACTCATCATTTACAACACATCTCTAATTTTTGAATTCCCTCACTCCTTTCAATTTGTTTCATTCTTTCCTTTTTAAAAAATTTGTTCTGAAGCTCAACTGGCTCAAGTAGTAGAGTAGAAGCTCAACTGACTCTTTTTCCCCTTAAGCGAAAAAGATAAGAGCCATAACCTAGGTCCTGAGTTCAAACTCTATCACTACATGCACACAACACACACACACACACACACACACACACACACACACAGCCTTTTCCCACTCTTTCTCCTTTTACCATTTTCTTTTATTCTGCTGTGTCCTTCTCGGATCATGGCAAGAAGCTGCAGAAATTTGAATCTGTAGAGAAAAATGACAGCTTACCAGCCACTTTTTTAAAAGATTCTATTTTTGTTCCATTGCTCTTAGCTCAGGTCTCCCAGAGCAACTACTTTATAACTGTGCAACAAACTACTTGATTCCTTGGGGTAGGGGGGCAGGGAATGTGCATATTTGTCCTCTAGAAAAATACAAACGCAGGCACAGAAGTTGTATACTGTTTCCTGCTTCACTGCCATGCTCTATGTGGCCAGCTTTAACAGAAGTGAGTTTTATACAGAACAAGATCACACACCTTCCCAAGGCACTGTTTCCATGGCCTCCATTGTCATTTGAGGCCCATTAACCCCAACAAAATCAAGAAGGATTCTTTTAACTTGCATCTTTAGAGGGAAAAAAGAGAGAAGCAACACTTTGGGCTGAACTATATATGCTTTCTAAATAATTAAATTTAAACTGAAATAGATCTATATAAAAAATAAAACAAAAAACGAATGTGCTGCTGGTGGATCCAGTGTCTTCTGTTGCCAATATCTTTTCATATTGACAAAGGCCTGGCTGTTTGGTGGCTTTAAGGCAAATAAAAAAAGGGCCTCTGGTTCCTCTTTTGCGCTGTCATTGTACTTGTGATGGTCATATGTATTCATTCAAATGCTGTCCTTCTTTGATTCCTCCTCAATCCATGCCAGCCTGTCCTATCTATGCCTTAAAGCAGGACTAATACACACACTTCAAAAATTACAACCTCTGCCTACAATTTACTCAAATATCAAACTACAAGGATAGCTGTTCTTGATCTGCAAAAGCACAGGTCCACAGAAAAAAATGTGAGTGCAACACTTATCTAACCTTCCATAGGTGTGTGGTCGGTGCTTGTCAACAGCCTCTGCTCACTCCCACAAATATTTTCTCTCCTCTTAGAAGACTTTCAGAAACTGCCATGGCTCTTATAAAAAGTGTTCCTGTGGTAAACACTATTGGAAAAACAATTATCCTGGATTCTGAGGTCATTTAGTATCCTAAATCGTAATTTTTTCTGCATCCTTCCTTTCAGTGACTGGAACAAGAGAAGAAATGTATATTAATTTTCCTCCTGACATTTTGCTATTTGTCTTTGCTCCAAAAGGAAGCAGAGCCTGAAACTAGAGCTTGTAAGCAGATAATTGGGACTAGACATTAGGGAAGGAAGGATAGTCAATCCAAAGACATACTCAGGTTAGACATAGATATAGGCCATGAGGAGTCTTTCTTCCTGAAGATCCTTTGAAGAGCCAGAGAGAATGGGATTTAGGGCTTTCCAGCCAAGGGATCTAAGACAAAAGGTGTTTCTGCTACATCCTTCTTAATTTACCAAGGGTTTAATCTCCGAAGGGAAATTTTTCTGAGGATAGAAATCTGTAAGTGTTTAAGATAACCATAGCAATGATGCTGGAATTGATGGAGATGGTAATAAACATGGTATGGATCAAACATTCCTCACTATTAACTCTGTTCCAAGTACTATAAAAAGCCTTTACTCCAGTCTTCACTTTCATAATGATTAACTTAATGTGCTAACATGACAGGTCACTAGTTTCCTCAGTATGTATACTAATATTATTTTCAGTGTGTCTGTGAGTGATATGAGCATTTGACACATGATACTAAGAAAAGCAGACTAATCTCCCAGTATGAGTATATCCTGTCCTATCACTTGAATACTGAGTAGAAGAAAAAGACTGAAGAAGAGACAAATCCTTCTAAGTGACTGCTTTAAGCAGTGACATCCATCTCTTCTAGCCTTCAGACTTGATCTAAATCATTACCTCTCCCTGTGTCTTGATCTTGCTGGCTTTTAGGCTAGAAATTACACCATTGGCTCTCCTGATTGTCAGGACTTCAAACTGCCACAGTAACTATTCATTATTTTTCGTGGATTTCCAGCTTGCTAATGCTACCTGCAGAAGTTGACACTTTTCAGCCTCCATAATCACATGAGGAAATTTCACATGATAAATGTGTGTGTTGTTAGTTCTATTTCTACTAGAAATAGAATAGAAATAGTCTTTTATCAACCTTATGATATCAGTAATATAATCCCCATTTCACATGAGAGAAAACTGAGGCATAGAAATACTAAGCAACTCAAATGCCACAGCAAGCACGTGACAGACCTGTGGTATAAAGTAAAAATAATTTCCCCACACTTGTTTCATACAATGATATCATGTGTTGTTAGTAAGGGGTAGAGTAAAAAGTAGGTATTTTCTCAAACACATTTTATATGTGTTTTTTAAAGCAAAATTAACAGTTCTTATTGTAAAATTTCCTAGTCTTTATAAAGTTACTCCAAGAGAGTGGTATTATATGCCTTATTTCTCAAACTGTTTAGTCATCTAAAACTCCTTAATGAAATAACTATTAATGTCTTGTAATACCAGAATTCTTTAGACCAAAAATTTAAAAAGCATTTGACAATTATTTTTCTTGAATAGTATGCATTGAGTAGCACTAATAAGAAGAGGAAAAATCCAAATGATTAAGGAATAGGATTATTTGGTTTTACTTATTAAAAAAAAAACAAATCTGCTAGATGACTAATCCACAGAAGTCTTTGGGAAACATAGGAAAGACAAAAGTTATCCACTAGAGAAGGATGAACAAATTTGAAGTTCAACTAAACACAGTGGAGAATCTTTCTGCAATTATACTCTACAAACATTGCTGCTAGGCAACCAAGCTCAGGACCATCCATCCACATAATACTATTCATATTGTAATAAGAAAAAACACTAGGGGAAAAACAATAAATAAGTACAGGACAACACATTCCTAGGTCTGCCTTGAAGGAAGATACAGAAAGAAAGAAGTTTGAGACATGGTTTATTTAGAAATAATGCCACCCCAAGGCAATTTTCTAGCAAGCCTATGAGATCATGAACTACTTTAGGGAGTACTGATCTACTTAGTTTTCCTATTGTATGACATAACATAGTCAATACAAATAAACAAGAATATAAGTCCTCAAAACAGCTCACTGGGAACCACTGGGAAAAACTCCCAGGTGGGAGATGTTACAGCTTCCCTTTCAGAAGAGTCGTTAGCATCTTTGAGTGGGACTCATGGACAACTCTGTGATGTTTACTTTCCTGGCCCCTTTCTGGCATCATCTTTGATAAAACTAGCCAAGGAGTTAGGAAGCGTAGACGTTAACAGCATAAACTAAATTATTTCTAGAAGGAGAATGAAAGTTGGTCTGGGTAGACAAAGAATTCCATCTTCAGAAGAAAAATGTTCCAAATCAGAATTTTGTTCCTCAGAAAACAAGTCTTGGTCTCCTCAATTCACATAATTTGACTACAGGAAGCCTTGTAGTCATGGGTTGATATTTTATGAATTCTAGACTAGGCTGAGCATGACACTTAGTATTCGGAGAAGAAATAGTCATTATGGATTCTGAAAGAGATATAAATCACAGAAATAAGAAAAATTAGAAGGTTATTAAGATAAACTACCAATAGTGTGTCTTCATTGGCAAAGAATTCTAAAGGCATGCACACTCTAAAGTCATGCTCAAAAAGCCTGGCATTTCAAACTACAGTTTCTGTGCTCACATTCACCGTGGCCAGTGCGTGCCTGGGTAAACATGTCAGATGAAACTGTTCAGATGATGCCCATGGAATTCACCAAATCCCATATTTCAGATACCACTGTGCTGGGTTTATCAGAGAGTTTATTAAAAATGCTCTCTTCTCTAGTCACTCATATCATAAATTAAGAGAAGAAAATACATACATAGGAAGCTTTTCTTGTTTTAACTATATTTTATTATCTTGAATTATTTGTACAAAGGGGTGATCATTTACCAAATGCATCTTCATAGATGTCACCCCTTGTAGGCAGAATTCCAACAGTACCAGTTCTAACTATTTTTTACATAATAGAACTGTTAAAAAATAGGAGAGCGTTCCTTATGGAAGTCATACAACACAAGTGCTATAACCAGTGGTACAGTATACATGAACAGAAAATGGAGACTGCCTGGGAGGGATAATCAGCAGGAGGGCAGAGAAAGAAATGAGGGGAGACTGAAATGCAAAGGGGATTAAAGGATGCTTTGTAAATATGTATCTATGAATAGAGCATAATATATCCCACCAAATGCTGTTTGGTGGAGAAACAAGAGAGGAAGAAGGAATGCAACTATGGTGGAGGGGACGAATGTGTTCAAAGAGCACTGTGAACACTATGGGAATACTACAAACATTGTAAGAAAATTCTCTCATATTACAAATTCTAAAATATTTTTTAAAGGATGAAAATGGAGTCTCACCTATTGTATATTTTAGGGAGCTCTGGAAGAGAAGAGAAAAAGGACCCAAGCACAAAGAAATTATAAACAGATGGAAACACTAATTGCTCTGGTTTGATTGGCACATATTGAATGTACGTGTTGTCATCACATGGTACCCAATGAATGTGTGAAACTATTCCAAGTCAAACATTATTAGAAGTTTTGATATAAAATATTACTAGAGCAGAGAACTCATAGATGCCTATATTATGGGGAAAAGAGCTACTTGCTATCTATCATCCAGATAAGGTGAGAAAGCAGGTGGGGTAAGGGAAGGGGAGAAGAAAGGGACAGAGACAGGGAAAGAGACAGAGATAAAGAGAGACAGAGATGCATAGAAATCTTATGCTCCTGTCACACAGAAGGAAGGAAGGAAGAGAGAAAAGTAAGCGTCCAGCACTTTTCTTCAGATTCCATTTGATGGCCTACATTACCAAGGCACTATACATTTATTTCAGGTCTGTGACCTCATTTTGAGGCTTCTCAGAGGCATCTTCTTTAATATAAGCGCTTTAAAATATAATTTCCAAAGTATCCCAACTTGCAGGTAAGCAGAAATGTTTTCATTAGCAGAGCTCTGGCTGGAAGGGGATTGCAATTTAGCCATCTGACCGTGTGATCAGAATGCTCTGCTTCTGACCTAGGATGCTTATCACAAAAAAAAGAGCTCCAATTCGAGGTCAAACCCATTTTTTAAGTGTTGACTGTTCTAATGTTAGTGCACAGTGGGAAAAGAAGTATGCTACACTTCTCACAAGGCTATCTGCATGCAAATGGACAGAGAAATTTCTGACACCTCAAGTTTTGTCAGAATGGGTCAAAAGTTTTCAGACTATTTCAAGACTATGGCTTTATTTAGCAAAGCTGGAAGTAACCAAAGATAATTTGAATTGTACCCTATGCCCAACACCATTTGCCAAACCTGAAACATCTTAAATCCCTCTCATTATTCTAGGGCGAGGCATTTTCCTCACAGGCAAGCCTGGGATGTGATAGGTCATCAGATAAACTCTAGCAAGAAACAAGTCACCAAGATTGTCTCCTTCCAGTACATGCAAGAATAAAAGAGATATGCAAAATGGGAAGGGCAAATCCATTCACTCATGGGAGACATGTGATAGAACAAGGTAAAAGGATGAGAGAATGAGAAATGGAGAGTGTGAAATAGACCCTGATATGGAGACAGGAAGAGGATTGTGATTTTAAATATCCTCAAATTAATTTTTCCCATTGTACAATTTTGCAGCAGCATTCTTTCGGGAAACAAAGCTCTGTATCAACAAATAGTTTTCATGGCATTATTCGCTCAGGGTTTTATCTTCTTTTTCTTATTGTTTGTTCTATGAGGGGTCTCCATGTGTAGTACTGGATATTCCCAGCCTTGACCTTATGATCCTCTTCGCTTAGCTTCCCAAATGCTGGAATTATGGGTATGTGCCATGAAACTCAGCCTAGCTCAATGTTCTCAAGCAACAAAACAACCAGTCTCTCCAGGCTGGTGTACCAAGGACCCAATAATAAGCCAGGTACTAGTACCTTCCACCTGCAATCTAGCTATTCAGAAGACTGAGACTTAGAGGATTACAATTCAAAGCCAGCTCAGGAGGAAAAGTCTGTGAGACTTCATTTCCAGTTCACTACAAAAATGTCAGACTAGAAGTATGGCTCAAGTCGTACAGTGTCAGACATGAGCAAGAAAGTTGTGTGAGCAGGGGAAGGCCTGAGTCCTGAGTTCAAGTTGTAGTATGAGTACACACACACACACACACACACACACACACACACACACAACCTCAATAATAAGATACATTGTTGGTCGTGGGGCCTGAACTCCATTAAAAAACTGAAAAGGAATAAAAATATTTTTTCACACTGGAGTCTTAATGTAAATGCAAAATTGATACCAGAAGCCTCAATTTCTTAGTCTGAGATAATCTTGGTTCTGTAAACTAAATTAACTAATAAACTTAAACAAAAATAAAAAGACATCATCATCTGCATATTCAACACAATCATCAGAGCAGCTGTTGGCAGTAAAGAAAGGCTCTAGATGATTTCACATAGCTTAACTCTGCTACTGACTAGCTGTAGACCACCATCCAAATTAAAGAAGAAAGTTTTAGACTCCGTTAGGAACAATAATACTTTCTTTTTTAATATTTTTTGTTGTAAATATAGTATACAGAGGGGTTACAGTTCATGAGCAAGGTAATGAGTACATTTCTTATTAAGCATTGTTACCTCCTCCTTTGTTTTTCCCCTGCCATCGCTTTCCTCCTACATCTACAACTACACTCCCTTGCTGCACCCCTCCCCACCTAAATTGTAAAGTTCATTTTTCAACATAGTGTCTTGTACATCTCATTGTTACAATAGGTCAACCTGTATCCCTATTTAAGCATTTTGTTTTTCCCTTCCCCTCCCCAAGACAGAGAAGTGTATATACAAGATGCAGGGCACCAACATCAAATACAGTGAAAACAGGGGTTATACTGTGGGGGAAGAACATACAAGAGAAACAAAAAAAAGACATAGTATGTTTTAGATACCTTTAAAAAAACAATAGAAGAAAGAAAAAACAAGTTGTGTCCATATCTTGGGTTCATTTTCCTTAACATCATCTTATGTGGTCATATGTACATAGCTTTTGACCTTTTCTGCTTGTCCTAAACATATACTAGTTATTGCAAATAAGGGAAACCATGGGACCTGTTTCTTTAGGCCTGGCTTACTTCACATAATATAATTTTTTCCAAGTCTTTCCATTTCCTAACAAATGGGGCGGTGTCATTTTTTCTGATGGAGACATAGAATTCCATTGTGTGTGTGTGTGTGTGTGTGTGTGTGTGTGTGTGTGTGAGTGTGTGTGTGTGTGTGCGCGTGTGTCACATTTTCTTGATCTATTCATCTACTAAGGGGCATCTGGGTTGGTTCTATATCTTAGCTACGGTAAATAATGCTGCAATAAACATAGTTGTTCTGGTAGCTTTAGTGTGGTCTTGTTTGTGATCATTTGGGTAAATGCCCAAAAATGGGATTGCTGGGTCATATGGGAGCTCTATGTGGAGTCTTTTGAGGAACCTCTATACTGCTTTCCAAAATGGTTGAACAAGTTTACACTCCCACCAACAATGCAGTAGGGTTCCCTTCTGGCCACATCCCCTCCAACATCTGTTATTATTAGAATTCTTGATTATAGTCATTCTAACTGGGATGAGGTGGTATCTCAATGTTGTTTTGATTTGCATTTCTTTTATGGCTAGGGAGGTTGAGCATTTCTTCATGTGTCTATTGGCCATTCTTATTTCCTCTTCAGAGAAGTTTCTCTTTAAGTCTTTAGCCCACTTATTTATCAGGCAGTTGTTTTTTTGAGGATTTGTTGATGGGGGATTTAATTTTTTGAGTTCTAAGTATATTTTAGATATGAGACCCTTGTCCATTATATGGCTAGTGAAGTTCTTCTCCCAAACCATGGTTTTCTATTGGTCTTGCTAGCTAATGTCTTTGCCATACAGAAACTCTGCAATTTCATGCAATCTCATTTGTCCAAAATTTCTTTGATTTTTTGTGTTTCCGGGTCATTATTAAAAAAATTTTGGCCTGTGCCAAGGAGACCTAGAGTTTCTCCTATTCCTTCTTGTAATGTTTCCAGAGTGTCTGCTTTGACATCAAGGTCTTTGATCCATTTGGAGTTGATTCTATTGCAGGGTGATATATGGGAATCTAGCTTTAGTTTTCTACAGTTGATTAACCAATTTTGCCAGGACCATTTACTGAAGAGGGTGTCTTTCCTCCATTCTATTTTTTAGCTTTCTTATCAAAAATTAGGTGGCTATAGGTCTGTGGGTTCATTTCTGGGTCTTCAGTCCTATTTTGCTGGTCCTCAAGTCTGTTCTTGTGCCAGTACTAAGCTTTTTTGATCACTGTGACTTTGTAGTAGAGTTTGAAATTTGGTATTGATATTCCTCCAGCACTGTTTGGGATTGTTTTTGCTATTTGGGGTCTTTTATTAGGGACAACAATACTTTCTTCACAGACTTCTTCAGCAGGTTCATTGATATGTGATATATATATATCACATATATATACATACATCTATACAAATATATATATATGTATATATAACACATATATATGATATGTATGCTTGAATGCTATGAAGCATCATTCATATGATACGTATGATGATGCCTATTTCACAAGTCCAACAAGCTGCTTATGGAACTTGGTCTGTGAATATTTCTTTTTTATTTTTATTAATAAGTTTTTATTGTGAAAATATTATACAGAGGGGTTACAATTACATGAGCAAGGTAATGAGTACATTTCTTACCAAGCATTGTTGCCTCCTCCTTTGTTTCCCCTTACCATCACTGTACCCTCCCAACCCCTACCCCTGACCCTCCACAGCCAAAGTTGTATAGTTCGTTTTTTGACATAACATCTTGTACATCTCATTGTTGCAATGGACCCACATGTATCCCTATTTAAACAATTTGTTTTTTTCCCTTTCCCTCCCAAATTATACCAACATCAAATACAGTGAAAACAGGGGTTATACCGTGGGGGAGGGACATACAAAGCAACAAAGAAATCATCTTATAAATATGTTAGAAATACACAATGGAATTCTATGCCTCCATCAGAAAGAATGGCATTGCCACATTTGTTAGGAAATGGAAAGACTTGGAAAAGGTTATATTAAGTGAAGTAAGCCAAGTCCAAAGAAACATAGGTCTCATGCTTTCCCTTATTTGCAATAACTAGTATATGTCTGAGACAAGCAGAAACGATCAGATAAGTTGATGTTAGGTGAAATGAACTCCAAGATAAGGACTCAAATGGTTTTTCTTTCTTGCTATTGGTCTGCGACTATTTCCAAGTCCAAAATCCTCACCCAATTACAAGACTGAGGATAAAAAATGAAATTGTTGATAGCAAAATTGACCTATGATCAGATTCACTCTTATAAATTACTGAATGTATACTTCTTTTGACTTTTGCCCTCAAGGGGGAAAAGTGGGTCAATTTCTAGCACAGAATAAAAGGTGGAAGAAATGCAATGCACCCAGGAGGAATCTATGGCTCCTTATTCTGTTAGATTCACCTTACTCTCTGAAGAGGAAGGGCAAAAGAAGGACAACTCCTCATGAGTGCCCTTGGCCTACATCATTTAACATCACAAATACCTGGATCTCTGCAGCCCATCTTCCAAAGATGGTCTTGACTTAGCAGTTACCTAGCATCAGAGACATGGAGGCCTCTAGGCAACTTCTCCTGCTTTGGTTGAACAAATGTTATCTTGAGAATAAAAGTTTTTGTGGGTGATAACACTTGCATAAAATTGGCTACCCTTTCCAAAGTCAGAGATTAAAATGTCTTTGGTGCTCTTGGGATTCTGAACTACTACATTAAGATGTACTTGTGCTGAATAAGAAAGGATCATAGACTTACATAATTGGATAAAAAGATATCTCTGCATATAAAGAAATGCATTTGTTCTCCACATGTGGACTTCTTAAGAGTTATTTATTGTTCACCACTGGGCTTGCTATACTGGCACAGTACCACTGAGCCACATCTCCAGCCTTCTTGGGGACAGAGTCTCACTTCTCAGGCATGTGCCTGAGCCATGATCCACCTCCTTTTTGGCTGTCATCTCTAGGACTGCCTTCGCATGCGGGTTCTCTCTGTGAAGACAGTCTTATGGACTTTTCCACCATTAGCCTGGTACTGCAATCTTCTCAAGTTCAGTCTCTCCCACAGTTTCAGATGTGCACCATTGTTCCCAGTTGAGAAAGGGTCTCACTGACTTTTCTACCTAGGCTTGCCTCAAAATGTGGTCTTCTTGATTTACCCTGACAAATAGCTAATATTGCAGACCTAAGTCATAGATACCTAACTAGGAAATAGATTTTTTTAAAGCAATTGTCTTTACAAAACACATGTATGAAGAATAGAACAATTTGAATTTTGTGACTGCCCTCATGGGGGTACTTAGGTGTAACAACAACAACAAAAAATCTTGCATAGCAAGTTTAAACAGAAAATTATTTAGGAAGAGACAGAGCATCTCCAGAATCATCTAGAGGTCTACTTTGGCTAAACTTCTGGAGAGGACACTCAGAGTAATCATAAGGCTAGCCTGCCAAAGAAGCTACTTTCCCTGCCATCATCAGAAAAAATGCCAAGATAGGACAAGTCCAGCACTGCTGCCAGGAATATCATCTTCCCCTCTCTACCACAGTATTTGCTGCAGAAATGGAAACAGGACCACACCACCATCCCTAGGTAACTCAGACCAGAATGAAGCCTTTCCCAGATGCATCTGACAAGCAGGACCTAAATTGCTTATTCTTCCTCCAAAATAAAAAGACACCATTTTTTGTTTCCTCTTGGAGACAGTAATGCTTACAATAAATAGAATTATTTCAATAAGGACAGACTTTAAACACTATTTTCTACAACCTTATTTACAGAAGTCTTTACAGTGTTCAAATTTTAAATAAGGATAAAAGAAGCTACCATATGGTACTATGCTATAAATTAAGTAAAATACAAATAAAAAGGTCTTAATACAACTGGAATACAGTAAGTGAGCAAAAGATATTATGTGTTATGTAGTAACAGGTTGTCGAGTAGAACATTTCCTGTTGTTCTAGAATTAGAAACTAAGCCTTAAATCTTACAATGCAAGATTGTCCACATATTAAATAAAATAAAAAGAGACAGCTTCTCCAACATTTAGTATGAGTAGGTGTGTTCTCTACTACCCCCAAACATTCCTCAGGATACTCGCCCACATTTTAAACAGGAGATTGAGGGGAGAATCTTTCCACAGGCTTCTTGTAGGAATGGGAATGTCTACAAGAAAGGAATAATGGCATTTCATTTTCCAGTGTGACCTGCTAATTCCTCTGCCCACAGAGCCCATCTGTGCAGAGAAAATGAACAATGGAGACACAGAAGTGAGAAAGCAGAAGTGAACAATATCAGGACACAACAATCTGTTAGTTTTTCCCAGTGGAAGAGAATGCTGTAAAGGTGACAAAGCTTACGCTATATCATTAGTCCCCTAGCCAATCTGACATTCTGCTGCTGCTTCAAGAAGTAGCAGACGGTTTGATTCCTCAGTACCACATAAAGAGAAAAAGTCAGAAGTGTCGCTGTGGGTCAAATGGTAGAGCGTTAGCCTTGAGCAAAAGAAGCTCAGGGATAGTGCACAGGCCCTGAGTTCAAGCCCCAGGACTGCCCCCCAAAAAAGAAATAACAATAATGCCTCTGTGCAATGAACCAATTATGAAGGAAGCTGAGGCTGCAAGATGATTTGGAGAGAGTTCAAACTGAAGAGACAGATCTCCCATGAAAGTAGCTATGAGTGTGGCATCTCTCCTACAGGATCATCTAATGATCAGACACACGTGTCCAAACACCCATTTCTGTCTTCTGCTTTCCTTGCGATCTCTCGCCTCTCTATCACAGCACACCACAGGAGACAGAGAAAAGGGAAGAAGAATATAACAGCAAACCCCAACCCTACCCTATATGCCTCTTCAGGCCACAGCTTAGCCCAGAGCTAGCAGACAGGGCAGGTGTCATCAGAGTTTTCTATCAGAATGAACTGGACATCCTAACTAGAGTTGATCTGAATAGAATGAGACTGCCAAAAACGTCATTAAAGTCTAGGAAAAGCATATTAAACAGAATGAGGTCAAAGGCAAGATCTACTACCAAAAACTTTCCACAAATCAATTTTAAATTGCATTGCCTTCATTTTTTTCCTTTTTCTATCTACTTTCTCTATAAGGACCCAGTTCACATTGGAAGAAAAGATAAAAAGGACTAGGTGGCCATCGACAGCGTCATGAAAGTGCTTCTCCACCCTTTAAACCTTTCTTCACACCTTCATGTCCTGAATAGTAATGCTCTGTTGCAAAGAGAGACATTTTCTCCATTGAGACTCTTTTATTCCAGCCAACTTGTCTACACTCAATACATTTGTTTGCTGGTATTGGGCTTTGAATTTAGGACTTTGTTTCTGCTAGGCAGGTAGTTTACCACCTGAGCCTTTTTTTTCAAGACAGAGTCTTTCTTTTTCCTATGTCAAACTGGATTGTGAGCCTTCTATTTACACTTCACACGGTACTCAGGAAGAAAGGCACATGCTACCATGGCCAGTTCTTTCTGTTGAGATGGATTTCATGAACTTGTTTTGCCCACGCTAGCCTGAATCCTTGTTCCTCCCAAAAAGCAGGCATGTGCCACTGGTACCTGGTCCCATCCAACACATAACTGAAGCAGTAACTAGTAGAATGAATTTGTTATACTATGATCTGCTTCCCACAATCTTTGATTCACAATTCTGGAATGTTGTAGACCATTTTCTTCAACTTTAACACACCCAGGAATCTTGTTGAAGAGAAAATTCTGATGTAGCAGGTTTGTAGTGAAAGTTGGGGAACCTGAGATTTTTTTCCTTTCTAACACATTTTCAGACTTGGGGACAACACTTAGTGTGGCAAGGCTACAGAATGAAGAACATCCTAAATCGTTAAAAGAGAAAGTGGAAAAAGTTCTGCCATTTCCATAGAAAGAGGTCAACAAGAGAAAGCAGAAATTCTATTTATCTGCCTTGATAGCAACTTCTCAGACTGTACTCTGTGTGCATTGTGACTAGATTTTCCCATATTTATACTATTCTTTCTTCATGGTAACACCACTTGGTAATGGTCATATTTTTTTCTAATATTGAATATTTTCTTAGGATTCTTCTCAATAATGTTAATATCTTACCCCAGTAAACTAGTGATTATCGAAATGATAGTTTGTGCTGTAGAAGGAAAAAAACCGAAGTCACTCAAAAAGAGATAAATTTCATGAGACTCTAACCATGGGATGCCTAAAGCTTCAGCTATGTTCAATTCCATTAATGTGTTAGATTTCAATTCTTTCTTTTATTTTACACAGAACTATCCTGTTTTATTCTCTCATGTCCCTCTTTCTCATGTTCATATTTGTTGAAATGAAGAATATTTAGGACAATTATAGCTTCAAATAATCTGATCTGTGAGTGAATTAATTGGTTCTAATTCATGCTTTCAAAAATCTGTTGTAATAATTCATAATCAATACTGATGCATGTAGATGACTGAAAACTGCCTGGCCACTTACATTTCCTCAAATCTCTCATATTCTGATATATAAATGACCTTGGAAACCACTGCTCTCCTGTGGACTTTTCATCACAACTATGTTGAATTACTATCAGGTATTCTTGTTAGGATTTAAGTCCACATTCTTTGACGACTTTGATTCAGAACCCAAACTTTTCAAAATGTTACTGCTAGCTTAGTTCCTCCATCCTGTGTTGAAAGTCTATGGATTAGCTACATGACTACATACACTTCCACTTAAAGACTGACTGTATGAGATTTCTCTAAACATGCTTCTATAACAGCTTACATCCTTCATCCAGGACTTTTTGTCTCTCAACCTCTGTTTCTTATGTCTCATGACAAACATGTGTTAGAAGTTTGGTTGCTAGCATTGCAACTATTAGGAGGTGGTGGAAGTTTAATAGGAGAGGCTTTCTGAAATGCCTTCAGTTCATTGGAGGCTTGTTCTCAATGGGACTATAGGATATCCAGCTCTTTCTTTTCCTCAGTATATATATATACAATACATACATATATGTACACATATACATATATTTGGTTTTATATAAGACCATACATGTGGTTACACACATATATACAACGTGTGTGTGTGTGTGTGTGTGTGTGTGTGTGTGTGTGTGTGTGCGTGCCATCCAGCAATTTGAACTCAGGCCTGGGCACTGTCCTTGGGTTTAATTTGCTCAATGTTAACACACTACCACTTGAGCCACAGCTCCACTACTGTCTTTTTTGGTAATTCAGTAAAGATAATAATGCCACAGACTTATCTGTCTGGGCTGGCTTTGAACCATGATCTTCGGATCTCAACATTCTGAGTATCTGGGATTACAAGCATGAGCTACTGACACCTTACCCAGCAAAACCATGTATTTTTATAACTTTATTATCTCAGGGTTTTTTGTTACAGTATGAAAATTTTCTGACAAACAAGAACAAGGGGGCCATCTCTCTACCTTCTGTTCCTTTGTTAGCTACCCAACAATATTAAATACTCATTTAAGATCAAAGTCTACATTTATTAATATTTGAAAATCCAGGTTGTTTAAACTGACTGAAATCATCAAGTCCAACTCTTTCTATTGATAATAAGTATAAGTGCTCTGCATTTTTCAGCCAGATACATTTCCCAGAAAGGATACTGGACTGAGTGTCAAGCAAGAGGTCTGGCATGCAACAAAGAACTATGGCTGCTCATTGGAAGAAAGTGGCTCAAATGTCAAAATTATCTGTATACATCTCTATTTTCAGAGTGGGCACTGGTGGCTCCGGCCTATAATCCTGGGATCTGAGGATTGGGGCTCAAAGCCAGCCCAGACAGAAAAGTCTGTATACTCTCATCTTCAGTTAGCCACCAAAAAATTTGAAATTGGAGCTGTGTCTCAAGGAGTAGAGTTTTAGCTTGAGGGAAAAGACGAAGAGACAGTGCCTAGGCCTTGAGTTAAAACCCCAATACTACCACACATCACATCGCACACACACACACACACACACACACATCTCATACATACACAGTCTCTATTTCTTGTAGTGTTCTGACTCATATGTTCTGACATGTGACATATGACATAACAGGGTGTTCATGAAAAAAGCACTATACTCAGTCTTTTCTACATAGAAATCCTCAAGAATAGTTTGGAAAGAAAGTAAGTAATACAAATTTCCATATTTAGTAGTTATGCCTTTTCTCACAAAACCAGAGCACACTTGTGCTAAAACCCGAACATAAAGATTGAGAAAAATAGCATTAGTAAGAGGAGGAAAAAAGAAGAATAGAGAGCATCATCTCTAGTTACTAGCCTTAAAGACCTAAATATGTAGGGCACTAGTGGCCCATGATAATAATCCTATCTACTTAGGAGCCTGAGACTTGGAGGAACAAAAATCCAGCATGGGCAGAAAAGTCTGTGAGACTCTATTTCCAGTTAATCAGCAAAATACCAGACTAGAGGCATGGATCAAGTGACAGAGCACCAATTGTGAGCCAGAAAGCAAAGTAAGAGCTCTAGGTCCTGGGTTTAAGCTCTGTTAGTGGCATTCACACACACACACACACACACACACACACAAGAATAGAGCCTGTTCTCTTGTAGTTAATTTATTTGACATATTTGAAATAAAGTGCTAGCATTTTCTTAAAGTGAAAATTACATTAAAGCCTAAGTATGAATTAACAAGATAAGGTTCCAGCACAGTCTCAATAATAATAATGTCTACCTTCAATTTCTCATTGGTAAACATAAAGAAAGTACTTTCTCTGTGACCTTCATGACACTGACCCAAGGGTAACATAACATGCTATATGTGAAGGAAGTCTGGAAAAGAAAGACAGTAAGTCTTGATTTATCTATATTATTGTTATCCAGCCTATAGCCAAGCATGATATTTCCCAGTAACTGATCAGTTTAGCTTTCCTATAGGTGATAGCTATTCTGCTTTCTTTCTTTTTTTTTATCTGTTTCATAACATTTTCTTTTTTCTTTTTAATAAGTTTTTTTATTGTGAAAATACTGTACAGAGGGGTTACAGTTACATGAGAGAGGTAATGAGTACATTTCTTATCAAGGATTGTTGCTTCCTCCTTTGCTTTTCCCCTACCATCCCTTTCCTCCTACCTCCACAACTACACTTCCCCCTCCCTCCATTTCTTTCCCCCACCCACTTCTACCTAAATTGCAAAGTTCGTTTTTCTTTTTTTGTTGTTTCTTTTTTATTATTATTAATTTTTTATTGTGAAAATACTGTACAGAGGAGTTACAATTACATGAGTGAGCAAGGTAATGAGTACATTTCTTACCCAGAATTGTTGCCTCCTCCTTTGTTTCCCCTTGCCATCCTTGCCCTCTAAACGTTCACCCCCCCACTGCCAAAGTTGTAAAGTTTGTTTGTTTTTCGACATAGCATCTTGTACATTTCATTGTTGCAATGGGTCCACCTGTACCCCTATTTAAATAATTGGTTTTTTCCTTCCCATCCCCAAATTATACCAACATCAAATACAGTGAGAACAGGGGTTATACCATAGGAGAGGGACATACAAAGCAACAAAAAAATCACATGGTACCTTATAAATACATTAGAAACAATAGCAAGAAAGAAAAAACCACTTCTGTCCCTAACTTCATCTTATCTGGTCATATGTATATAACTTTTGACCTTTTCTACTTGTCCCAGACATACACTAGTTATTGCAAATGAAACCATGGGATATATGTTTCTTTGAGCCTGGCTTACTTCACTTAATAGAATTTTTCCAAGTCTTTCCATTTCCTAACAAATGGGGCAATGTTATTCTTTCTGATGGAGGCATAGAATTCCATTGTATATATTTACCACATTTTCTTGATCCATTCATCTACTGAGGGGCATCTGGGTTGGTTCCATATCTTAGCTATGGCAAATAATGCTGCAATAAACATGGTTATGCTGGTAGATTTAGATAGTCTTGTTTGTGATCATTTGAGTAAATGCCCAAAAGTGGGATTGCTGGGTTATAGGGGAAATGAACCTACAGACCTATAGCCACCTAATCTTTGATGAGGGAGCTAAAAAATAGAATGGAAGAAAGCCTCTTCAGTAAATTGTGCTGGCAAAACGGTTAACTACTTGTAGAAAACTAAAGTTAGATCCTTATATATCACACTGCACCAGAATCAACTCCAAATGAATCAAAGACCCTGGAGTCAAAGCAGACACCCTAAAAACATTACAGGATGGAATAGGAGAAACCCTAGATTTCCTTGTCACAGGCCGAAATTTTCTTAATAGAGACCCAGAAACACAACAAATCAAAGCAAGGTTGGACAAATGAGATTGCAGTAAACTGCACAACTTCTGCATGGCAAAGGACATAGCTAGCAAGATCAAGAGAAAGCCCACAGATTGGGAAAAGATCTTCACTAGCCATACAATGGACTCATATCTAAAATATACTTGGAACCCAAAAACTTAAATCCCCCAACCACAAATCCTCAAAGAAACAACTGCCTGATAAATATGTGGGTTAAAGACTTAAAGAGAAACTTCTCTGAAGAGGAAATAAGAGTGGCCAATAGACACAGGAAGAAATGCTCAACCTCTCTAGCCATTAATGAAATGCAAATCAAAACAACATTGAGATTCCACCTCACCCCAGTTAGAATGGCTATAATCAGGAACTCTAATAACAACAGATGCTGGAGGGGATGTGGAGGGAACCCTACTGCATTGTTGGTGGGAGTGTAAACTTGTTTAACACTTTGGAAAGCAGTATGGAGGTTCCTCAAAAGACTGCTTGTTTTCTGAGAACTACAAAGCCCTTAAATGAATATCTCTGTAAGAGGGAAAGCACTGTAACAGACAGCAAATTCTGTCAATTACTAATATTATCAAATCATTAACTCTTGTTTGTCAAGAGTGCAAGCAATTTATGCTAACAACAAAAATCTCAGAAAACCCATTGTTCATGCTATGGATCATAGCAGTCATGGTCATTAATCCTTTTTTATTTTAAATGAAACTGGACAGAACCCTGAGCAGGAAAATGTTGACCCCCACATCACACACAATTTTTCCACCTATAGGAAAATTAACACATAAGCACAAAGGTTTTACTATTTCAAAAGATCATGAATGTAGGCAGTCTCTATTTCAACTTGAAGGCTAAGTAAGACCATAAAAGATAATGAAATCCAGAAAACATGTAAAAAAAAAACCCAGGAGTGATTTTCATCACTACAATTGGCACTGAAAGTTTTTGTTACATTGCCAAATCAAGATTGCCTGGATATTGTATATTATTTACACTCTATATATTGCTGTGTTACTTTAGAATTAAATACTTGTAAGAGTATTATTTAGTAAAAATTACTCCCATGTTCAAAGTGAAGGTTTAAGGTAGAAGATAACTGGCCATGCATGGAACTACTGCTGATTTTCGTAAGCACGCCTTGTGGTTGTCTTTCTTTGAACTGCATTTGATTTATTACCCCTGTCCCAGTTCTACTGAGTAATCTGAAAATCCAAAATGCAATAAGCTTTTTTCACCTTCTTATGCATAGAACCATATGGCAAAAACGAGAGGAGATCTCTGGGATGGATGGTTGTAGGCATCCATACTTGCCTCCCTCTTGCTAAGCTCATGCAACTCATGGCTGATCTATCATGAATACTTGGAAAGGCTGGGAAGCATTATGGAGGCTGTGGCAAAGGGAAGGAGAGAGTCGTGTAAAGATAGTGTACTTGAGACCAGTATGACTTTCAGTTGAGGGAAAAAGTCATCCCAAGTCCACCCCATGGGAAGGGATGGGGGGTTATGACACTCGAATTTCTGATATACCCATCCCCAGGTCATACATTTAGTAAACGCAAAGGAGAAGATTTTGGACTTTCTGATGTAAGCTATAAACACCACAGTCTGGGCCAGAATGGTTTAAGGAGGATTGGTGAAGGACTGACATGAACAAAAGGAAATTACTCAGGTAACTTTCATTCAGGTAATTTATCCTAGAATATATATAACTGTTAATTAACACTGGGACAAAACAGGAGCTTTCTGATTATTGCTGAGGCTTTTTTTTGCATGCTAGTGCGTGTATGCATGCGTGTGTGTTCATGTGAGTACACATTTATAACTTTACTGTAAGGAGCTGGCCACTTGGAAAATTCATCTGACACTTGGAGACTAGTTCAGAATGCCTAGGTTGATCCTTCTGTTCTATCACTACCACTGTGATCAGACGCCATCCAAGTGAGTCAGTCTATAAGTTCCAGATTGGACCAACCTAACCAAAGATATCACAGCTTAAACCAGACAATCTATAGGGCCCTTCCAATGCAATGTTCCAACGTGACTCTAAAGATTGTTTGCTGTCTTTTATTATATAAAATATAAAGCTACTTTCTAAGTTTATAGGAGCCCAAATTAGCTTACCTTTCTGACCCATGACATTATAGAAAATGTCAACCTGCCTTCAGTCCAGTGTTGCTTTGCAAAGTCCTGCACCCATAATTACCTCAGTGTCATATCCCAACCTCCTGTGGTATTTGGTGAACATAAACAAAGAGGATTTTTTTTAATGAGAGAGCCATTCACTATTACTTATAACACCACAAACTTCTCATTCACTACCACTAGCTAAAGTAGTTGTCTTTGTATAAAGTTCCCAGCATGAAAGTACAAGTGGACACCACAGATTTGGGTTGAGGTAACTATGCGCTAAATCATAGAAAATCACCGTATTTATAGACATGTGGTAAGAAAAAAATTTCTGTAATATGAATATAGAATGCTTTGCAAAATACTTCAATCTCCCACTCCAGTTTCTCATTGCATAGTTAAGAGTCTTAATTTCCATAGGAATAACTACATGTTCACTTACCTGGGTATGAAAAATTCAAATCACACCTAAAGTAATCCACTTGGAAACAAACACTTCCTCATTTTCACATTCAATCCATGTTAGTGATTGACTCTCTACTGTGTACCAAGAATGGTTCTGTTTGCTGAACAAACCCAGTGATAAGTAACACAAATAATTATCCTGAAACACTGTCCTGCTTCAAGCAACTCTGTCATCAAAAGCACTGCAAGTGTGTCATTTGTAAATATGAGCAAGGCTGATAGATATTCGTGACTTTCAAAATAATATCTTTATATGACTTTTCACTAAGAAGAACCAGCTTGCAGATCAAAGTCACTAGCAGATCACACACAAAAAGAATCAGTAGCATAAATAATTATGTCCACAAACTCGTGTCATACACCACACTCTGTTTATTTAAAAAAAAAAACCCTTATCAAAAGCTATGTCATAAGTCCATATAAGATGATGCTAAGTGAAATGAGCCCCAAGATAGGGACACAACAGATTTTATCTTTCTTGCTATTCTTTTTAATGTACTTACAATGTACGATGTGATATTTTTGTTTCTTTTGTATGTTCTTCCCCCATGGTATAAACACTGTTTTCACTGTATTTGATTCCGGTGCCCTGCATCTTGTATATTCATTTCCCTAATTTGGAGAGGGGAAGGGAAATAACAAAATGCTGAAACAAGGATATAGGTTGACCTATTGTAACAATGAGATGTACAAGACCCTATGTAGAAAACAAACTTTACAGCTTCGGAGTTGGGGAGGTGAGGAGGGAAGGGGAAAAGCAAATGAGGGAGCGACAATGCTCTATAGGAAATGTACTCATTACCTTACTCGTGTAACTGTAACCCCTTTGCACAGTATCTTTACAATAAAAAATATATATTAAAAACCCCTTATAGTAAAGGAAGTATGAATATGTCAGTCCAAAATTTGCTGTTCTGGAATATTTGGAGCTAAAATTACTTATAAAAACCAGTGATGTAAGATTATTCTTACTTCTTTCCTTAAAAAATAGGAGATAACAAAACACTTGAATGAACAATAACAAGGACCATACCTGCTTTACAACTGTTTATCAAAGAAGCAAAGTCTCCCCCATCTGCGTTAGGATCCTGTCATGGGTACTGACCCATGTTTTGCTTTCCTGGCCTCATATTCCTTCTACTATATTTCTTGTGATGAATCCACTGTTTCAGACTGAATTCACAATCCCCATCACTTCCAGGCACAGCACTTAAAATAAATGAACAATTATTTTAGTTAAATCAAAACAATTTGTGTTAGAAATCAACAGCAATTAAGAATCACCTACCATGTATTCTTCTGAGATAATCTTGTTCCAACAATTACTGGCTCAGCTAATGAAGTAATGATGCCTCTGGGTTATAATTTCCCAGGTGGCAGCTTGTTTTAAGGCAAAATTCTTTTTAATAGAAACAACTGCAATTTGAAGGTCTCAAATTTTGTACAAAGCTACAATTTATGCATATATATTATAGTATATATATACATATATATAAATATATACCACAAGAATGATGATGAGCCCTCAAGCTACCTCAAATAACTACAATCAATGAGTGGACTAATGAAATATAACTGAAAATTAATAATAACTACAGACACAGCTGGTCTATTTCTTTCAGAAGAAAGAAATAGATTGCTGTTGTTTCCACCTATTATGTTTTTTTCTCCCCGATCCTACACCAAAGTGCTAATCCCAGATCATACTGTCTCATATCTAAACTGCAATACTGTCTTATTTTTGCCTTATAGATTTTCCTCCACCTGTCTATCCTAAATATAAAATAAAACCTGAGAAAGAGGGGTAGTTTTAGTAAATGAACTAACAATAAGTAAGGGAAAACTAAGTGCAAATCTAAGTAAAAAAGACTTTATCTGTTTTCTTCTTGAAATGCATATTGTTTGAAGAGGATATAATCTGCCCATTTTGGTAAAGAAACAGGAGTTCAAAAAGGTTAAAGCAACTGGCTTAAGATTATACAAGTAGGAAGTGATGGAACCACTCCTCCTCCCTTAAAAATAATCAATCCACATATATATATATATATATATCGTATCATAATATGATCTGTATTTAACTATATACCATTCCTATGATTCTGTTGCCATACACATTGCTATGGTTTAGATCTTAAGTATCCACCAAAGGCCCACATGCCAAAGGCTGTGGTGCTATTGAGAGGTAGTGGGACCCTTAGGAAATATGACCTAATATGAGGGAGTTAGGTCATTGGGAGAGAAGCCCTGAATGCATATTAGCACTCTTGGCTCATTTTCTCTCTCTGCTTCTTGGCTGCCACGAGGTGAACAGAGTGCCCATTCTATATATTTCTGTCATGATATACTGTGCTGTGCCACCACAGGTCTGAAGATACCAGGCCACATGATGATGTGTTAAACTTCTGAAACTATGACCCACAGTGAACCTTTTTTCCTTTTTATGTTTATTTTCCCAGATATCTTACCATGACAACTGAAAGCTATCACGCACATTTTACTAACTCCAAATGGCTAAAGAGATTCTCTTGGAATCTACAACAAAGCTGATCTCTTTGATAAAGTAATATTGAGGCTTATGAGATTCAGCTTTGGTCATACTTTTCATCACTTACTAGTAGCCTTCCTCATGTCTCAGTTGCCTTTCAGCACCTTTTCTCTCCTTTTCCAGGTCTAAAAGAATACACTGTATCTATCACGTGACAATCCAAGCTCCTATTACCCCCACCCCAAAGACGATCAGCTCCTCAATATATGGGACTGTCACTTATTTGTTATTCTTTAGCATTACCTTCACTTTTATCATTTCTCATTTCCAGCTTGATGCATCCAGAACTGGAGGACAAAGCTGATGCCACATTAATCAGGTTTGGAGCTCTAGTAAGGTGGTAGTCTATGAACTCTACTGCGTTGGAGCTGGCCATGAGTTAATCACTGAGCCAAGGGCTTACTCAAGAAAGAACAGAACACATGTGGATGGTGATGGCAGTTCTTATAAGGGTAATGGCTGAGAAAGTATAACGGAGAAAAGGGAACAGAATCATACTTTCACATTTAAGTCACAGCAGCCTTGTTCAACAAATGGCTCTTTCATAGCCCTGGTGAATGATTTTCCTTGCCCTAACTACGAAGACGTCCCTAATAATTTCCTAGAATTCAGAATCCCATACATATTAGCCTATTTTTCAGATAGCAGAGTCATCATCTTTAAAAAATTGGGAAGAACTAACATATTAGCTTATAGTCATGATGCATTTGTGAAGCACAGTGTATAACATGATAAGCAGTTTCACACATACTATATATACATATCATAATATATGATTGTATACTTTAGCATACCAAATATCATACATATGTTACATGTGTACCATTATTTAACTTCCGATTTTATCCATGCAGAACACAGAGAAAGGATATCAATTGCTTACCCAAGTTTCCATTAAAAGTAGAGGATTTAACTCAACTGGTCACAATAACCCACACTTTCAACCAGTGCCTATGACCCATCTATGCAGAAGGCTTCAAGGAGGAATGCAAGGAAGGTGTACAGGCACCTGTCACACTGGAGCATGGTTGAGTTCCCAGAAGCTAGACTTTAAGAAAAGCAAGTAGTGGTGACAGGAGAGGTGTGGCAGAGCCTGGTTGTGTGAGGCCTTGTAGAGCATGCATACACACACACACACACACACACACACACACACACACACACACACACATATATATCACAATTTCCTTAAGTATATGTATATATATATATATATATATATAATATTTTTTCCTAGCTCTGCAACATCATGGGGTATGTCCCTTCTGAAAAAGCCTCAGATTTCACCTCATAAAGACATATATATATATATATATATATATATATAT
>NW_012267299.1:4996987-4998407 GCF_000151885.1 Dipodomys ordii
GACATCTGGGTTGGTTCCATATCTTAGCTATAGTGAATAATGCTGCGATAAACATAGTTGTGCTGGTACCCTTACTATGACCTTGTATTTGGGTAAATGACCAAAAGTGGTATTTCTGGGTCATAGGGGAGCTCTATGTGGAGTCTTTTGAGGAACCTCCATACTGCTTTCCAGAGTGGTTGAACAAGTTTACACTCCCACCAACAATGCACTAGTCTTCCCTTCTGTCCACATCCCCTCCAGCATCTGTTGTTATTAGATTTCTTGATTATAGCATTCTAACTGGGGTAAGGTGAAATCTCAGTGTTGTTTGGATTTGCATTTCTTTTATGGCCAGAGAGGTTGAGCATTTCTTCATGTGTTTATGGCCATCCTTCTTTCCTCTTTAGAGAAGTCTCTCTTTAAGTGTTTAGCCTACGTATTAATCGGGCAGTTTTTTCCTTGAGGATTTGTTGTTGGGGGGTTTAATTTTTTAAGTTCCAAGTATATTTTAGATATGAGACCCTTGTCCATTGTATGGCTGGTGCAGATCTTCTCCCAATCTGTGGGCTTTCTATTGATCTTGCTAGCTATGTCCTTTGCCATGCAGAAGCTGTGCAGTTTAATGCAATCCCATTTGTCCAACCTTTCTTTGATTTGTTGTGTTTCTGGGTCTCTATTGAGAAAATTTTGGTCTGTGCCAAGGAGACCTAGAGTTTCTCGTATTCCTTCCTGTAATGTTTTCAGGGTGTCTGCTTTGACTCCGAGGTCTTTGATTCATTTGAGGTTGAATCTGGTGCAGGGTGATATGTGGTGATCTAGCTTGACTTTTCTACAGGTGTTTTGCCAGCATCATTTACTGAAGAAGCTATCTTTCTTCTATTCTATTTTTTTAGTTCCCTTGTCAAAGAGTAGGTAGCTATAGGTCTGTGGGTTCATTTCTGAGTTTTCAATTCTATTCCATTGGTCCTGAGGTCTGTTCATGTGCCAGTACCAAGCTGTTTTGATTACTATGGCTTTGTAGTAGAGTTTGAAATTTGGTATTGATATGCCTCCAACACTGTTATTTCTGGTAAGGATTATTTTTGCTATCCAGGGTCTCTTATTGTTCCATATGAATTTTTGGATTGTTTCTTCTATCATTGAAGAATGAGGTTTGCATATTGATAGGTATCACATTGAATATGTAGATTACCTTTGGCAGTATTGCCATTTTCTGGATGTTAAACCTCCTAATCCAGGAGCATGGGAGGTTTTCCCACTTCCTTAGTTCTCTGCTTTAATTTCCTATTTCAGGTTTTCAAGTACTTTTTTGGGGGGGCCTAAACTCTGGGCCTGGGAGCTGTCCCTCAGCTCTTCAGCTCAAGGCTAGTGCTCTACCACTTGAGCCACAGCGCCACTTCTGGCTTTTTTCTTTTTGCTTATGTAGTGCTGAGGAATC
>NW_012267299.1:4998457-5010429 GCF_000151885.1 Dipodomys ordii
ACTTGAGCCACAGCACCACTTCTGGCTTTTTCTGCTTCTGTGGTGCTGAGGAATTGAATCTAGGGCCTCATGCATGCAAGGCAAGCACTCTACCACTGAGCCAACTTCCCAGCCTCAAGACTTTTATCTTGATGGGTCATTATATCATCACTGAACAATTTATTAAGATTTAGCCAATTCCATTTTGTAAATCCACTACTTATAGCCAGATCCCTTTTTGTGTACTATTGGGTCATGAGCAAGTTGAGTTTTCTTTCTCTTAGGCAATGATATTTTCTCAGGCAATACTAAGCCCCCCTGGCTTAGTAAACAAAATAAAAATGTATTATTTATATTGGTCTTCATTAATAATTAATAAAATTACAGGTGCATGATATTGCCAAGCTTCCTAGCTCACATCAGTGAAGCTGGTACATAACTTCCTTCTCCCCAAAATCACAATTAAATGATTACTTCTGAATGTATGTTTTTAATTAATTTGTGTTACCTCATGTGGAAACTAGGAAATAATGAGCTAAATTTCCAAACAGACAAACATGCTATGGTTTGTGAACTTTTAGTTCTCATGGTGTTATAATTACATCCGACTCATTTTCAGCTTCCTCTAGACATCTAAAGAAATGATTGTTATTGAATTATTCTAAAATTCCAGGCAATCATGTGGGTAGAACAGTGCCTTACAGAAATGTAGGACTTGCCTTTCAAACACAACACTTTTTTGCTCTCTTTGCCTACTTGCCCACCGTGATTTTTCTAACACTTTCATTTAGATCCTTGCCTTCTTCATTCAAACATTAACAACAGATAGTTAATGAGCACAGGCTGTACATTAGTAGACAAAAAATAATAATTCATCGTATTAATGATTCCTCCGAGATGCTTAAATGCTTTGAAAACTTTTGGTTTCACTGTAATATGCTAACCTCTATAGAAATACAGTAGTTGAGATCTATACTCAGTGTACTTCTCTAGTTACAAAGATACAATATGTAGCACAAAAGATCAATGAGTTATAAAGTAGGAAACGTGTGTTCTTCCCTTCCACTAACTGCCTAGAAAGCAAAATCCTTAGATTCCCGATATCAAGCCAACTCTTTGATGATTGAATGAAGAGTCCTATGAAAATCATCCCTCTTACTCCATCTTACTAACTGTGCTGGTAAGTTCAGATGAGAGCTTGTCTCTGACCTAACAGAGCTACAATTCTTTGTGTTTGTTCATTTGTTCATCAGCTGTAGGGCTTGAACTCAGGGCCTGTGCTTTTTTGCTCAAGGTGAGGTTCTATCACTTTGGGCCACGGCTCCACTTTTAGTTTTTGGGTAGTTAATAGGAGATAATAGTCTCAATTACATTCCTGCCTGGGCTGGCTTCAAACCTCGATCCTCAGAGCTCAGCCTCCTGAGTATCTAAGATTATAGGCATGAGCCAACAGTGCCTAGCTTAGAGCTACAATTCCAATGGCAACAGCCTTTACCATGGGAGCAAGCAAAAACAAAACTGGATATAGTAGACAAGTACTAGGAGGAAGCCACCCGAGATGGAGCAGAAAGTGATAGAAGGTATGCAGGAAAGGAAACATTAGATTGGGAATGCTGACCTGGGAAAGAAACATTTAGAGTGAGATCTTCAAACCAGGAGTCAATGGCCCATGGTTGTGATCCTAACTACTCAGATCAGCATTTGAAGCCAAATTATGCCAGAAAAGACCTCAAGAGTATCTCCAGTGAACCAGTAAAATGCAAAACTTGAAGCATGGCTCAAGTGGTAGAGCAGTAGCCCTGACAGTGAGCAAAAAGGCCTAGCGAAAGTGTGAGGCTCCGAGTTCAATCCTTAGTACCAGCACAAAATAAGTAAAATGAGATCTTATGGATGAGGAGTCATCCAGGGGCAGAAGCAAGGAACGGACATCCAAAGCAGAGAAGATAATCATCGTGAAGGCCCTAGTATGAATAAAAGCTTACAAGGACAACAGTAAAGAGAACATCAGACAAGAGAAGTGTCAAAGGAAGAATGAAGGTACTCAGCTTGATGATTATTTTGAGTTGATTGGAGGTTTATCTATTTTTTTTGAGCAATCTCTTTCTCTATGATTCTCTTGCAATATGATCTCAGTTCTTTCTATCTCCCAGGCCTTCTTCAAACTTTCTAATTTTCCAACAAATTTACAGATTATTTTCATTTTTAGAGAAGAGTGGACATACCTAGATTTTTAAAATATTTCAAAGAATGGTGGTTACATCATGAGGAAATAAGGCCTTACCTAAGGTCCAGGAAACATGATCAAATAAATACATTTGAGCTTACAGTACTCATTCTTTCTTATCTTTTCCTTATCTTATCCCTTCTTTTTGTAACTACCTTTGTTCTCTGTAATGCAGAGAACAGGAGTAAAAGTAAAATGGAAAAGCAAGAGAACTCACAGGAAGATGTGTTATGAAGATGACTACTGACACAGCAACTGGTGGACCCATTCCTGAGAGGCTCAAAGAAGAGGCAGGACAACTTGAAAGGAAGAGACACTAAAGAGGGAAGTAGTCATTAGTTGTCTGCCAAAGATTCACCCTTTAAATCCTGAACTCCTGAATTGTGCCTTTGTACCCATAGAGACTTTCCACAAGGTACCCTACCCTAACAATCCTGTCCCATGGCAACATCAACAGAGGAGCTCTGGGGCAGGAAAGTAGAGGCTGATGGCAAGTACTGGCAGATTGCTCCTGTGTGATGCTCCTAAATCCATACCTTGGTATGAGCTGGCTCTTAAAAAGTCTGAGGAAGTATCTAAAATTTAAATTTTAATATCTAAAATCTTTCATTTTCAAAGTCCTCCCTAATCAATATTAAGTAAAACAGTTCCATGTCATAGGGTAAGATGGCCAATTGCTCTGTGTGTGTGTGTGTGTGTGTGTGTGTGTGTGTGTGTGTGGTGTATGTGTGTGTGTGTGTGTGTGTGTGTGTGTGTACATGCACATATAGTTTCTTTCCATTTCCAAAACAGTCCTGATGCTTTCTGCATGTGAGAGACAGGTCCAAGGAGATTAGTACTTGTTTCACAAGAGCTATCTTTTTATTAAGATTTGTAAAACCGAAGTATAAATGCTAATGTCCTTTTCAATTCCTCCAAATGTGATCAAGACAAAATCATTTCAAGAAAAAAATTGTCACAAAAATATTATTTCTATAGCAGTTGTCGATCCTGTCAGTAACAGGCCAGTGATGCTGGCAGAGCACCGCTCTTGGTATCAAAATCCCTAACACTAAGCAATGTGATTGGCTGATGGCACTAAGCAGTGTTCTTGGCCAAGTGTTCAAGAGAGAGAAGGGGGTAAACTGAAACCCTTGTATTCCAATTACTATTATCAGTGATCTCCCTAAGGAAATGGTTAATTTCAGTATCACATAAACTAGGGATATGATAAAGGCCAAGTTAAACACTGATAGGACTCTACACAAAAGAGTGGCAAAGGTTTCATGGTAATTACTTTAACTCTAGTGTACACACCAAAATATCCTTTACATAATTAAACAATATAATGAACCCACTCCTACACAAACAAAATACATAAGAAAATGCCTATTTTGAATGTTCATTATGGAAATATGGGCATAGAAAATTGGTAGGTTTAATGTCCCAAAGTCTTCTAAGAAGAACATATTTTATGATCCAGGGAACTCTAGACATAAGTTCTACTTGTAAGAGATTTCTCTGAATTGTTGTGTTTCTGGATCTCTATTAAGAAAATGTTGGCCTTTGCCAAGGAGCCCAAGAGTTTCTCCTATTCCTTCCTGTAATGTTTTCAGGGTGTATCCCTTATTTTGAGGTCTTTGATCCATTTGGAGTTGATTCTGATGCAGGGTGATATATATGGCTCTAGCTTTAGTTTTCTACAGGTGTTTAACCAATTTTGCCAACACCATTTACTGAAGAGGCTATCTTTCTTCCATTCTATTTCTTTAGTTCCCTTGTCAAAGATTAGGTGGCTATAAGTATGTGGGTTCATTTCCGGATATTCAGTTCTATCCTATTGGTCCTGAGGTCTGTTCTTGTGCCAGTACTAAGCTGTTTTGATTACTATGGCTTTGTAGTAGAGTTTGAGGATTGGTATTGATATTCCTCTGACACTGTTCTTTCTGTTAAGGATTGTTTTTGCTATTTGGGTCTTTTATTGTTCCATATGAATTTTTGAATTTCTTCTATTTCATTGAAGAATGAGGTTTGCATATTGATAGGTATCACATTGAATTTGTAGATTGCCTTTAGCAGTATTGACATTTTCAAGATGTTAATCCTCCCAATCCAGGAGCATGGGAGGTTTTCCCACTTCTTTAGCTTTGTCTTTAATTTCCTTTTCAGGTCTTTAAAGTTTTCATCATAGAGGTCCTTCACCTCTTTAGTTAACTCCTAAGTATTTTTTTTTGGTGGGGCTATTACAAAAGGGGTTGCTTTCCTAATTTCAGCTGCACTCTAATTTTCTTAATAGAGACCCAGAAACACAACAAATTGAAGAAAGGTTGGACAAATGGGATTGCATGAAACTATAGAGCCTTCTGCATGGCCAAGGACATAGCTAGCAAGATCAATAGAAAGCCTACAGATTGCAATGGATAAGGGTCTCATATCTAAAATATATTTAGAACTCAAAAAATTAAATCCCCCAACAACAAATCCTCAAAGAAACAACTGTCCAATAAATAAGTGGGCTAAATACTTAAATAGAAACTTCTCTGAAGAGGAAATAAGAATGGCCGATAGACATATGAAGAAATGCCCAACTTCTCTGGCCACGAAAGAAATACAAGCAAGGTGCCAGTCGCTCACCCCTGTAATCCTAGCTACTCAGGAGGCTGGGACCTAAGGATCAGGGTTCAAAGCCAGCCCAGGCAGGAAAGTCCATGAAATTTATCTCCAATAAACCACTAGAAAACCAGAAGTTGTGCTGTGGCTCAAGTGGTAGAGCACTCACCTTGAGCTGAAGAGCACAGGGACAATGCCCAGGCCCAGAGTTCAAGCCCCATACTGACAAAAAGAAATGCAAATCCAAACAACATGAGATTACACCTCACCTCAGTTAGAATGGCTATAATCAAGAACTCTATTACAACAGATGCTGGAGGGGATGTGGCCAAAAGGGAATTGTTGATGGGAGTATAAATTTGTTCAACCACTCTGGAAAGCAGTATGGAGGTTCCTCAAAAGACTCCACATAGAGCCCCGCTATGACCCAACAATCCCAATTTTGGACATTTACCCAAACGATCACAACCAAGGTTATACCAAAGATACCAGCACAACCATATTTATTGCAGCACCATAGCTGAGATATGGAAGCAACCCAGATGTCCCTCAGTAGATGAATGGATCAAGAAAATGTAATATACAATGGAATTCTATGCCTCCATCAGAAAGAATGGCACTGTCCCATTTGTTAGGAAATGGAAAGACTTGGAAAAATTATATTAAGTGAAGTAAGCCAGGCCCAAAGAAACCTAGGTCCCATGGTTTCTTTATTTGTAATGACTGGTACATGTCAAAGACAAGCAGAGACGGTCAAAGGCTATGTATATATGACCATGTAAGATGATGTGAAGATCAAAGGCTATGTACATATGACCATGTAAGATAATGTTAAGTGAAATGTACCCCCAAAACAGGGACATACATTGTTTTTACTTTCTTCCTATTGTTTTTAATGTACTTAAAATGTACTATGTGATTCTTTTGTTTCTTTGTATGTTCTTCCCCCACAGTATAACCCCTATTTTCACTGTATTTGATTCCAGTGTTCTATATCTTGTATATACATTTTTGTAATTTGGAAAGGGGAAGAGATATAGTGTAACGCTTAAATGAGGATGCAGGTTGACCTATTGTGACAATGAGATGTACAGGACACTATGTTGAAAACAAACTTTATAATGTCAAGGGGGGAGGGAGGAGTTGGAGAGGTGGGGAAGGAAGGGATGGTAGGGGGAAAACAAAGGAGGAGGTAACAATGCTCAATAGGAAGTGTACTCATTACCCTACTCATGAAACTGCAACCCCTCTGTACAGTATTTTTACAATAAATATATCCATATATGAGATTTCTCTAGATCACAGACCTTGTTAAATACAAGTGAAATGTCTGTCTTTATATAATAACCATAACTAAGTAGTAAATGGCAACATAAAATTTGGATTTGGACTGTTAACACTTTTATATTGCTCTACCTAAGAAAGTTAAAGAGATTTTAAAAAAAAGAACCCCAGAAAAAGTTTCTGAAACTGTAAAGCAGGAGTATGAAGGCAGAGCACAGATGGAGGAGATAAGGGACAGAACCCTGCTAGTTGTGATGATCAGAAGAGATATTTGGAAGGGCAGACAAGGCTTATTAATTTTGGTGTTCAAGTGAAACAGTGACCACTATGTATTATATATACCATCTTTTTTTGTCGGTCATGGGGCTTGAACTCTGGGCCTGTGCTCTTTCGCTCAAGGGGAAAGCTCTGCATCAAGCCACAGAGCCACCTCTGGTTTTCTAGTGGTTTCTTGGAGATAAGAGTCTCACTGATTTTTCTGCCCGGGCTGGCACCAAACTGTTATCCTCAGATCTCAGCCTCCTGAGTAGCTAGGATTACAGGCATGAGCCACCAGCACCTGGCTATATATACCATTTTTATCCAATCACTCCCCCACAAAAAAATTCCTCAGTAACTATTGTTTTATTAATGAGAACATTTATTTGGGGGAAACTAAAATATGAGAAGAGGATCATTATTTACTGATAAAAGAATACAACACGCTGTATATTTTCATTAGAAAAATAGTTTCCCAGTAAGTATACTTTAAAAATAAAGAATACTGGTTGAAACTTGGCTAATTCTACAGAGAATTCTACAGAGAATCTCTGCCTCCTTGACTTTAGCCATCATCCCAAAGGGGAAAAAATAAATTTTTCAATGACAAGAGGCAGGACATAACTGATGATGGCTGTCTGCGCTATAAAAGTATTAATTCCACATGTCAGCATGTTCTCTGTAAAGCCAGTAGTGATCACTGAAAGATACAAAAAAGGACTAGACATAAATTCTACTTGTAAGGATTAAAGTATATGGAGAAAAAGACTTCTTCAACCTCTCCAACTTGTCAGTGACAGTGCCTTGACAATTATTCATCTATGAAATGAATTAGGCAATGTGATCCTAATTTTTGTATGACCTAATGATATAACTTGAATGTAAAGACAAAAAGAAAAAGTTCATTATTCCCACATCCTGTTTATCTGACAGGTAATTTTGATTCACCCTACAAAGAGTAGAGTCTTCTTGGAGAAGGTTGGTATATTTTCACTGTCCAGGTCATCGAATACATACTAGCTCACATATTTTACCCTAATCAAATAGAAATATGCTTTGAATAAAAATTCAATTATCAATTAAAGATCCATTGCACTAATATCTACTTCTACACTACATACTGCTTTACCATTCTAATTACCGTGACAGATTGTTTACCATAATGACCATAATTATTCCCTTCCCTGTCTCTATACCCATTTGTAATGTAACCTCCCAGCTGGGCGGAACTTATGACTTAATTTGATCAGTACAATGCAGCTACAGTGACATTGTGCCAATTGTAAGCCCAAGCCAAAAGAGACCTTACATGCTTCTTATATTGCTAAAACTGCCAAACCAAAATATTACAGCTCGGTATCTTAAGAAGCAGAATTGTGTTTTCTCACTATTATAGAGGCTAGAAAGCCAAGATTGGGGTATCAGCAGATTTTTTGAAGGTCTGTCTTCTTGGCTTTGAGATGGCTACCTATATCCTTATATGGTATTCCCTCTGGGAATAGAACTCTTAGCATCTTTGTGTCAAAATTCTCCCCATCTTCTAAAGACTCCAATATGGTTGAGCTAAGACTAACCTCGTATCTTCATTTTAACTTAATTACCTTGTCAAAGATCCTATCTCCAAATACACTTATTTTCTGGGGTCCTAGGAATTCGTGCTTCAAAATAGAAATTAGGAGGGGATACAATTCAATCCTTAACACTTCCCTTGTTGTTCTCTTGTGACCCAATTGCCTTCATTTGAACAAATCCAGGCTGATTTCTTAGATGGCCTACTTCTGACCATGAAATATGAGAGAATTAATCCAATCTTGAACAGAAAAATTATCCAGCCATTCCAGCCTAACATATAGATCTTCATAATTAGAGCCAAATAAAATGACTATGGTTTCCTGCCTCTAAGGCTGAAGGTGATTCATATACAGCAGTAGTTAATTGAGACACTAACCACAATAAAAGGTATTGAGAACTCATCTTACTTATAGCTATGTCAGAATCCTTTGGTTACAGCCATTAGTGAACACCTCTGGCTAACTCTAAGGGGAATTCATTAGAAAGATACCATGCAAACAGAATAAATGAGAAACCTTGAAAATAAAAGTGAAAATAACTCTGAACTTTAGAGAGGAAAAAGCATTATCTTAGCCAGAGTGCTCTATTGCCAGTGGAAATTAAAACCAAAGCATTCATTTAGAACATGTACCACCAGGAGCCACATCGTTGGCTCAATCTGAAGTTGAAAGTTCAGGGAAAGTTTCAGGTCCAAGCTTCAATCAAATGCAGAAGGTATGAGTATCCTTATCTTTAAGAGAAAAAGAGTAAAACTCAGCAATGACTGCAGTAACATAGTAAATGCCTTGGTACCCTAGGCACAGTTTCTATGTCTCAGTCACTACAGGAGATGCATTTGTTCATGAGGTTCAAGTACTGACAGGAATGTAAATCACACATGCTGTAGAAAATCACAGGGCCTAGGGTCCTCGACTTAAAAACCCTGCGGGTTGCCCATTATTGAGGATCGAAGGAGAGGTAGCTGCTTAACTACCTCTTTTATGCAGCTACAAATAAAAATAATGCTTTAGGCAATAAATCATCTAGACAACCAAGTAGAGTGTGAAAGAACACACATATATCAGTGATCTTTAAATAGAAAAACCTAGAAAGACCCTCATTAATTTGCAATGAATAAAGTTGTAAGAAGTTTATCAATAGTCTTATCTTTTATCATCATTATTATCTTTATTAACATGTACTAATTGTATAAATTAATATGCTTCATGGTGGCATCTCATACAGGCATATATCATGCCTTGATCATGTCTACCTTCCCTTTGCCTTTTCTTGCCTGCCCTCTTCTCTCCCTTTCCAAGGCTCCCTTCCCCTACCCTGATAACCCCTCCTCTACTTTCAAGCTAGCTTTTTATGATTCTTTTGAAGTTTCCATAGATGAAAGAAAATATGCTATACTTGTCTTACTGTGTCAGTCTTTCCTCAATTAATGGATGCTAAGCAACATTACAATCTGACTGTTAATCTATTCCTTCCACAATCTTTTCCCCCAACTTGGCTGGAGGAGGGCAGGGAGTGCTTTCTATGAGTCATAGCTCTTTCCTAAGTGGACGTTAAATAATTTCCAAGAATCTGGGTTATTATTAGGAAGAGGAAAACGGTAGAAGCAGGGATGGAGCTAAAAAAAAACTGGCAGCAAGAGGGAACCCAGGGTGAGAACAAAAGGACAGAGCAGTCCTGGCTTCAGACAGGGATCCTAAGACTAAAGTAAGAGGGTTTGGAAGGTAGGCACCTCGGGAAGGAGAACAAGTACTGATGGCCACCAGCTCTAACCAGCAGCTCTGTCCCAGCAGATTCTAGCTTAGAGCAGATCAAGCTTAGTACCGCCCCAGAGCTTGTAAATAACGTCCAGGAATAGAAAGAAGAAAGGAAATGCGATGATTTGGTGGTTGCTATTGGCCATCTTAAATAATGGAGAAGTTGCTATAGGAAGGGATGCTCCCTGGCAGCAACTGGATTAGGTTTGTGCTATCAGGTGGGATGCAGGCTGTGGCAGAGATTAAATTTGGTTGCAGGTATATGGAACAGCTACATTTCTACATATCAGCTAGTAGCTTTGAAGGAATATGCCTATTGGCACGTTTTCCCCTGAGAGAAGTCTATAAATTTAACCAGATTTTTCAAGAGGTTTCTGAACCAAATAAGATTCAGTTTAATGGAGATAATGTAAAGGTTAAAAAAAAAAAAGAGCTAAAGCAGAGCTCACTTCAGTCCCCAGCTGTCTGTTCAATTTTACATGGCTACTTGGATGTTCTCATTTCTACTCACCATGATTCCATTCCCTCTCCCCTTATTCTGTCTAGATTTACAAATCTAGATATTATAATGATGATGATGATGATGATGATGATGATGATGATGATGATGATGATGATGCAAGGTTGCATTATTTGCTTTAGATATTTTTATACATTTTCCCCAAAGTTCTTATATTAACACATAAACAGAATCCCTGTTCATTGTCAAGGATATTTAAGAAGGGCGTAGTGTACCAGAGAAGGAAATGCAATCATGATAGTACTTGAATTCTCTGTGTTTTAGCCTAACTTTGCCAAGAATTCAGTTTTGTGGTCTTGTGGATCTCTCTGGCTGATATTTCCTCAGGAGTGAAAATAGTTAGATGACTACAAGAGCCAGCCATGGGGCAGGAGATGAGCTGGGTTTCTGGGAGAATAAATATGTTAAAACAGATGTGTTAATTATATTTTCTATATGGTTCACTATTGTACTTCCACACCAATGCTGTTAATATCATTATATCATGACTGTAATAGCTTTCATGTCACATTTTAAGATGTGTTGAAAATATGCAAATTTTGGAAGAATGTATACTGTAAACTAATATAATATAATGTAATATAATATCTTGACCTCTTTTCCCACAAAGAATTTTCATTGACATTGACAAATAATATGCAGGAACATATTAGAGAAGAAAGCAAAGGAGCTTAAAATAATTCATTTTTACATTTTCAGAACAATTTAAAATTAATATTAGCATATATTAGGTGCAGAAGGAGGGTTTAATTGTAACATTCCCATACATAAAATATACCCCCACTAAACTCACCTCCTCTACCACCTTCCCTATCTCTCCTTCTTCAGACGATTTCAGATTTCATTGTCCTTTTTTCATATATGCCTTATTTCTAATTAAATTTTTAAAATTTATTTTATTGTAAAGATGCATCCACAGGGGTTACAGTTACATGAGTAAGGTAACTAGTACATTTCTTTTCAAGCACTGTTGCCATTTCTGTTTGTCTCCTACTATCCATTCCCTCCCCCATCTCCCCCACTGCTCCTTGCCCCCAATGTTGTAAAGTTCATTTCCAACATAGTACCTTGTGAGTATCATTGTTGCAATGGGTCATCTTGTGTCCTTGTTTCAGCATTTTGTGATTTGCCCTTCCCCTTCCCAAATAGATAAATGTACATACAAGATTCAGAGTGCCAAAATCAAATACAGTGACTACAAATACAGTGACTACAGGGGATATACAATAGGGGGAAGAATATAAAAAAGAAACAAAAAAATCACATAGTACATTAAAAAAAACAAAAGCAAAGAAAAATCTCTGTGTCCATATCTTGAGATTTATTTCACTAAACATCATCTTCTATGGTCACATATACATAGGTTTTAAGTTTTTCTGCCCATCAGCTAAGATTATCCTAGACATATACGAATTATTGCAAATAAGAGAAACTATGGGACCTGTCTTTCTTTGGGTCTGGCTTACGTCACCAAACATGATTTTCTCCAAGTCTTTCCATTTCCTAATAAATGGGGCAATGTCATTCTTTCTGATGGAGGCATACAATTCCATTGTGTATATATACCACATTTCCTTGATTCATTCATCTACTGAGGGGCATCTGGGTTGGTTCCATATCTTACCTATGGTGAATAATGCTGTTATAAACATAGTTGTGCTCGTAGCTTTATCATGGCCTTGTTTGTGGTCGTTTGAGTAAATACCCAAAAGTGGGATTGCTGGGTCATAGGGGAGCTCTATGTGGAGTCTTTTGAGGAACCTCCATACTGCTTTCCAAAGTGGTTGAACAA
>NW_012267299.1:5013314-5031904 GCF_000151885.1 Dipodomys ordii
CTCTTCAGCTCAAGGCTAGTGCTCTACCACTTGAGCCACAGCGCCACTTCTGGCTTTTTTCTTTTTGCTTATGTAGTGCTGAGGAATCGAACCCAGGGCCTCATGCATATAAGGCAAGCACTCTACCACTGAGCCACCTTCCCAGCCCTCAATTTTTTATCATTGGAAGTCTTTCACTTCTTTAGTTAGTTTTGTGGGGCTATTACCAAAGAAGTTGCTTTCCTGATTTCAGCCACACTCTTCTTATTATTGGCATACTGAAAAGCCATTGACTTTGGGGGGTTAATTTTATTCCCTGCTACTTTGCCAAAGTTTTGAATCAGCTCGAGTTATTTGGAGTGGAGTTCATGGGGTTCTTTAAATACAAGATCATGTCATCTGCAAAGAGGGAGAGTTTTACTTCATCTTTCCCAATTTGGATCCGATATATGTTATCATCCAGTCTTATTGCTCTAGCTAGGCATTCTAATACTAAATTGAAGAGAAGTGGAGAGAGTGGACATCCTTGTTTCCTTCCTGAATTTAGATGAAATGCCTTTAACTTTTAACCATTAAGTATAATGCTGGCTCTAGGTTTGTCATACACAGCCTTTATTACATTGAGGGATATCCCATGGATTCCTAGTTTTTCCAGAGTTTTCATCATAAAGGGGTGTTAGATCTTGTCAAATGCTTTTTCTGGGTCTGTTGAGATAATCATGTGGTTCTCATCCTTGCTCTTATTGGTGTGATGAATTAATTGATTTGCATATATTGAACCAGCTTTGCATCCCTGAAATAAATCCTGTTTGATCATAGTGTATGATTTTTTTTGATGACTTGTTGAAGTCAATTGGCCAGAATTTTGTCAAGAAGTTTTGCTTCAATATTCATTAAAGCAATGGGTCTATAGTTCTCTTTCTTGGATAAGTCCCTGTCTGGTTTTGGCATGAGGGTTATGATGGCTTCATAGAAAGAGTTTGGGGTGAACTTTCACTTTCAATTTCATTGAAAAGTTGACAGAGTATTCTGCTTTGAAGGTCTTGTAAAATTCAGCTGTGAATCCAACTGGTCCTGGGCTTTTCTTGTGTGGGAAGTCTTTTATTGCTGTTTCAATTTCGATGCTTGATATTGGTTTGTTAAGTTGGTATAAATCATCTTGGGCATGGTTGTTTATGTCAATATTTGCTACACATTCTTCCATTTCTTCCAGATTCTCAAACTTATTAGTATAAAGGTTTGAACAGTATTTCTTTATAATGTTCTGAATCTTGGTTGTTTCTGTGGTGATGTTTCCATTCTAATCTCTGATTTTGTTTATTTGGGTGTGTTCTCTTCTTTTAATGTACTTATAATGTACCATGTGTTTTTTTGTTTCTTTTGTATGTTGTTCCCCCATGGTATAACCCCTGTTTCTACTGTATTTGATTCCGGTGCCCTGAATCTTATATATGCATTTTTCTAATTTGGAGAGGGGAATGGATATAACAAAATGCTAAAATAAGGATATGGGTTGACCCATTGTAACAATGAGATATACAAGACACTATTTGAAAATGAACTTTACAACTTCTGGGGGGAGGTGGAGGGAGGAGTTGGTAAGGTGGGGAGGGAACGAATGGTAGGGGAAAAACAAAGGAGGAGGTAACAACGCTCAATAGGAAATGTACTTATTACTTTACTCATGTAACTGTAACCCCTCTGTACAGCATTTTTATAATAAACATACATAAAAGATTTGCTAAGGATCTGACAATTTTGTTAATTTTTTAAAAGACCCAACTCTTTTTTAAATAAGCTTTTTATTGTGAAAATACTGTACAGAGGGGTTACAGTTACACAAGCAAGGTAATGAGTCCATTTCTCATCCAGCATTGTTGTCTCCTCCTTTCTTTCATGAAAACCACACCTTCATGTCCTTATCTAAACTGTCTCCCAAAGGCTTCTTCTCCAAGTATCATCACAATGTTGATTAAAATTTCAACATACAAAATTGGGGTAGGACATAATTTAATACTGTGTGTGGGGGTGTGTGTGTGTGTGTGTGTAACGAAGACAAAAGAGATTGAACTGTTTATTGAATTTTGAGGTTTCCTTCAAATCTCCTTGAAGAACTCCTAGCCCTGATGAATAGGAATACTTATGTGTAGGCCAACAAAGTCTCATTTAGTGTCTCTAGCCCAAAGCTTGTTTTAAAATTGAGCAGCCTCCTCTGCCTCTCTCCAGAGCTCTCTCCCAGTGGAGTGTGTCACTCCACAGGCAATGAGAAAAGAAAAGACCAAACAAATGAAAAGCATTCTAAAAGAAAATAGCAAGAACTTCCCCGTTAATGGAGTCCTCATCATAAATATGACTCATCAGATTACTCATATTACTGCTACAGGGGGAAAACAAAATGCTTTACAGCACTGTACAGAATATGAAGGAAGGAAAAATCAAGGATGGGTCTGAGGGTCTGGAAAATAACATGTCAGATCGGGAATCTTCAGGAATCTAGTACCAAAATTGCTCTGTTCCAACAATTGTCTACTTCCCCAAACATTCTTTTCTTCTCTTTTTTTTCTTTTTTTTTGTCGGTCATGGGGCTTGAACTCTGGGCCTGGGCGCTGTCCCTTAGCTCTTCAGCTCAAGGTGAGCACTCTACTGCTTGAGCCACAGCACCACTTCTGGTTTTCGAGTGGTTTATTGGAGATAAGAGTCTCACAGACTTTTCTGCCCTGGCTGTCTTTGAACCATGATCCTCAGATCTCAGCCTCCTGAGTAGTTAGGATTACAGGCATGAGCCACCAGTGCCCAGCTCTTCTCTTTTTTTATAAGCACACTTAATATTTCCCGATTATGGAGTTGCCCATAGTTGAAGTCTGTATCATAGAACTACAGGTAATGGAGCACTGCTTTGAAGCCCCACTCCCTGAAAGGGTTCCTGTGATCTTGCTTAGTCAGAACCAATTGTTAGACTGAGGCCCAGTACCTCTCCATTGAAGTGACTGATCACACAAAACACAGGGAGGATAATCTCCTCAAGAAACTGCAATCACATTTTTTTTTTTGGTCCGGTCGTGGGGCCTGAACTCTGGGCCTGGGCGCTGTCCCTCAGCTCTTCAGCTCAAGGCTACTTCTCTACCACTTGAGCCACAGCACCACTTCCGGCTTTTTTCTTTTTACTTATGTGGTGCTGAGGAATCGAACCCAGGGCCTCATGCATGCAAGGCAAGTGCTCTACCACTAAGCCACCTTCCCAGCCCGCAATCACATTTTTTAAAGAATGGAGTAATAGCTGTTGGAAAGATAAAAGATGTCAGATATACGTGTAATGCAGGAATTACAGTCTCACCAAAATTATTACCTCCTTCTGCTACCTTGACTCAGTTTATGTCCTTGCCTATAATTTTGATTTGTTCTTGAAAAAGGTATGAAAGAGGAAATAATGGATCACATTTTGTTCTCTATTCTGAAAGTCCCTGTAAGATGTCAATGATAAAAAGCTCTGACTGACTTTTCCAAATCATGACACTGTTTCTCTACCTGACTAGAACCATTCTAAGAGCAGCTGAGGACATGACTCTGTCCATTTCTACAAGCTCACCTGAAAGGGTTAAATGATTTGAACCAAGTATGAAGGTAACTCAGAAAGTACAACCTCAAATTTTCTGATATTTGCCCAAATGCATGAAACGTTAATAATACAAAACTTCATATTTATCAATTTAATTTGTTCTAAAGTAAATTTCTCGTCTATTGACCCACAGAAAATGAAAATCCTAAAATATACATGAAAGCACCTATCTTTTCCTGCACTCCCTACTTCTTATTCTTTCAGTTCCATTCACAAACATATAGTTAGGTACCCAACTAAAATCTAAGATTGACCTTCAGCTAGTAAAGACAGCGATATCTTCCACCAGAGACAAAAAGTGCTTTCAACTCCACTACAGTCCTAAATCCTCTATGATCAACTTTCTCAATTAGAGTTGACAGAAAAACATAGCTTCTCATAGCATCAGTTCTACTCCTTCAAAACTCAGCGAATGCCAAGAAAATCCTAAGAACTAGCCTGTTGGTAAAGGCTGAAAAAAATATAACTCAGGAATTGACAAGGTGTAAAATTATTTCTCAAACAAAATTATTTTATTTCTCAAACACATTATAACCTAGTTCCTCAGTAGAGCTTAGTCATAACCCATGATGAAAAAAATATAGTGCTATCTATAGGAACATAATAAAATAAAAGGTATGGGGGAAAGTTTTATATTTTCCATTCATTGATGTACAACCTGGAGCCCAGTATATACCAAGCTTAAATTCAGTTGGGACTTCTCAGTTTACATAAATAAGTGAGTCAACATATGATACATAAGTATATCTGTATCTCCCTAACTATATATATACCTATATAGCTAGATAGACATAAATATGTATATATATAGGTATGTATAGTTTGCAGTGTCTCCCTGATATATGCCCAATATTTTCATTGCTCCTTTGGCTTCAGCAGTATACTCATTCGTTTGTCATCAAAGAACCTTTTACAATGATTTTCAAGTCGTTTCTCACCTGAGTGCTACCTTCTAAAATTACCAGGACTTACAGAAGTTAAAGACTTCTAAAATTTATAAGAGAAATATTGGTAGTTGAGCCATCTTGAAACTGAAACACTAATTGTCAAGTTAATTTGCCTGAATCCCAACAGGCAAAATGAAGGTAAAAGCCATTAAGAAAGAAGAGAAATGGAGAATAGCCATGACTTTCTGGTTTTGAGTGCTTGCAGAGGGGGTGGAAGGGTTGTTGGCTATGTCTTGGCTGTTGTGAATAATGTGACAGTGATCCTGGGAACATGAAATTAAAGAAAAAAAGACCATTCTAAAGCTACCAGCACAATAAACAAACATAGTTTGTTTCTTGCAGCATTATTTACCATAGCTAAGATATGGAACCAACCCAGATGCCCCTCAGTAGATGAATGGATAAGGAAAATGTGGTATATATACACAATGGAATTCTATGCCTCCATCAGAAAGAATGACATTGCCCCATTTGTTAGGAAATGGAAAGACTTGGACAAAATTACATTAAGTGAAGTAAGCCAGGCCCAAAGAAACATAGGTCCCATGGTTTCCCTTATTTGTAATAACTAGTATATGTCTGAGACAAGCAGAAATGGTCAGATAAGTTGATGTTAAGCAAAATGAACCCCAAGATAAGGACTCAAATTTTTTTTCTTTCTTGCTATTGTTTCTAACATATTTATAAGATATTTCTTTGTTGCTTTGTATGTCCCTCCCCCATGGTATAACCCCTGTTTTCACTGTATTTGATGTCGGTATAATTTGTGGAGGGGAAGGGAAAAAAACAATTGTTTAAATAGGGATACAGGTGGACCCATTGCGACAATGAGATGTACAAGACATTATGCTGAAAAATGAACTTTACAACTTTAGCATGAGGATTAGGGAGATGGGAAGGAATGGGAAAGGAAAACAAAGGAGGGGCAACAATGCTTGATAAGAAATGTACTCGTCCCACCAGAGTCGCCAAAAAAAAAAAAAAGAAATGTACTCATTACCTTGCTCATGTAATTGTAACCCTTCTGTACGGTATTTTCACAATAAAAATTTTTAAAAAGAAATTAAAGGAAAAAGCAAAGATTATTTGTTGGATTATGAGACATGGATCACGTGAAACATTTGGTCACCTGGAAACAACCAATTCCATGGTGGAGAAAATGTTTACATTTATTCCGTAGATGAATAAAAATTATAGAATTGAGGAACCAATATGATATATCCACTGTGAAATGGGTAAATTAAATTAATTCTCATACACATTGCTTTCCATACTCATTGTTTTCTGTGGTAAGAATGTTTAAAGTCTACTCTTTGCAATTTTTAATATGTTGCATGGTAATTAACTAGAATTATTATATCCTACAATATTCCTAAAGGAATTTGTTCCTCTTGTGTGAAATTTTATACCCTGTGATTGATGCTCTCTCAATCCAGATGTAGCCTGACCCACATATAGTCCTGGAAACTACCATTCTCCACTCTGCTCCTGTTAAATTGGTGTTTTTCAGATTCCAAATATAAGGGAGATATTTGCCTTTCTGAGTCTGGTTTAATCTACTTGACATGATATTCTCCGGTTTCATTCATGCTATTTCAGATAGTTAGATTTCCTTCTTTTTGAAGGCTGAGTAGAGCTAGAAGTCTATTCAAAGCTTGATGATGATACCCTAGCTGACATTTTGTCCAGATAAATACAGTGGAGACAAACAAGTCAGCTAAACATCTATGAATAAAAAAATGAGAATTTGGAGTATTTATATATGGTCTCAACTCAGGTTCAAATGAGATCACCCCAAATTTTACGCAAATCATATGGGTCATGGTAGATTTTTGCAGTAAGCAAGTTCCCAAAAGCACACAATACACAGAATGGGGAGGAGTATTATTATCATTAACTTTAAGTAGCTGTACAAATTCAACATGTCAGTTTATTATTATAATGCATCATGATCAATGTCACTCTTTTCATCATTTTATTCATCTCTCCCAACTCGCCCATCCCCTCAATTTGCCAATTCCATTTTCTCTCTCTCACTCTCTCTCTCTCTCACACACACACACATTCAGATATTATGACTGCATTCTTTCACATTTCCTGGATTTTTTAAATTGTTGATGTTTTCTGGAAATACAGGCCCAGTAAATATACAACACTGCAGGTGACCAAGTATCATAAGACAGACAGAAGTGCCTTGTCAATCTGTAAGTCAATGTCCACACTCTATGACTCCATCACTGCCATCTCTGGGCCTCAGTATACCAATCCTAAAATCAGCTGGTATAAAAGGGACATGATTCATACAGAAGTCTGAACGTTCTTTAAATGTGCATTCATTGGGGTTTTCTAGAGAAAGAGAAACAACAGGATAGATGTAATTTATAAGAACAGAACTATTTTTTTTTGTAAGGAAAGATTCTTTTTTGTCAGATTTTTTTTATTGTGAAAATACTGTACAGAAGGGTTACAATTACATGGGGAAGATAATGAATACATTTCTTATCAAGCATTGTAGCCTCCTCCTTTGTTTCCCCTTCCCATCCATTCCCATCCTCTCCCCGCCCCCCATCCAACCCCCCCCCCCCTCCCCCCCCCACACCAAAGTTGTAAAATTGGTTTTCAACATAAGGACTTGTACATCTCATTGTTGCAATGGGTCCACCTCTATCCCTATTTAAACGATTTGTTTTTCCTCTTCCCCTCCACAAATTATACCGACATCAAATACAGTGAAAGCAGGGGTTATACCATGAGGGAGGGACATACAAAGCAACAAAGAAATAATCTTATAAATGTGTTAGAAACAATCCCATGGAAGAAAAAACATTTGAATACATATCTTAGGGTTCATTTCCCTAACATTACCTTATCTGACCTTTTCTGCTTGACTCAGATATACACTAGATATTGCAAATAAGGGAAACCATGGGACACTGGCTTACTTCACTTAATATAATTTTGTCCAAGCCTTTCCATTTCCTAACAAATGGGGCAACATCATTCTTTCTGATGGAGGCATAGAATTCCATTGTGTATATATACCACATTTTCTTGATCCATTCATCTACTGAGGGGCATCTGGGTTGGTTCCATATCTTAGCTATAGTAAATAATGCTGCAATAAACATAGTCGTGCTGGTAGCTTTAGTGTGGTCTTGTTTATGATCATTCGGGTAAATGCCCAAAAGTGGGATTGCTGGGTCATAGGGGAGCTCTATGTGGAGTCTTTTGAGGAACCTCCATACTGCTTTCCAAAGTGGTTGAACAGGGGCTGGGAAGGTGCCTCAGTGGTAGAGCACTTGCCTTGCATGCCTGAGGCCCTGGGTTCGATTCCTCAGCACCACATCAAGAAAAAAAGCCGGAAGTGGCGCTGTGGCTCAAGTGGTAGAGCGCTAGCCGTGAGCTGAAGAGCTGAGGCACATCGCCCAGGCCCAGAGTTCAGGCCCCACGACCGGACCCAAAAAAACAAAGTGATTGAACAAGTTTACACTCCCACCAACAATGCAGTAAGGTTCCCTTCTGTCCACATCCCCTCCAGCATTTGTTGTTATTAGAGTTCTTGATTTTTAGCCATTCTGAGTGAGGTGGTATCTCAATGTTGTTTTGATTTGCATTTCTTTTATGGCTAGGGAGACTGAGCATTTCTTCATGTGTCTATTGGCCATCCTTCTTTCCTCTTCAGAGAAGTTTTTCTTTAAGTCTTTAGCCCACTTATTTATTGGGCAGTTGTTTCTTTGAAGATTTTGTTTTTGGGGGACTTAATTTTTTGAGTTCCAAGTATATTTTAGATATGAGACCCTTGTCCATTGTATGGCTAGTGAAGATCTTCTCCCAATCCATGAGCTTTCTATTGATCTTGCTAGATATGTCCTTTGCCATGCAGAAGCTCTGCAATTTCATGCAATTCCATTTGTCCAACCTTTCTTTGATTTGTTGTTTTTCTGGGTGTTTATTAAGGAAATTTTGGCCTGTGCCAAGGAGACCTAGAGTTTCTCCTATTCCTTCCTGTAATGTTTTCAGGGTGTCTGCTTTGACTTTGAGGTCTTTGATCCATTCAGAGTTGATTCTGGTACAGGGTGATATATAAGGATCTAGCTTTGGGCTGGGAAGGTGGCTCAGTGGTCGAGTGCTTGCCTTGCATGCATGAGGCCCTGGGTTCGATTCCTCAGCACCACATAAGCAGAAAGAAAAAAGCCAGAAGTGGCGCTGTGGCTCAAAGTGCTAGAGCTGCTAGCCTTGAGCTGAAGAGCTGAGGGACAGCACCCAGGCCTAGAGTTCAGGCCCCACGACCGGACCAAAAAAAAAAAAAAAAAGGATCTAGCTTTAGTTTTCTACAAGCTATTAACCAATTTTGCCAGCACCATTTCCTGAAGAGGCTGTCTTTCTTCCATCCTATTTTTTTTGCTCCCTTATCAAAGATTAGATGGCTATAGGTCTGTAGGTTCATTTCTGGGTTTTCAATTCTATTCCATTGGTCCTGAGGTCTGTTCTTGTGCCAGTAACAAGCTGTTTTGATTACTATGGCTTTATAGTAGAGTTTGAAATTTGGTATTGATATTCCTCCAGCACTGTTCTTTCTATTGAGGAGCGTTTTTGCTCTTCGGGGTCTTTTATTGTTCCATATGAATTTTTGGATTGCCTCTTCTATTTCCTTGAAGAATGTGGTTGGAATTTGATAGGTATTGCATTGAATTTGTAGATAGCCTTGGGAAGTATTGCCATTTTCACGATGTTGATCTTTCCAATCCAGGAGCATGGGAGTTTTTGTCACTTTCTAAGTTCTGTTTTGAGAAGAACAGAATTATTAAATTGACAAATTATCAGAGGCCACATAGTCTCACAATAACCACTTGCAGGCAGGAGCCAGAGAAACTAGTTGCTTCCCAGTCCTAGAAGTTGGCCTCAGAATGAGAAAGAAGAGATCAATGAAGCATCTCCAGTCTTGGACCAAAGACCTGAAATACCCTGGTCAGCTGTTGGCAAAACTCATATTCAGAGGCTGAAGTAGGAGTCTGATGTACTCACTCAAGAGAGGCTAAGCAGGTGTGAGAGAGTTAGCTTTCCCTCTCTGCTTTTTCCATTCTATCTAAGAAGGCCCTCAACCTATTGAAAGGGGCTACCCACACTGAGGGAAGATCTTTGCTACTCAGTTCATTCACTGATCTATGTACAAATTTTCCCTGGGAATATCATTAAGGATGTACCCAGAAATATGCTTTATCTATGCTCTAGAAATCTCTGAATCCATTCCAACTACAGCCAAAATTCACCATGAGAAAGGAATGGAGATATATATAGTTTAGAGGTAGAGCATCTAACTCTCAAGAACTGGACTCTGGTTTAGATCCTCAGCCCTGTGAAAAAAGGAAGAAAATAAGGAAGAAGGAAGGGAATAAGGGAGAGACTGCATATTATTATTATTAGAAAATTTACTGATAGAAGAGAGACAAAAAAGATTAACTTTAAAAATTTTAGAGCATAAAAGATTATGTTCTAAATTATGGGGAACTCCAGGCAATAATATATACTTGAGTGGATTAAATGCTAGAAAGTATAAATCCTAGAGAAATGCAAGTGGCTAGAAGTGGTATAAAGACTACAAGAGGAAACAAATGTTTCTGGAATATGAAAGACCTAACTTGGGACAGAATGAAGGATAACACTTGCTTAAGTAAAGTCAGACCTAGTGAAACAGTGGTGAGATCATACATTAATCTGCTAGGGACCTGTATGTCTGTGCCACAGCTGCTTTAACAAAATACCATAGGCTAAAATTTATTTTTGCATACTTCTTGAGGCTACAAGTCTAAGATCCAGGTCCTGCAGTGTTGGCATTTGGCAAGGTTCCTCTTCTGGCTGGCAAGTCACATTTTCACTGTGACCTTCCATGGCCTCTCTCTGTGCATATGTACTCCTAACATCTCCTCAGTCCTGTTGAATTTAGGGTTTGGTATACGAGCTCATTCAGTCTCAACTGCACCTTAAAATGCCCTGTCTCCAAAGACAGTCGTATTATAGTTTAAAGGTTTATCATGTAAATGTGTGGAAAACAGCATTCAGAATACAACAAAATCCCTGGGGAAGAAACATGTAAGTAGGAGCAGGCCAGGATGAGGATGAAAGGGAAAGGACATACCACACCTGTACTTTGAAGGCAGCCTCATCTCCCATATCTAGTTCCACATGTCCAAGTGGTTGCCTATGACTGAATTCCCAGGCTCCTGGGCCTACTCTTATTTAATGAGTGAGTAAAAAGGAGAAGAAAAAAACACTTTACTTTTGAAAAATCAAGGACCACATCCGCAAACAGTTTTGTCTTTTCCATGTTGGAAAAGCCTGAGGCCATCTACCCATGTGGTAACTCTAAATGCACTTTGAAGCTAGAGAAGAAAAGATAGAAGCAGAAGGTTTTCTGCACTTTGAAATGCCTACAGCGGGAAGATGAATACACACCAAGGACAGCTGTTTGACCTACATGCATCCGTATCCTATGCGTGCATTTGTCTTAGTAAACAAGCCATTTACTATCTTGACTGGAGGGGAAAACTGTCTGTTCACAGAGTGGTGAAGCACAAGTGCTTTATGACTTGTTATTCTCACTTGGGGAAAAATGATTTTCAAGTATATTTATTGGTTATTCTCTGCTGCGATTTTGGAAACATCCAAAAATATCTGTAAAAATTATACAGTGATCTGGGCACCGGTGACTCACGCCTGTAATCCTAGCTACTCAGGAGGCTGAGATCTGAGGATCACGGTTCAAAGCCAGCCCAGGCAGGAAAGTCCATGAGACTCTTATCTCCAATAAACCACTAGAAAACCAGAAGTAACACTGTAAGCCCAGAGTTCAAACCCCATGACTAACAACAACAACAACAACAACAAAAATACAGTGAAGAGCCTCTCTGTAGTGTTTGAATGAAAGGGATAGGATGTCACAAGAGAGCAGAACACATTTATTGTTCTCTTTTTCATTTATTTTTATTTTTTATTTTATTTTCATTCCTACCATGAGCACCTTTGACACTTAGGAGACAGGAAGCAAATGCGTTTAACTTTTGTCTATGTCTAGGGCATCGGGGTCCTTTCTAGTCTCTTATATGTGGAGATTGAAGATGTTTCCAAACATTCCCTAGTATACAGTCTCCCCCACAACAAAGAATTATCCAGCTCCAAATGTTCGTAGTTCCAAGGTTCAGACATTCAGCAGTAAAACAAGAGAAAATGATTTGAGAAAGAAAGCCTGATGCATAAAACCTGCCACCTTAGGCAATGTTTTTGCAAGAAATCCCAGTTCCTTAGAATTTCTATCTATAGAGAGTTCTATGTGACACCAAGTCAGAAAAAGTAGTTTTATTAGACAGAGCTCTATAAAGCTGGTTTGGAGAATGAAGCAATGAGACCAAATTTAGACTTCCTAATTAATTGGAGGCAGATGGCTACACAAAGTCTGATCTATCTAAGGAAGTGCCAAGCAGTAGGCCATCACCTACTTCACTTACATATGACTTCAACATTGCTAACTCATGGGAAGTAGAATTCAAGAACCCTCTACTCTATGGAAACTTGGTATGAGTCTGAGCACTAACCACAAGGACTACACCCTAAAATGTCAAAAGCTGTTTGTGCATAAGAATTATACATCAGTAGACATATCCAATTGCTACTGCAAGCCAATTGCTATGGTTCTCCCAATTCTCACTGTTTCCTATCTCTTTTTTTCACTCCTTCTGCTCCATCAAAGCTATTCCTTCAACATACCAAGCAAGTATCCAGCACACCAGCCTAAGCTTTGTCACAAACACATCCTCAGTTACATTCTTCACACAGAAAGTCCTTACTTCCTTTCAGACCTCTGTTCATAGAATACCCACACTGATCACACCTTGTTCTATCTCCTAACTCCTAATTCCACTATTCGCTGAATTCTTATCCTGATTTAATTTCTTGTAGAACTTCCCACAACCTACCATTTTAAATATGCATTTGCTTGCTGTTCCTCTACCCTCTTCCTACCAGAATGGGAGAGGCAGTTACAGTGTCTAATTATTCAATGCCTAGAATAGTACCTGGGCACCATAGAAACAATAAAAGTTTATTAAGTAAATGTCTTAAATGCCTTTCTGTTCTCTCTGCTCTCTCCCTATTTTTCTTGTCATTGCTTTTTCTAAATTTCTAAAACCTGACTTTCTGATATTTATCTTGTCCATTTTTTACTTCTTTGACTAGTATTAAACTAGTCTCTCTTGCTGCTTTGTTAACACTTAGAACTATAAAGTTTGATGAATTTTCATAAACAAGTATTGAGAAACTGTCATGACCACAGATGATCAGGAGGAAGTCTGGATTCACCAAGTGGGATAAAAAAAGGGGGGGACTTTGGAAAGCAGTATGGAGGTTCCTCAGAAGACTCCACATAGAGCTCCCCTATGACCCAGCAATCCCACTTTTGGGCATTTACTCAAATGATCACAAAGACCATATTACTACCAGCATAACTATGTTTATTGCAACATTATTTACCATAGCTAAGATATGGAACCAACCCAGATGCCCCTCAGTAGATGAATGGATCAAGAAAATGTAGTATATATACATAATGGAATTTTATGCCTCCATCAGAAAGAATGACATTGCCCCATTTGTTAGGAAATGGAAAGACTTGGAAAAAATTATATTAAGTGAAGGAAGCCAGGTGCAAAGAAACATAGGTCCCATGGTTTCCCTTATTTGCAATAACTAGTATATGTCTGAGACAAGCAGAAATTGTCAGATAAGTTGATGTTAAGTGAAATGAACCCAAGATAAGTATTCAAATGGTTTTTCTTTCATGCGATTGTTTCTAACACATTTATAAGATTATTTCTTTGTTGCTTTGTATGTCCCTCCCCCACGGTATAACCCCTGTTTTCACTGTATTTGATGTCGGTATAATTTGTGGAGGGGAAGGGGAAACAAACAATTGTTTAAATAGGGATACAGATGGACCCATTGCGACAATGAGATGTACAAGACATTATGCTGAAAAATGAACTTTACAACTTTGGCGCGCGGGGCAAGGGGCTGGGGGGGGGGGACGGGAGAGGGGTAGATTTGAAGGGATAGGAAGGGGAAAAGGAGGAGGCAACAATGCCTGATAAGAAATTTATGAGTGGCACTGTGGCTCAAGTGGTAGAGCGCTTGCCTTGAGCTGAAGAGCTGAGGGACAGCACCCAGGCCCAGAGTTCAAGCCCCATGACTGGACCCCCCCCCCAAAAAAAAGAAAGAAAGAAAGAAAATTTATGCATTACCTTGCCCATGTATTTGTAACCCCTCAGTCCGGTATTTTCACACACACACACACACACACGGGAGATCTATTATTCACACCAAGATGTCACCGTAAGGATCCATGAATCTACACTGTGCTACCAGTGTTTCAGACAGCTATAAACGGCCTAGTGATTCTGGCTGTGGAGATGATGAAAAGCTTCCAAGACAATGATGAAAAACTAGTGCTTAAAAAGAAACCAGAGACACAAGAATATTTTAAATAGGGAGAAAAGACAGAACAAAAATTATGAGAAAATAAATGACAGATGAAGTAGGTGAAAAGATTTGGTGAAGGATAGAGTGGAATGAAAAGAGTTAACTAGCCTATAGCTCAATGAACCAAATATATTAGGATGAAGCATTGGTTCCAAGCCTTTGTGACAAGTGACAGAAATGATGGCATTAACAGAAGTCAGAAAGGGGAACCTGTAGCATGTGAAATGATGTTTGGTATCTGTCATCCGTGTTTGGGATGGGTGGTAAAGGCAGTCCTGTTCTTGGCTGTGTAACTTAGGCTTTGTTCTGTGCCACCACCACTACCCCATCGGAAATCTTGAAAGCCACCTCATCTCACTAGTAAAATAGAGAGTCAACTGTGTGGCTTTCTAGATAGATTTCTTATCTGTATAAAGGTCCCACTTGATTTTTTAAAGATCTTTGCTAATGCTATTAAGTCAGAGCCTATGAAAGGGCAATTTTATAAGTAAAAAACTGATTAAATATAAACAATTTTGGGGTCAAAGCAGTGGTAACATGCACACCAAGTAGGATCAAAGAAACGTGTTTAACTCTGGCTCCAAATTTATCAAGTATATGGTTATGCCCACTAAGATCATAATGATGAGTGTTGTACAGATGTGAAGATCAGCTAGAACATTCACACAATGCCAGTACATCTTCCTTTCCAGCTCATAGGAATGTCCCCGTAGAATTTTGAGGTTACCTTTGCCTTTTCTCTCCATCTTCTAGAATCACTGCTTTCTTGAACTTTTGTCCTTCTAATTCTTCAACAACCTCAATCTCTACTGCCCATACTTATTCTCAGGTCTTCAATGTCAGGAAAAGGTTGACTTGCCTCTCTCTAGCACTCCTGGCCACCATACTCATTTCCTTCCTTTTAATAGATTCTGTGAGTGTAAAATTGACAACCCTCTGCTCTGCTTCCTCAGTATCCATCCTATTCACAATTCTTTAAAGAAGAATAATGGCCCTTGAAATCTTGCTGCCATGGTCATTTCAACTATTACCAATGACCTCTAAATGAACACATTTAAGGGCCCTTCCTCTATTTGTAGGATCTTTTGGCTGTTTTTGAGACATTTTAAACTGCAAAATCCTTACTTGAGCATAAAATACCACCAATGCTTCTTCTAGAATTAAAATCAGCTTTGGTGGCTTTGATGGCTAACTTTGGATTACCAACAATATTGGATTAAGAAAAGCCTGGAAGATAAGCAAAACACATCTCTAGTCTTGTCAATAATGGCATTCCCAGAAAGGAATAGATCATGAAGGCTCCAATCTAATGAATGACATGGTAGCTTCATAACATAACAATGGTATTAATAGCAGGTAGTGAGCCTGGAGAAAATGGGTGATTGGAGTATGTCTTTGGGACTATATCTTGTCTTGGCTTCTTCCTATGGCCTCTCTTCCCTTTTCTCTGTTACCTTTCCCACAGTGATATAAACTGCACTCTGCTATGATGGACAGATACTTTTGAAATCATAACCCTAAACAAATCATTCTTCACTTAAGTCTCTTTTCTTTGGTATCTTGTTCACAGCAATGCAAAATACTAACACAGACTCTTCCATAACTACATTGGAGCAATCACATTCCCATCACTTTTCTTATTTAAATCTTCGAATAACTAAAGTGAAGAGCATGTATGACTAAATCTATTCAGTACAATTAAATCAGTGAGAAGAACAGAGAAATGACTAATGCTGTGACAAAGGGGATTTTTCACACCAGCTGAATGGGACTCCTTGGAAACTATGTTAAATGAATTGTTACATTTGTTTCAAAGTAGGCAGTTAATTATCTATGTGTGGCAGGATCCATGGCTAAGAATCTCTCTGGGCATAGGCTAGACCGTGACACATTGCAAGGGGAATATAAAGGGAAAAGGTAAACTTATTTCAAAAAATAAAAAAGGAAGACTTACAAGAGAAATGTAATTAATTGGCCTCTCCCTCTGAAGCCTTATCAGTACCATGCAAGAGGTCCTATACTATCTCTATGGAGCACACATTGAAAAATAAGATTCCTAGGGCCTTGTACAAGCCTCAAAGTGACTACTACCTTTGCTTTTTAAACTAATTCTTATTAAATCATCTTCTCTGAGTCTTGCAGCATAAGATACGCTTTGCCAAAAATATATTTTCCATAACATCTTTAAAATAAATTATCTTGTTATTAAACAAATCTCTTAGCTAGAATTTAAAATCAGATTTGTCTCTATGTATGTTTTAAATTGTCATTGTAGGAAAACCTAATTCTTTGGAAGCATTTATATTTGAACTCAGGACCTCCTTTTTCCTAAGCAGGTATCCTTAACCACTTAAGTAATTCTTCCCAGTTCTGTATTTAAGGAATTATATAAGTCTTTAAATTCTCAATTAAACCCAGTTCATAAAATTATCATTTCTGAAAAGACCCCCGAATATCAAAAATGATACTTAACAGAAAGAATAGTGCTGGAGGAATATCAATACCAAATTTTAAACTCTACTGCAAAGCCATAGTTATCAAAACAGCTTGGTACTGGCATAAGAACAGACCTCATGACCAATGGAATAGAATTGAAAACCCAGAAATGAACCTACAGACATATAGCTATCTAATCTTTGATACAGGATCTAAAAAAAAAAAAAAAGAATGGAAGTCTTCAGTAAATGGTGCTGGCAAAATTGGTTAATCACTTGTAGAAAACTAAAGCTAATCTTTATTTATCACTCTGCACCAGAATTAACTCCAAATGGATCAAAGACCTCAGAATCAAAGCAGACACCCTGAAAATATTACAGGAAGGAATAGGAGAAACCCTAGGTTTCCTTGGCACAGGCCGAAATTTTCTTAATAGAGACCCAGGAACACAACAAATCAAAGAACGGTTGGACAAATGGGATTGCATGAAGCTGCAGAGCTTCTGCATGACAAAGGACATAGCTAGCAAGATCAATAGAAACCTGTGGATTACGAAAAGATCTTCACTAGCCATACAATGGACAAGGGTCTCATATCTAAAATATACTTGGAACTCAAAAAATTAAATCCCCCAATGACAAATCCTCAAAGAAACAACTGCCCGATAAATAACTGGGCTAAACACTTAAAGAGAAACTTCTCTGAAGAGGAAATAAGAATGGCCAATAGACACAAGAAGAAATGCTCAACCTCTCTAGCCATAAAAGAAATGCAAATCAAAACAACATTGAGAATCTACCTCACCTCAATTAGAATGGCTATAATCAAGAACCCTAGTAACAACAGATGCTGGAAGGGATGTGGACAGAAGGGAACTCTACTGCATTGTTGGTGGGAGTGTAAACTTGGAAAGCAATATGGAGGCTCCTCAAAAGATTCCACATAGAGCTCCCCTATGACCCAGCAATCCCACTTTTAGGCATTTACCCCAATGATCACAAAAAGGTCATAATAAAGCTACCAGCACAACTATGTTTATCGCAGCATTATTCACTATAGCTAAGATATGGAATCAACCCAGATGCCCCTCAGTAGATGAATGGATCAAGAAAATGTCACACACACACACGCACACACAAACACACACACTGGAATTCTCTGCCTCCATCAGAAAGAATGACATTTCCCCATTTGTTAGGAAATGGAAAGACTTGGGAAAATATATATATATATATATATATATATATATTAATACATTTTTTATTGTAAAGAAATCTGTATGGAGGGATTACAGTTACATGAGTAAAGTAATGAGTACATTTCCTATCAAGCATTATCAGTCTGACTAGAGACACCAAACCTAGTCCTTAACCTGATTCCTCATAGATCTGTGTTTTTCAAGGACCATGGAGACTAGTTAGCCTTCTGTGCTAGACCTCTAGTATAGTAGATTTCTAATACATGAGTCTCATTCCCAAAGGTTGAACAGAAGAGTTTTGTTCTTGTCTGCTAAATAGAAGTATAAAAAGTTTTTCTAGCATTTCTTTGCATCTGGGTGATATTCTCAAAATAAATGCAATTTCTCTGCTCATCTAAAATTCACATAAAATTCGTATTTTAGGGATTTATGCATTACAAATGTCCCTTGGGTTCATTTCAATTGAATTTATAATCAGGTTTCCTAATACACTCATGCTGGGAAGTGACTCTCTCAACCTTTTGAAGTGACTCATAACAAATTTCCCTAGAAGGGGGCCTTTTACAGAATCCATGGATTGTTGGTTACTCTTCTTCATGCTACCATGTAGGTTTTATAAAGTTTTCCTTGTTGCTCTCCTTTCTCCATACTTTTCCAACATTGTTTAGTTGTTACCTTATGCTACATTCATATGCATATGCACATATACACACATTAATTTATATATAATATCCTTCCAACTTCTTCACCTCTCACTTTTCCTCCTCCTCTTCCCCTTCCCACTGATCTCCTCCTACCCAGTTCCTCTTGTATATTCATGTCCCATTGCCATGATAAGCATCATCATCATCTTTCTAGAGCTATATTCCACAAATGAGTGAAAACA
>NW_012267299.1:5033019-5034993 GCF_000151885.1 Dipodomys ordii
AAAAACCAAGGAACCCTGTTAAATTTTTTTCATTTTTATATCACTTTGCCGCATTAACCAACCTTGATATGTAGTTTCTTTTCCCTTCAGCTTTTCCCTATATATCAGTAAGGTAAGGTACAGTGCTGTAAAGTGTACACAATCAAGAAAAGAAGAGAATGAATTATTGAGTTACTTTTGTGAAATGTTCCCATTAGTTTAGTAAAAATAAAATGTATATGTGTATGGATGTGCAAAATATCAAATATTCTTATATTTGTGTTTAAACTAACATTACCAAATATAAGCATTATGAAATACAAAGATAAATGGTAAAACTGAGATTGTATAAAATTCTTATTTTTATTCCTTTAGAAAGACACTAAATAACAAATAAAAATGATAGCAAGATGATATGCAGAGATAGAGACTACAAGAAAAATAAAATACTTAATATTTTAGAAAATATAACTTTGTAAAACTCAAAACTTAGCTTTGCCTACCTGAAACATGAGAACCTATATTTGTTTCTTAGAAAAATCATCTGACACAAAGACTATTAAAATAAAGTATTCAATATCTGATTTAATTTACTAAATACTCTGCTGAAAGTGAAAACAGAATGGCTGTATGAAAATGCATTCACAGCATCATACAATTGAAAAAAAAGTTAAGCATAAGTTAGATGGTCTTATCTGAATTTAAGTATCTTTTATAGCATTTTTCTTATTCTTCCAGCATTGTTATTTTACACTACATCTCACAAATCATGTAGCTACTCCTGATTTGATGATTCATTCCTGTATTTAGCAGATATTTATAAATTTGCTATTTGTTGCAAGTTTAGGATTTTGTTGAGTATATTTTAGAACAACCATTCCAGCTCCTCTTTAATTCTACATGCATCATATATCAAATAATTCATTCATCCATGCACTAGTTCACTCAACAAACATACACAGAAAGCTCATCATGTGTTAGGTCTTGAATTGGTTTTAAAATCTTTGTTGGAATCTCGTCTCCCTCACTACCAGTCAGTGAAATTACTTCGTCCATGTTACCATATGAGTTATAATGGGCATACTTTTTTTTGTCTCCTACAGACAATAAAAAATAGACCTTAAACTGAAGTCTAGGCCTCTGGCCTCGTGGCTTAATATAATCCTCAGGCCTCTAAATATTCCTTACTCCTGGGTGGGCAAAGCCACTATGTACCCATATTATTTGCCTTCTAAGACAAGTAGAATAGATCTTATGATCAGAGGAAATTTATGTGAATGGAATAAATGAAGAAGATTGGTAGTATACCAAGACCATGACAGGAGATGTAGGAAGCAACAAGTGCCTAGCAGAGGTATTTTGTATGATTCCTATGTATTTACTCTTCCCTCACTGCTTTCCGCAGGGGTCTGTTTGCTCTTCCCTTTCAGCCTGGCTACATCGATTTACATTATTTAAATGCTTGTTTCTGTCTTCCTTGTACATTTGCTTGATAGCCTTCCATCATTCTTGGCAAGGTGATTTTATTTTCATTTTATATTGGCTCCTATTTCATTTTCTTTCAAGAGATGAACAGTTCTACTTTAATTGGAAAAAAAGTGTATAGTATTCTTCAAAACTTTTTTTGTAGATTGGAGAAAAGATGTTTTTGTTACTATATTAGGAAAGGTGGGAAGAACATAGAAAAGAGATTTACTTTTTAAAAGAGACACAGAAATGCTCCAATTACAACCATTATCACCAAAAACATATGAATACATTATCTTCAAATTAAAATACACCACAAATTTAAAAATAAATGTCTCTATTCAAACTTCTAACTTTGTAGTAATAACACTTGTTAAAAAATTCCCCCTGAGTATTTTTTAATGAAAACACTTGTTCTTTTACAAATAGTGGAGATTTCAAAAACATACAACAAGCATTTAATATTTTATCCATCAAAATTGGTTTTGAAAAAAAATTACTTAAACAGAAATTTTTTAGTTTAATTTT
>NW_012267299.1:5036573-5047814 GCF_000151885.1 Dipodomys ordii
AAAAAAACTTATTTAAAAAAGTTGGTATACCACATACCACATAGAAAGTTAGTATTTTCTTACGTTTTAAATAAGTAGCTCTCAAATTTGAGAGCTCAAATTTGAGCTCAGATCACAATTTTCCATAGAGCTTGATAAAACACAGATTTCTAGACCTTGTAATCAGATTTCTTAATCCAGAGGCTCTAAGGATGGCTCCTGAGAATTGACATTTCCAAGCAGTTTCCATATGAAAATGAAAAAGTTTTTACAACCACTGATCTAAATTGTATGTAAAAGCCAAAATAAACCAATGGAAAACACTTCCTTGAGTGAATGGAAAATAAATTTATGCCAACTTTTTTTTAATCCTACTACAGAAGATGTATCTTTTGACCAAATGTAACATTAATTAATTCAACATTAGTTGAAGAAAAGAAAATTTTTCTCTTCAAATTCTCTGTTGTATTTTTCAGATATCACATCATTTATCTTATAAATTTTTCCTTTTTTTTCATCTTATGGCTGTTGTCATAAAAGAGTTTATCTTTCGCTCATACCATAGTCCTTCCAATTGATTTCCTAACATTTTCTTAAACCTTTCTTGCTGATTCTTGGAATACCTCCTTTCCACCCATCAGGCTGTCCCAACTGGCATTGCAAGTCGTTTCTCATGGATTCCCTGTATCATGTGGTTTCACTCTCAGTTGATTTTAACTTCCTGAAGATAAAACTAACTAAAAAGTGAACATTCTAAATTAAAATCAGACAGGTGGGGAATGCTAGCCAGGGAATATGTATGTGCCAGTGTTCTCATAGGGCCAACAGCCTCCAGACAATATGAGAGGATTACTTATGTGACTGGCTTTGCTGATGATCAAAGGCTATCAGAATAAAAAGTCTTGTGCAACCCTCTATTCCAGGTACCTGTGGATACAGTTAGATAGTACTGTAGTACGTATATAGGAAATCAACATTGAAAATAAATAACAGCATAATGTAGCTGCTACTATCATTAGGAAGAGTGACGGTTAACAAAAGAATAAAGGTTGGCAGGAAGATAATTTTTTTAATGAATGGGAAAACACAGGAAACTAGAAGCTTATACAACCAAATGTCAAATGATGTATCTGTCATTTGAGTCAGAATGCATCTGAATGTTGTACCTTGTGTTGAAGGAACAGATTATCAGAGGAAAAAAGTTGGAGACTTAACCTCACTATCTATCTATCTATCTATCTACAAAATTCTTCAGTATTTTTAATTTAAAATAAATTCAAGTACTAGGAAAAAGTATCTTTCACTTAAAACTGATTTCTCAACCCAGGTATTGGTAGTTTGTTCCTAAAATTTTAACTTCTCAGGAGGCTGAGATTTGAAGATCATGATTCAAAGGCAGCCCAGGTAGACAAATCCAAGTTAAACAGTTAACCAGTAAAAACCCAAAAGTCATGCTGCAGTTCAAGTGGTAGAGCCCCCACCTTGAGGAAAAAAAACATGCAAGAGTACAAAGCCCTGAATTTAAGCTGCATTACCAGCACATACATACACACAAAACAAGGAAAACCTACCAGATTTCTGAAATACCATATCTCCAGATCATATTCCTTTCCTCAAATAAACAAACAAAAGTGTTTTAGTAATATTATCTGTGACAGTTTTATGTGTCAATTTAGACACAATCTCCAGTTGATCAAATATTGTAGCTGTTTTTGAAGACATATTGTTGAGGTAATCAAAGTAAACCTTAAGTAAAACATACTAATTTAAATATGCTGAATGATCCTAGTTCAATCAGTTGATACACCTTAAAAACAAAGTTGACAATTCCCTGAAGAAGAAAGTCTGCCTGTAGACTGAAGTACCAACTGGAAACAGAATCTCAACTTCAGTGATTGCTTGCTCTGTGGAGTTTAGATGTGCTCAGCCTCCTTCACAATCATATAGGTCAATTTCTTACAGGAAATGTCCGTATCTCACAGTGGCTTTGCGTCTTAGGTTGGATTGTGACTGGTGCCTTTTGGTTTCATAACTATTCATTATATCACATATCTGCCCATTACTGATGCAAATGAGCCAGTTTCTTAGACATTCTCAACAATTCTATATCACCTAATAAATGAATGTGCCCTGACCTCACATTCATTAAGAATTAATGCAGAACTGTTTATGGCAGTAGTAACAACTAAGTTTCCTAATTAAATGGGTAACAATTTTTAATACAGGACATTGGCTACTACTCATTAACCAAAAAAAAACATTTAAATGTATGCAATTCATGACCTAAGTACTCTAGAGGAAAGAATATTCTGGAAAAAGGGAACTAATTGGTAGTAAATTATATAGACGAGATCTCTCACAGATCCCCAACCACTACAAAATCAGAATAACAGTGAATGTAACTAACACTGGAGTACAAGCTGTCAGGCACTATCTAAGGAGCTTTATAAATGTCAATTCAACTCCCAACCAAGCAGAAACTAGGATTGAGCCTGTTTTACAGAGATAAGAATGAGTAGGCAATTTGCTCCCCAACACTTTGACAATTAATGGATAAAACAAATTCAAACCCAGTTTGGCTCCAGAATCTGAAATCTCAGTCTTGTATTCCCTCATAAGCCATGGGCACAAGAATTCACAGTGGGATAGCAGTGACCTTTGGAATCTATGATTAGTATCATTAAATATAAGGCCAACATGAAGAGAGGGAGCTTTCTTACACAATTCCACCTGTAGTGGGATGTGGTAGGTGTAGCCCCCCTCCCTAGGGCAGGAGTGTACCAGATTCTAGGTACACTGGATACTAGTATCTTGGGCTACTAGGTAACTCCCTAGTGGAATAAGAATGGAAATGAAATCTCTGAAATGAAATAGTCATTCTACCCCCACCTACATATTACTTAAACATGCTTCCCTTGTTCTGTTTCTATTATGAGGAACCCAGTCCAAGCCATGTCATTCTTGCCTGGAAAACTATTCAATTGGGGTTCCCCACATCCGGTTGACCTTTATAATCTGTCCTTCACAAGTGAAAGCTGGAGTATATCATTAAAACACAAATTTAAGTATACTATTTATCTACATAATTTTGTCACTAGTTTTATTTTTTAATATAGATTTTAGACTATTTTCAGTATCAGGTTCTCACACTGCCTAGATTCCTCTATATGCTCATGACAGTCTTAATGATATCGTCTTTTCAAATTCTTTAATTCACAGAAACACAGTAATCACTAGAAACCATTCTCACTATTAGCAGTTAGATTGTGTGTGTGTAATTGTTCAATATGTAAGTTTTCTAAGCATCTGTAAACAGTACAGTTAGTATCTCAAAAACAACAAATAGGTTAACTACAAAGAAAACTAAAGGAAGGTAATTACTAAAATATAGAGTTCTGGTTAAGTAGCTGCCCCAACGTTATTGTAAAATTCAGTATAAATATGAACAAATATCAAAGGATAAAAATGAGGGTTGAGTCATGGCTCAGTTGGTAGAGTTACCCAATGAGCAAAAGTAGCAAGTATGGAGTTTGAGTCTCAGGCTCAGACCTAAAAAAAGATAAACATGTTTGTCTAAAAGAATAGCCATAGATCTAATAATGAAAATCTAGATCCAATATGAGTTCAAATAAGTCAGGATGTGAGGGAGAACATAGGAAAACATTTTAAACTATCGTCAAGAGAGAGCCCAAGGGCTAAAAGCAGCCCCAGATACTTGCATGCAAATTATGGCCCTACCAATTACTATATTTTACTGCAAAACACAACACTTAATGGAACTCATTTCTTATTAGCAAATGGAGATAAGTATTTCCACATGGCTACTACAAGTCCTGGGTAACATATGCATAGCTCCTTCCCTGCTAGCTACAATAGAGTAAGCACTCAAACTGCTATAAAATGCTATTCTTTTAGTGTAGAGAAAGAATTGTGAGTTCAAATAACCAAATCATGATGCCAAGTAAAAAATAGCCAACTGCAGGTGAAATTTTCAGATTTAAATAATAAACTGCAAAGAAAACAAAAACAATAGGGAAAATGGAAATATTTTAAAAGTCAGAAGATGGGATAAAATGTTACATACCTGATATATGTGACTAAGTTGTCAGAAAAACGATGATAAATGATGAATGATTACAGGAGATTTCTATTCTCCTCTCTTGATTCTTGACAGAGAAATTTATATAATTGAATTATTAAGAGGTATGTGTCAAACATTGTATCTGATAATAAAAACTTGTATCTGACAATAAAAGCAGATTATAGTCTAGGCTACAGATAAATTGACAATAATTTGCCCAGTAATGTTTAGAAATCACTTAGAAACCCCAAGTATGGAGCTGAATTGGGATGCCCTTTGCCAGGGATTCAGCATAACATAGAAGTGTCTGTCTTCCCCTTGCAAATTCTTTTAAGAAACTTAACAAAAGGATCCTTTTGTTCTGAGATAGAAGCCTGCCTCCTCAATGAATTAGCCCTTTTCATACATTAAGTGTCCTTTTTCATCTTTGAATTTTCCTCAAGTCACTAATCCCAAAGTTTGTTGGGATTACCCAGCAACCATCATCTTTTTATTTGTCAAGAAATCTCAAATAAATGTACTGGCTTATCAAGGACTACCAGATTAATAAAAATCATCTGCCTTGAGAGAGGCGGGGGGAGGGAATGACCAATATAAATCCTTATGAAAATAATGTAATTGGGATGCTTCCTCTCACATGTCAAATTAATAGATTTGGCATATATGCTCAAGTATAATTTCAAAGGAGATGAATTGTATCAGAACCACTGTGAAGATGATTGAATTTATAGAAAATTCATATACCATATTGAAGACATTTATTCTGTTCCCCTCGCTTTATTCTCCCTCGTGTGCCTTCTTGTTTGACAGCTCTTTGTGGTGTAATTTCCTTGACTTACAACTCTCTACCTTTGTCAACTCACTTTCACTTGTCTTGCCCTTATTTATTCTTGCTGCTCTCATGAATCCAAACATTACCCTTTGTTATGTCTTAACACCCAAAACTACTGTCTCTAATCTTTCTTAGTAAGAATAATAGAAAGTAGAATAATGCTAAGTTCAGAGCTACAAAGAATTTAACTTTTCTTTAATATTTTCTAAAAGCCATATTTGAAATACTTTATACTGTTCTCTATTTGCAACCCTTTTCAAGTTCTTTCAGATCTATAATTTTCCAAAGAGGTTTTGTTGTTAGCAGATTTCTGCTGTGATCATTCTTCAACATTTCAAGTTTTCATAATGAAAAAATAATAATTGGACAAAAGTCAACATAACTTTTATTTGAGGTTAAAGAACGTTAGAGTAACTTAAAGATAATATAGTTTTTGGCATTTAACATCTATATACATTAAAGTTTTTTAATTTTTTTACTGGCAATTCGAATCCCTATGTAGAGATTATGGCAATTAGAATCTCTATGTAGAGATTCTACTCATGGTAGAGAATTTACCTAGAATTTGCAAAGCCCCGAGTTTATGATGAACATGCATATTACATTGCTTTAAGCAAACACAATTCCAATGGCTGGGAGATTCGAGAGACTTTTAGATCAACCAAGAAATTACTATAGAATATGTAAAAGAAAAAAGTAAACTTTCGGGGCTGGGAAGGTGGCTTAGTGGTACAGCACTTGCTTTGCATGCATGAAGCCCTGGGTTCGATTCCTCAGCACCACATAAGCAGAAAAAAAAGCCAGAAGTGGTGCTATGGCTTAAGTGGTAGCGCACTAGCCTTGAGCTGAAGAGCTAAGGGACAGCGCCCAGGCCCAGAGTTCAGGCCTCACGACCAGACCCCCCCAAAAAAGAAAAATAAACTTTCATTTCAACAATAAAAATAAAATCAATTTAAACAATGTAATTGTTTTCAAGATAGTCATGAGAAAAGACTAAAGAAATATGGCACGTATGTTAGCCTGATTAAAATAATTACTGACTAAAAAATTCAAACACCTTCTGTTGGACGTATTTTAAGCAATTTCAAATATTATTTGGTTATTCTGTCCCATCATCTTCATTTTTAGTTACCTGGAGGGCATCTCAAAGTGTGCCAGCAACAACAATAGGTTGGAAAATATCAGCATGTTCAGTCTTACACAGAACATAGGCTATGAACTTTCCCAATACATCTGTAGCCCCAGGATCTCTGGGACAGCATAGCAGGATTTCAGAAAGGACTCTAGCACCATTTTTCCCTACACTTTCCCACAAATAAATTCTTGCCCTGAATCTAGTATTGCATGCTGTTTCTGAAGAGAAACTGATGATGCTTCTCTGCTTAATAGAACCAGGTATTAAGAAATTTCAAGAGTCACATAAAGAGGTTGGCTCCTTGTATTATCATTACATAGGATTGCTTGCTAAGTCCTTCTAAAATAAGGTCTTAGAAGCTACCATGAAATTTGTTGAAACATGCTTTATCATCTAAACATGGTCACATTCTATAAGAATCCCACAAACTAAGAATAAAAATATATGTATTGATTTCTCAAGTTGATAGAAACAGTACTCAAAAGATAATCATTAGGTACACTGTTAGGTTTTCTAAACCTTCTACATCCTTATTGCTTTCTGTCTGCTTGCTTTATCAAATTCTCTGATTATAATATTTGATTTGTCGATTACTGTTACACTTTAGTTCAATTTTTGCTTTATGTATTCTGATATTTGAGATTTTGAGATTTTCTATTTTATCTCTAAACTTAGATTTTTTTATTAACATGTAATAACATGTAAAAACATTTTCAACATTGAAGTCCATTTTTTCTAGTTAATATACATGTGTCAACTCTTTCTTGTTTCATATTTCTGGTATATCTTTTGTTAGCCTTTTACTTTCAACCATTTGGGTTACTTATAAACAGCACAAGATATTGTCACGGGTAATCAGCAAACTGAGAACTCTTCAAAATTCAGGGCTGGGAAGGTGGCTCAGTGGTAGAGCGCTTGCCTTGCATGCATGAGGCCCTGGGTTCGATTCCTCAGCACCACATAAGCAAAATGAAAAAAGCCGGAAGTGGCGCTGTGGCTCAAGAGGTAGAGCGCTAGCCTTGAGCTGAAGAGCTGAGGGACAGTGCCCAGGCCCAGAGTTCAGGCCCCATGACCAGACCCCCCAAAAAAAAAAATTCAGTCTGAAAATATGTGGCTATTAATTAGGGAATGTGCCACAAATACATTTATGTGATAAGTAATATAAGATTATTTTCAGTCATATGATTTTGTGTTTTGGCTTTGCTTATTTTTAACTTTTTCTCATGTTGTTCCCTCCTCCTATCTGGCTTCTTTAGGAGTGAGTTCAATTTGTCATTGTTTTCCCATTTAGTTCTACTTTTTCCCAATCCTAAATTGGAGAAATAAACCCTACTTCCATTCTTTAGTGATGACCTTGGAAATTTTAGTATGCACCCTTATTTTACCAAAGTAGGCAAATATCTTATCATTCTTCTCAAAGGAAATATAGGGATCTAGCATGTTTTTACTCTTGCAAACCGCCTCCTGATTTCTGAGTTGTGGCCCACTAACATAGTTCTATCTTCATTCTTTTCTGAATGACTCACATTTTTTTTATTGTGAAAATACTGTACAGAGGGGTTACAATTACATGGGCAAGATAATGAGTACATTTCTTATCAAGTATTGTAGCCTCCTCCTTTGTTTCCCCTTCCCATCCTTCCCACCACCTCTTCCCCCCCACCACCACCAAAGTTGTAAAGTTCGTTTTTGACCTAACGACTTGTACATCTCATTGTTGCAATGGGTCCACCTGTATCCCTATTTAAACGATTTGTTTTTCTCCTTCCCCTTGACTCACATTTTCATTAGAATTTTTTTCCATATCGCCATCATTGTAGAGAGATTTCATTGTGACATGCCCATAAATGCACAGAATGTACCTTGATCAGATTCACCTTCTGCATCACCTCCCTACTTCCCAAACCAATCCTAACAATGTACATAACAACCTTTTTTCTTAACCCCATAATTTTTAGGCATCATTACTGGAATTCTAATGTTAGTTCAGCTCGCCTTTAGTATTTACCACTTCTTTGTTTCTCTGTGCTGCATTCTTGGCAAGTCTTCAGAGATATCATCTAGTTTACCAATTTAATTCTATCTCATCTGCTGTTTAATTTGTATATAATTTTCTAATTTTAGTCATCATATGCTTTTCTTCCTAAAACTTTATCTCCATTCCCTTTTCAATCTCCTTGATTATTTTCAGTAAATATTCATTCTTCAGCATATTTTAATGTCTTCTGTTATTTCCTTAGACTATATTATGACATGATTCATATTGAGATTTTCCAAAATGTCTATTCTTTGAAAGTCTGGTTTTGTTTTCCATTATTTCTCCTGTTTCTTGTTTATAGTGGCTTTTCATATATCTTGTGAGTTTCTTACCTATATGTCCATAGTCTTCAAAAATGTTGTCTATAGGAATTCTCTAAAGCTGTAAAGTGTTTCCTTCTAGAGAGATTTGTGTTTCCTTCTGCCAGGTATTCAGAGACACCACCAATTGAGGGTCACAGTGAATGTTTTTTACTTAGTTCTGTCTTGTTACCCAGCTTCATGGGGGATGTGATTTTCATCCCAAAACCCATGTGACTGAGAGACTGAAATGAGCATTTTTCAGAAGAAATACGTTTTCCCCACCCTCCCCAGAAGCAACCTCCCACTCAAAAATCTATCTCATTAAAGCCTGGCCCGCTGTAGCAAATGGCCACAGACAGAGGAAAGCTTCAATACTTATTCATTCATCTGTTTGGTCAACTATAATTCCCTCTACTCTTTAAGGTTGGCTTCTTTAAGATACCTCCTAAATAGAAATCGGAGCATTCTTTGACAGATTATATTCTCCAGATAATACATATCCATCATATAAAACCAAAGCCAAAGCTGTCAGGGTTTCCCGGAACTTCAGCCTGGCTCCAAACTGTTCTCCTAAAATAGAACATATACAAATGATCTTGAGCATTTTGCCAGTTTTAATATCAAAGTTCTATAACTCCAATCTCTGTTCTCCTAAGAATAACTCAATGAAATCTGAGAATCCAGAGTTGATTTTATTAACTTAGCTATGGGAAGCAATTACTAAACACATTGTTTTTTTCTTTTTTCTTTTTTTTTTGTATGTGATCCTGGGGTTTGAATTTGGGGTATTGTGTGTGCAGCCAAGCATTCTACCTCTGCAGCTATATGCTCAGGCTTTGTACTTTAGTTATTGTTCAGATAGGGTCTTGTTCTTTTTGTATGTTCTTGTCTTAGGTCTTCTTTCTGTGCTTACCATGTAGACACGATTATAGGCACCATCTTAAATACCTCAAATTCAGGCAGGTTGTACTTCCTCTAGTTACAAGACTGGATGCCTGAAAATAGCAGGTTTCAGAGGTTGTTATATGCAGCTCAAGGAGGGGAGATGATAAATCTGAAGACTGAGAACCCAGTCTTGGGTCATTTCCTTTATAACTCCTTGCTCTTATCAGGCATTTCTGTTTTCTCCTGGTAAACCTGAATTGGTTAGCTTGTGAATTAAAAGGGCCTTCAGAAATATCATAACTCTAACACATAAATGACTAATAAAAATGGTAGTAGAAGTTCTGGAAAAAATATATTTTAAGTACAAATGTGATGATGAATGTTCCTTATAAAAAAGAGAAAAGGAGGGCTTTTATTAATGCTGATGCAAGGATAAGGCTTGAAAAATCTGTAGTTCTTCACACTTCCACCATTGCTCCTGAGTTATGAGCTATATCAGCTCCTGCACAACTCTCCGTCTTGAAATTACCACAGATCCATTATAGCTCCTACTGCACCTGCAAGATAGCATCTCCTAGAGGATCTATCTGTCTTGGCCAAAGGACAAATAAACCAGTGACTGAAAAGGAGTTACATTTAATCAAAGTCAAAGGTTTCTACTCTAAGACAATGAGTTCAATAGAAAAAGGAAAAAGAAAAAGAAAAGAAAAATGAGTGCAAGTTTCTGTTGGACATCCCAGGAATTTAGCACACTGCCATTCTTGTACTCATAAATTCTGTTCCCTAAGTATTCCCAGCCCAGTTCCCAAAGACAGCTCTGAGGGTTGCTTTGGGAGAAGTGACAAAATTGAGCAGAGACTATGAGCTTACCTCATGGGCTCTATAACAACACAGCAGGAAAGCTCTTCCCTTTAACTCTCCCACCCCGCCCCTGCAATACCTCTCTGTAATTCTCTTCTTCAGGTCCACGTGCTCATTAGAACATTTTTGATGAGGGCCTCAAATATCCAAAAAGAGGTGCAGGGCCAAACTTGTACCAAAATATTGGATAAAAGTTTCATGCAATCAAATAAAGATGAAAATACGTGTATGCCTCTACTTTCTCCAAGTTGTCTAAGAATTCATAAAATCTGACTCTAAGCCACCTAGAAGTCTCTAGCTTTGTCTTGACACTACTTCTGTAATAAGCTGAAGAAAAATCAACATCCTTAGTTCTAGTTCTGGCTCTACTCTTGAATTTTTCACAGGAGCATTTATCAAAAAAACAACACAAACCTTTCTCTTTAGTAATATGAACTGTTTCACCTCACACAGTTTGAGGATAGTCTTCCATATTGCGGGAACTGACATGGAATATAATATGCATAAAGGGAACCCAAAACTTTAATTTATCCCACAGCATGACCACCACACTTGGATATTATGCCAAATATCGTGTGACATAGTTCATGAAGGGTGACATAGTACAATGTCTGTTTAAGACCAGAGACACCTCATGCTAACCATCATATTATAAATGCTAAGTGAATTGCTTCTCGGCCTTTTGGCTAAGATCAAGTGTATAAATGCTAAATGACATTTCTATTTGGCTCTTCAATCCAAATAACAGCACAAGGCCTTGCATGTAAAGGCATTGTTAGGTCAATTCTTATTGACTTATTCACAAGGACTAGTATTCTGAGAGCCCTTAATATGTCTCTATTAATTCTTTTCAGGCATTCTGTTCTTTCCACCCCTAGAGTTTCGGGGAATGAGAAGATGAGTGGGGATTTAGGAGGGAAGACAAGGAAAGACATCTGGAACCTCCTCTATTCATAACTTCTTTTTTTAAATTAAGTTTGTTATTGTGAAAATACTGTACAGAGGGGTTGCAGTTACAAGAGCAAGGTAATGAGTACATTTCTTATCCAGCATCGTTGCCTCCTCCTTTGTTTGTCCCCTACCATCCTTTCCCTCCCACCTCCTCAGCTACAATCCCCCCTCCCCCCC
>NW_012267299.1:5047864-5058103 GCF_000151885.1 Dipodomys ordii
TATCAGCTCCTGCACAACTCTCCGTCTTGAAATTACCACAGATCCATTATAGCTCCTACTGCACCTGCAAGATAGCATCTCCTAGAGGATCTATCTGTCTTGGCCAAAGGACAAATAAACCAGTGACTGAAAAGGAGTTACATTTAATCAAAGTCAAAGGTTTCTACTCTAAGACAATGAGTTCAATAGAAAAAGGAAAAAGAAAAAGAAAAGAAAAATGAGTGCAAGTTTCTGTTGGACATCCCAGGAATTTAGCACACTGCCATTCTTGTACTCATAAATTCTGTTCCCTAAGTATTCCCAGCCCAGTTCCCAAAGACAGCTCTGAGGGTTGCTTTGGGAGAAGTGACAAAATTGAGCAGAGACTATGAGCTTACCTCATGGGCTCTATAACAACACAGCAGGAAAGCTCTTCCCTTTAACTCTCCCACCCCGCCCCTGCAATACCTCTCTGTAATTCTCTTCTTCAGGTCCACGTGCTCATTAGAACATTTTTGATGAGGGCCTCAAATATCCAAAAAGAGGTGCAGGGCCAAACTTGTACCAAAATATTGGATAAAAGTTTCATGCAATCAAATAAAGATGAAAATACGTGTATGCCTCTACTTTCTCCAAGTTGTCTAAGAATTCATAAAATCTGACTCTAAGCCACCTAGAAGTCTCTAGCTTTGTCTTGACACTACTTCTGTAATAAGCTGAAGAAAAATCAACATCCTTAGTTCTAGTTCTGGCTCTACTCTTGAATTTTTCACAGGAGCATTTATCAAAAAAACAACACAAACCTTTCTCTTTAGTAATATGAACTGTTTCACCTCACACAGTTTGAGGATAGTCTTCCATATTGCGGGAACTGACATGGAATATAATATGCATAAAGGGAACCCAAAACTTTAATTTATCCCACAGCATGACCACCACACTTGGATATTATGCCAAATATCGTGTGACATAGTTCATGAAGGGTGACATAGTACAATGTCTGTTTAAGACCAGAGACACCTCATGCTAACCATCATATTATAAATGCTAAGTGAATTGCTTCTCGGCCTTTTGGCTAAGATCAAGTGTATAAATGCTAAATGACATTTCTATTTGGCTCTTCAATCCAAATAACAGCACAAGGCCTTGCATGTAAAGGCATTGTTAGGTCAATTCTTATTGACTTATTCACAAGGACTAGTATTCTGAGAGCCCTTAATATGTCTCTATTAATTCTTTTCAGGCATTCTGTTCTTTCCACCCCTAGAGTTTCGGGGAATGAGAAGATGAGTGGGGATTTAGGAGGGAAGACAAGGAAAGACATCTGGAACCTCCTCTATTCATAACTTCTTTTTTTAAATTAAGTTTGTTATTGTGAAAATACTGTACAGAGGGGTTGCAGTTACAAGAGCAAGGTAATGAGTACATTTCTTATCCAGCATCGTTGCCTCCTCCTTTGTTTGTCCCCTACCATCCTTTCCCTCCCACCTCCTCAGCTACAATCCCCCCTCCCCCCCCACACACACCTAAATTGTAAAGTTAGTTTTTCGACATAGCATCTTGTATATCTCATTGTTGCAACGGGTCAATCTGTATCCCTATTTAAGCATTTTGTTTTTTCCCTTCCTCTCCTCAAATTATACCAACCAACCCAGATGCCCCTCAGTAGATGAATGGATCAAGAAAATGTGGTATATATACACAATGGAATTCTATGCCTCCATCAGAAAGAATGACATCGTCCCATTTGTTGGGAAATGGAAAGACTGAAAAAATTCTATTAAATGAAGTAAGTCAGGCCCAAAGAAACATAGGTCCCATGGTTTCCCTTATTTGCAGTAACTAATATATGTCTGGGACAAGCAGAAAAGGTCAGATAAGATGAAGTTAAGCGAAATGAACCACAAGATAGGGACACAAGTGGTTTTTACTTCCTTGCTATTGTTTCTAACATATTTATAAGGTGCCATGTGATTTTTTTGTTGCTTTGTATGTCCCCCCGCCACAGTATAACCTGTTTTCACTGTATTTGATGTTGGTATTCATAACTTCTTAAAGTTTCTTTTCCCCTGCTGCACCATTCCCTCTAGATACCAGCTGTGAACCTAACATCATTCATTTGGGAAGGACTCCAGCTTTGGAAATGAATGAAAATTTCTCAACTGCTCTTTCTCTGCACCCTGCTAGGTAACAACAACCCACAGAGACTTGTATTTATTACTGTTGAGCTTCTGCATTGTTTCTCTGCAGCCCTTTATTCCACTAGACATTTGAGAGTGGGAAGCACAGCTTCGATATTTACAAAAGCCAAGCAAATTTGGCAAAGCACTCCACTAAGCATCTGACAATGTCCACACAGAGGATTCTCTGAATCTTGTGGTATGTAGTCTGAGTCTGCTAAAATCAGTTACCTCCAGGCATGGGGGATAGGCGAAACTCTCCATGTGACAACAGAGTAAAGCAGACTGGGCAGCTCAGTAGCTGGCTGTAAAGACTTATTGAGAGATAGATTGAGGGAAAGAGGAAGAGAAATGTCTTCAGCTTTTTAAGTCAACTCTTCAATTTTAAAAGGTTGTTTATAGCACAAATTAAATCTACAAAGGAGTTTCATTGTGCTATTTACCATACACATATAATATATTTTGATTAATTTTTATCTCATCTGTATTCTCTCCCTTCTCTTCCCTTCCCATCCCTCTGTCTACCTCCCCCTCCCCCTCTTCCTCCCTGTCCCTGACCCTGTTCTTATCTCTGTCCCTGTCCCTGTCCCTCTCTATCTCCCTCTCCCTCTCCCCCCTGCCCATGCTGGTGATCCTGGGGCTTGAACTCAGGTCCTGGAGGCTGTCCCTGGATTTTCTTTTGCTCAAGGCTAGGGCTCTCCTGTTAAGCCACAGTTACACTTCCAGCTTTTTTTGGTGGTTTATTGGAGATAAGAGTTTCAGGATTTTCCTGCCTAGATTTGATGAGTTTCATTATGATATTTTATTCTGTACTTCAACAATATTCACTTAATTACCTTTCTTTTTTCCCTCCCTACACCTATCCCCCTGCCCAACCCAGTCTCTCCTTTACAATCATGTCATGATTCAGAAATTGTTTCCTCTTACGTCCAGGAGCTTTTTTACATGGGTACAATTCCATTTGTCTACTCTTGCTCTTATATGTTGAACTACTGGGTTCCTCCTGTTCAAGAAGTTCTTGCTTATGCCTACATCATCCAGAGTTTTCCCCACACTCTGTGTAGTAGTTTCTATGTTTCAGGTCAGGTGTTTACAGGACAAGAGGTAAAAATCTAAATTCAGCCTTCTACATGTAGATATCCAGTTTTCCCAAAATTGTTTATAGAAGAAATTGTCTTTTTCCTAATGTATGCTTTAAGGTTCCTTTTATGACAGTCTTTCTATGCGTAATCCTCCATTTTACTGACTGCTAAAACTTTTATGCTGGCTGGCAGAATAATGGACTATCTTTTTATTTCCTCATTGTCTTCCACATGTACCTTTGAAGAGATTCTCTCTCCCTTTCCTGGGAGTTTCCCTTCTTATTTTCCTGTTTCCATTACTCCATGGAAATTGTGCAGCAGAATGAAAGAACTTTCTCCCCATAAGTCTTTGGATACATCTATTAGTGATCTTAATAAGTACCCAAATATTCCTTGCCAATATTTGTCATGGAGACAAATTTTAAGGCAATAAAGATTCCTTCTTAGATGAATTATACCCTTCTTGTCAGTCTCAAAGAATCAAAGCAGCCCTCTACATTGAGATATGCATATGAGTACAATAGCATATTGCATAAAATATCACTTTATCTTACTTTAATAAGATTGCATTTGACTCTAAGTTTTAATAAGATGTTTTATCACTGCCTTTGTTTGGGGTTTTCTTAGGGGAAGAGTTCAAGGAGTAGGTAAGCAAACTTGGAAAATTAGGAAGCCCAGAAAATGAGGAGAGAGCTTGACCACTAGTCTCCTGGGTTTTACACTTCTGGAGATCATAAATGTGAAAAGTATTAAATTTTCACCAGAATTCCATTAATTATTTTCACCAGAATTCCATTAATTCTGCATTCTTTCTGGGGCTCCATTGAAGAATCCATTTCCCTGCCTTAGGAAGAAACAAAGCTGCTCTCATTCCTTAGCTCCTGATCCTCCCCTGTCTTCCTAACTACCAGCCACATCACTCAGCCCTTGCTTCCATCCCTGTTCCCCCTCCTCTGTCTCTCCTGCCTCCCTCTTTCCCTTACTACTTGTGATTACATCGGGCTTGTCACCACTATCCAAAATATCTCCTTCCCAGTGTCTTTAACTAAATCACATCTGCAAAGACCCTTAGACATACAAGGTGTCCACAGCTTTCTGGTATTGGGGAAATATTATTGCTATTTCCATAAGTCACAATAGATAAGCAAATAGATGTGTACATTGATTTTTTAAAAACACACATACTCTCATTGTACTCACATTGAGATAGCAAGAGTATCAACTTTTTGGGCTCCTTGAAAGTGCTCATGGTAGTTTTAATGTACAGACTCCATGGTTTCCCTCATTTGTAATAACCAGTATCTGTCTAGGATAGTCCTAGAGGAGGGTCACAATAGCTCAACAATTATATACATAGGACCATATAAGATAATGCTAAGTGAAATTAACTCCAAGATAGGGAAACAAGAGATTTTTTTTCTTTGTTGTTGTTTCTAATATACTATGTGAAGTTATTTTTGTTCTTCTTTCATTTTTTCCTATGGTTTATCCCCTTTTGTAACTGGATTTGATTTTGGTACCTGTGTATTGTATATATGTTTATCTAAATTATGGAAGGGAGGAACAACAACAAAATGGTAAGACAAAGGACAAAGGGCAAACATAACAGTGATACTACCAAGACTATGTTGGAAATGAACTTTACAACTTGACTGGGGAGATTGGAGGGGAGGGAAAGTGAGAGAAAAATGATGGAGTGGGTAACAATGTTTGGCAAGAAATGTCCTCACTACCTTACATATGTAACTGTAACCCCTCTGTATATCACCTTGACAATAAAATAAAATTTAAAAAAAAAGAAAAGAAAGAAAACCTTGAAGTTCTTGAGATTATACCAGATCCTCTTCAAGGCAAATTTTGATTATCTCATCATGTTGCTAAAATTAATTTTATAGAGAATAAATCATTACATCCTTGGACCAACTCTACTCTTAGAAGTTGTAAGATCTAAAAAAATTAAAGCAGAGAATATATGTGATCACAGACTCAAGCAACATCCTCCTTGTGAAGAAAAAAAAAGGAAAAACAGTGTTGGCCCCCTTTCTTTTTCTAGTTCTAGAGACAACGCCATTAATTAGGGGATGACAGGAAGTTACAAGCCAACTGCACATAACTTACACAAAGCTCCTCAGTGCCCCAGGTAGCAGAGAATTTGCAGAGTTGAGATTTTTATATGTTTCTTCAGGAAATGAAGCAAAGGGCGCACAAACAGAAAGAAGATGGAATATACCTGTCTCCTTTCTATGGTCGAGTTAGATGAATGCAAGTTCTTTTGTTCAAGCTCTCTCTCAAGATTTCTATTGTGTTTTCTTCTTGCATTGTGTCAGTGCTTATTACCCCAAGAAAAAGCCTCCCACAGCAGAGTATTATACCAACCCCAAAATGCACTGTAAGCTGGCATTCCTACTATTGATATTAATCCAAGAAAACAGTGTTGACACTATTTTTCCATCTACTGAGCCTATTTTCAGCTTTTAATTTTCCTTTTAGTCTGTACATCTTTTCCCAGCTTTGTGACACTATTGTCTTCTCTTCTTTGAACCATTTTTTACCAACACTTGAAATCTAGTAATATGTATAGTAATTTTTACCAACACTTGAAATCTAGTAATATGTATAGTAGATACCATTAACTTTTTCAGTTGGTTCTGATAATGATGCTACCTTAATAAATTCATCTTCCCATTATCCCAACTAAAACTGTATAGTTGCTTGAGGGAAAGTACCATGACATACATTTGTTTGATGTTCATTTGCTTTGCATTTGTAAAACCATAGTCATTCTCTGCTTCCATAACTTCACTATAAAAATTTGATGAGGAAAGTGGCAATGAGGAGGAAAGGAAGGGAAGAGACAGTTGTGTAATGAGTTCTGCCCATGCTTATATAAAAGTTTTTTTATAGAACAAGGCATTTATCCTGTGTTCCAGGCCTCTTCTTTTATAGAAAACATATCATTTCTATCAAAATGTAAATTACCATGAAAGGACAAGTAACCTGTGTTAGTCACAAGTCAAGCAAGGATATCACAGAAATAATCTCTGGTACTTATCTATGTGAATCAATTTCACTTAATTAACCACACTATTTTTTCCAAACTACATTTAATTAGCTACCCCAAAGATTTTTCAAGCAATATATTTAGTTTCCAGCCATTAATTGAATTGTTTCTGGCCTCTTGTAAAATTTTTGTTAAAAATATCTTTAAAGCTGAGTCACGATGAAACTTAATTCTAGAACTATTATGGAACATATATTCTACACATGTCAAGTTTATTAAACTCAACTAATTGAGTTTCTTCTCAATTACCCTGAGGCGAAATTATGATGTAATAGTTTGGTCTTTGGGTTCTTTAATCTGTTTTCTCAGTTTAACAACCAAAATGGAACATGGAAAATTTAAATAATGTCAAAGAAGAGTTAAAAATATAGTGAAAGAAGCCAAACAAAATTTCCAAGGAAGTAAATATTATTCAAACTAGCAATGGGATGGCTAAGAGAACTCAAAAAGCCTTTCAGGCCAAAGGTGGTTCACCCATAAATGAGTTCATCCAATAAATGAGACAAAGAGCTGGGAAGATGGCTCAGTGGTAGAGCGCTTGCCTTGCATGCATGAGGCCCTGGGTTCGATTCCTCAGCACCACATAAGCAAAAAGAAAAAAAGCCGGAAGTGGCGCTTTGGCTCAAGTGGTAGAGTGCTAGCCTTGAGCTGAAGAGCTGAGGGACAGAGCCCAGGCCCAAAGTTCAGGCCCCACGACTGGACCAAATAATAAATAAATGAGATAAAATGGTTCATTTTTTTTCTCCTTTCAAAAAAGGATAAAATACTAAGGAACAGAGTTGAGTTTTATAGGCAATATATAAATTAAAATTTATATTGAGGTTCTCCAAGAACATACATAAATATATAGATATATAGAATATTTAAGACATTGGGTTATGCAATTATATAAGCTAACAAATCCAAAATAACTAGTTCAAGACAATAGCCTGGAGATCCAGGTTAAGATTTCCTTGGTACAGGAAAATGAAAGATGACATAAAATGACCTATAGTCTTCCTTGTGGAAAATTATGCCATGTGCTCTCTTTTGCTGTAGTCTATAATCTAAAATGACAAAAAAGGATACAGAACCTTAAGTCCTGAGCCTAAAAACTCAGGCAGATTATTTTTATTTTCTTTTTCTTCTTTTCATATATATTTTTATTGTAAAGATACTGTACAGAGGGGTTAGTTACATGAATAAGGGAGGGAGTACATTTCCTTTCGAGCATTGTTACCCCTCCTTTGTTTACCCCTACCATCCCTTCCCACCCCTCATCCTTTGGGAAATCTCAGTCTTTGTACTTAATGTCTTCAGATGATTGATGAATTTTACCCATGTTATATTACTTAATACAAATGATTGTAAATGTTAAGCACATCTAAGCAATACTTTCCTTTCAACTTCTTAATGTTTGAGTAAACAACTGTTCATCATAATTAAGGCAAGTTGGCACAGAAATCAAGTGAAATTTCCTGGAAAAGGAAATCTCCCAAAATTTCTGACTTATCTCTGGTTGACTAGTTCAGAAACAATCCCTTTGGAAAAGAAGAAATGTTAATGATGGTAGTAGTAATAACAATAATGGTGAAAATGTATATCTTTTAGGGCCAGTATTGGGCACAAAATTTCGGGCCTTCTACTCTCCATCTTTTCCACTCACAGTTGGTGCTCTACCACTTGAGCCATACATTTAGTTCATATATATATATACATATATATATATATATATATCATTATAACCATCCTGCAGAATCCTAGCCTTGCAATTTAAGTGTCTTATATCCAGGAATTAATCCTAAGAAAAATAAAACAAGTGTGCAAATATATTTATGTCCTAGGATATTAGTCATTCATCTATAATGGATAGAAAATAAGTATCTGTAAATATGAGATTGTTTTATCAAAACAATAAAATATGTGTTAAAATATTTCTGCAGGCATGGAACAGGGATCTGCCTTCTCTTTCCATCTACACAGAGGCCCAGTAAAATGAGATTACACAAGTCAAGGATATCAGACTTTCACAGCAAACCATTTCCAGTCCCCACTTTCAATGATCCCTTCAAGAACTCTTCTGCTTAAAGGGGCAACAAAATATCTTCAAGACTTGATTTTTTCTCAGACTCTAGAATAGTGCCACCAGAAAATATATTTTTAAAGAGTTTAATTTAATGCTACTACTTAACTTGCAACAATAAAAGCAGCAGTGGAACTCCTAACAGATTAAGAGAAATATATGTTGCCTTTTGAATATATTTAGAGTATTGTTTAAGATCCAGCTCATATCTACTAAAAATAACATTTTTTTTAATTTTTCAGGGATTTTACAAGCCAGTTGATATTAAATCGGTAGCTCTTAATAGGGCGCAGTGGGAATATTTACACACAGAGTCAACAAAGGTGACAAATTAGGGATCAGTTTCCAAGAGGTCATAGTTAAATATTTACTAGCATGCCACAGATATCTACTAAAATATTAATAGTGGTTTTTCTCTGGTGGAAACTGTAAATAAGTAGGTAGAAAACCAGAAGAGCATGATGTCCAAAACTCCAAGAGAAGAGAAGGTTTTGACTCAGTTAAATGAGTCGAGTGATAGACACTGAGATGTGCGCTTTAGTGTACTCATTTCTGTTGGACATCATTGTTGACATGTTGCAGCTTAGTAGATATTGAGACAGCTCTAATGTAATTGCACCTAGTGAAGAAGGGTCTTCTGACAGAGTTACAGGAGCTAATTATGCATCCTCAATGAGTCATTTTTCAGACACATTACTACAAATATTTTATTCTGTCCTGTGGATTGTCTTTACTATCTTTTGATGAAATAAAAGATTTAAATAATTAAAATTTCTACATAATTCATAATTTATTTTAAAAGCAGTGAGTTTTTAAAACTGGCTTCAGAAATCTTTGTCATGAAGATATTTTCCCATGTTTCTCAAAGATCTACGGGGGCTTGAATTCAGGGCCTTGCATTCTCACTCTGCCTTCTCACTCATGGCTGACAATCTACTTGAGCCACCAAGCCTCTAGTACAGCATTTTGCAGGGTATTTGGAGATAAAAATCTATCAGACTTTTCTGTGCAGGCTGGCCTTGAACCATGATCCTCAGATCTTAATCTTCTAAGTCACCAAGATTATAGGTATGAGCTACTAGTATCCAGCTCAATTGTCTCTCTTATAATGAAGAGGCAAAGGAAAATATAAAAGAGACAGTACAGTAAGTAAATACAAGGGCAAATATTGGAATGAAGTAGTCATAAGCTAGAAGGCTCCCAAAAAGTACTAGTAGGCAGAATTTAGAATCAGTAAGGAACAATTTCTCAACCACAGCTTCCTAAGGAACTATAGCCCAACTGAAACATTGTTGTCCAAATTCTGGCCTCCAGAAATGTGAAGCAATAATTTCTATTGTTTAAGCTTTGAATTATGTGGCAATTTGTGATGGCAACTATAGGTAACTAAGATAGCAGGGACACTGAGGCTTGGTGAATTAATTTGTCCAAAATTTCATAAAAAGAGTTGTTTCAAGCCAGGGGTTTAGGCCTGTAATCTTAGCTATAGGGAGACTGAAATAAGGTTCAAATCCAGCCAAGGCAGTAAAGTCCATGAGACTCTCATTGCAAACTAACTACCAAAATACTGAAAACAGAGCTATGGCTAAAAGTGGTAGAGTGCTAGTCTTAATCACAAAAACTCAAGAACAGCACCCAGGGTCTGAGTTCAAGCCCCAGGACTGGCATAAAAAAAAGAGAGAGAAAAAAAAGAAGTTGTTTTCAGCAACATTTTTCTTCTTCAAGTAGAAGTTCTGGAGTAATCTGATAGATAGAAACAGATACTTTCAATAGCCCTCAACTCCTCTCCCATAGCCAGTGTGCCTTTCTGCTTCCTAAATCCTCCCTTTCCCCACACAAAAACAAAAATATTCTTGCAAATCAATTTCTAGTGAA
>NW_012267299.1:5058153-5060757 GCF_000151885.1 Dipodomys ordii
TTTTTTTAATTTTTCAGGGATTTTACAAGCCAGTTGATATTAAATCGGTAGCTCTTAATAGGGCGCAGTGGGAATATTTACACACAGAGTCAACAAAGGTGACAAATTAGGGATCAGTTTCCAAGAGGTCATAGTTAAATATTTACTAGCATGCCACAGATATCTACTAAAATATTAATAGTGGTTTTTCTCTGGTGGAAACTGTAAATAAGTAGGTAGAAAACCAGAAGAGCATGATGTCCAAAACTCCAAGAGAAGAGAAGGTTTTGACTCAGTTAAATGAGTCGAGTGATAGACACTGAGATGTGCGCTTTAGTGTACTCATTTCTGTTGGACATCATTGTTGACATGTTGCAGCTTAGTAGATATTGAGACAGCTCTAATGTAATTGCACCTAGTGAAGAAGGGTCTTCTGACAGAGTTACAGGAGCTAATTATGCATCCTCAATGAGTCATTTTTCAGACACATTACTACAAATATTTTATTCTGTCCTGTGGATTGTCTTTACTATCTTTTGATGAAATAAAAGATTTAAATAATTAAAATTTCTACATAATTCATAATTTATTTTAAAAGCAGTGAGTTTTTAAAACTGGCTTCAGAAATCTTTGTCATGAAGATATTTTCCCATGTTTCTCAAAGATCTACGGGGGCTTGAATTCAGGGCCTTGCATTCTCACTCTGCCTTCTCACTCATGGCTGACAATCTACTTGAGCCACCAAGCCTCTAGTACAGCATTTTGCAGGGTATTTGGAGATAAAAATCTATCAGACTTTTCTGTGCAGGCTGGCCTTGAACCATGATCCTCAGATCTTAATCTTCTAAGTCACCAAGATTATAGGTATGAGCTACTAGTATCCAGCTCAATTGTCTCTCTTATAATGAAGAGGCAAAGGAAAATATAAAAGAGACAGTACAGTAAGTAAATACAAGGGCAAATATTGGAATGAAGTAGTCATAAGCTAGAAGGCTCCCAAAAAGTACTAGTAGGCAGAATTTAGAATCAGTAAGGAACAATTTCTCAACCACAGCTTCCTAAGGAACTATAGCCCAACTGAAACATTGTTGTCCAAATTCTGGCCTCCAGAAATGTGAAGCAATAATTTCTATTGTTTAAGCTTTGAATTATGTGGCAATTTGTGATGGCAACTATAGGTAACTAAGATAGCAGGGACACTGAGGCTTGGTGAATTAATTTGTCCAAAATTTCATAAAAAGAGTTGTTTCAAGCCAGGGGTTTAGGCCTGTAATCTTAGCTATAGGGAGACTGAAATAAGGTTCAAATCCAGCCAAGGCAGTAAAGTCCATGAGACTCTCATTGCAAACTAACTACCAAAATACTGAAAACAGAGCTATGGCTAAAAGTGGTAGAGTGCTAGTCTTAATCACAAAAACTCAAGAACAGCACCCAGGGTCTGAGTTCAAGCCCCAGGACTGGCATAAAAAAAAGAGAGAGAAAAAAAAGAAGTTGTTTTCAGCAACATTTTTCTTCTTCAAGTAGAAGTTCTGGAGTAATCTGATAGATAGAAACAGATACTTTCAATAGCCCTCAACTCCTCTCCCATAGCCAGTGTGCCTTTCTGCTTCCTAAATCCTCCCTTTCCCCACACAAAAACAAAAATATTCTTGCAAATCAATTTCTAGTGAATTCATTCACAATCTCATAATTAACAAAGAATAAGGCCTTCAATTTGCATTTAACTGTGAACAATATCTCTAAACTATTTTTTAAATTCCTTAGGAAGGTAATAATTACATATAAAAGAAAGTGGAAAACAGGTGAAGGGAACACTCTCAAGGGAACTTAGACTCTTGCTTTGGATTCTCTCCTCAATGTTTTATGTGTTTAAATATAGGTTAGAATCACTCATTTACATATCAATATATATTAGATATCACGTTTATATAACAACATATTAGATATCACATGCTTATATATCCAATGTATTTTAGATATTACTTGTATGTAGCCCATATATGTTAGATAGCACATATCCATTTTCTGTAGAAACAAAATTGCTTAATAGCAAATATATAAGAATATCTCTGGCTTCTTTGTATTATCAGAGATAGAATAATTCTATTAAGGAGTTGTATACTGTGAAAGAGACATATAGTTTTGTATGTAAAACTCAAAAAGGCTAGCTGTTATTTCATAACATTATAATATGCAAAACAAAAGAGTTGTTGTAAAGGGATTACTCCAAGGAAGGATAAAAGATCAAATGATTAATTAAAATTCATTTTATAAAATAGTATCTTTCACAGATACTAACTTCTGAGTAATTTAACATACTGTTGAGATCACAACTATTTCCAAGACAGGAGAGACAGAGAATAATTTTATGTCAAAAAGTATAAGTGAACTATAATACCTTGTAATATTTTAATGTAATATATTTTTGTATAAGATAAATGTTTTTGATCTGGTTAGATATCATATTACTCAATCTCTATGTATTTTTTCAAACTGTATTTTAAGAACATTTCAACCAGAGTCAATAGTTTGCTCTGTTCACCTTATTTATAAATATCTTTAGAACACTGTTAACCACTTTGGAAAGCAGTATGGAGGTTCCTCAAAAGACTTCACATAGAGCTC
>NW_012267299.1:5074262-5164699 GCF_000151885.1 Dipodomys ordii
AAAAAAAAGAACATTGTACCAATAAACTTGCTAGCTTTCTGCCTTATGGTTTTCACAACATCTTCAATGCACCATATTTTAAGTTAGAGAAAAATTAAGAAGAGAGATAACTAACTGGAACTTTATTAAACTGCAGGAAGAGAAGATATCTATTTTTCCCCTAAGTGACTCCATTGCATTGCTTTTAAACAGATACAACTTTCCAGAGACTTGATTGGGCTAAATTACTTTGTGAAGAACCTTTCAACTTGAATCTGAAGGGGAAGTCACCGGTTATTTCCTCCTTTTTGCAACGCATTCTTTGGTTTACTGTCAAACATCATCAATAGACACGTTAAAAATTAACAGCAAAAGGAAGTTAGAAAGAAAATATAGGAATACTTTTTAAGTAATGGATGCTGAAATACATTTCTGAAATCAGAGATGCAAGCTTAATTGAATATTCATTTTGCCCCATTCCCTTCTCCTACACAAGTAGATACTATTAATTGTTTGATGCATCTAAGAATCCAAGAACAAAGACATGTATTTATAGCCTGAACAAGACTTGACCTCCTTCATAATCACCATCATCATTATCATCATAATCATCATTACCCCTATCATTCATTGGACAACTACTGTGTAACATATTGCCTTCACCTGTATTATCTAAATCTGTGTCCTGTCTTAGCTTCCTCTGAGTACTCTAAGAGCTTTCAAAATTAAAAATGTACAGGCCCACTATACCAATTGTTTCAAAATCTTTAAGCAAATGATCAGATGTCTACATATTTTTAAGCTTCAACAAGATAATCTGAAGGACAATGAATACTGCAAGTCACTGAAAAATCAGCCCTCACAAAAGTCTTCGGGAAAGATTCTTAGGATCCCTGTCTACTATTTAAACTCGGGTCTCCTCTGTACCGGACATTGTGTTTTATAGATATTTTTCTATACTATTATCAAATAGCATCAAATACTTGGAATAAAAATTACCCTGGTAAGTGTCATAACCTTGTTAGTTGAGAGAGATAATACTTCCAAAATTAATAATGCACAGAAGAAAAGGAACCATAATAAAAAGGTCACTTTATTAATATATTTTTAAGAAAGAAATAATAGCCATAGAATGAATAGGTCTAAGATTAATTCATCTGAGGGCTAGCTAATAACATTAATGATTACTGAGATTTCAAGTATTCAGGCTTAGACTTCAATGTACTTGACATTCATTATAATTAGGGTCAAGTTTTTTTAGTCATATTTAGCATATAAAAGCTGTTGGCTGTGGTAGCTAATTGCTATAGTGAATCTAAAGAACTATATAATGCTGAGGTGCTATGCTCCATAACCAAGGTATTCCTAGAATAGGTCTCTCTTTGGTTGTTGTACTACTGTAAGACCCTCTGCTAAAAAGAACATATTATCTGCTCATCCATGATGCCTTGTCGACAGCCTGTATCTCTCATGGTTCATTTTATGGGTTTTCTGCAATAGTATCCTTTTCCCTCAGGGAAAAGCTAATCATTTTATCCACTCTGACATCGAGTTCTCTTTGTCTAAAGTATCTTCTGAAAACCACATACACAAAATAAATCACTAGACCCTAAAAGGATGTGTCCTGTTTCCTCCTCTCTCTCAACGTAAAACATGTTGAGCTACTCATAGCTTGTGACAGAGCCTTCAGGATCACTTTGTCAGCACTCTGCTAGAAAATAAAGAAAGAAAATGTATTTTTGTATTCTGATTGTTTTCAGAGTAACATGGTCTTCGAAACACAGAGAACCTTGCAGCATACGACTTCCTACCTCCATTTCATGAAGTGCATGATCACATTCAATAGGGTTTTATTGATGAGTTGCCCACAAAGGCAACCATGTTTGATTACACGCACATAAAGATATTCTTTGTCCTAAGTAGCTACTGCTCTATGCCTTTTTTGATCCGCATTTTTGTATTTGTATGGAATTGTGGAAATGCATAGTGCTGTTTGCGTATTTTTCAAATATGTTTTTATTGTAAAAATACTGCACAAGGTGGGTTACTGTTACATGAACAAGGTAATGAGTGTATTTCCTATCAAGCTTTTTTACCTCCTCCTTTGTTTTTCCCCTAACCTCCCTTCCCTCCCACCTCCACAACTACACTCTCCTCTCCCCCCTCCCCACCTAAATTGTAAAGTTTGTTTTTCAACATAGTGTCGTGTACATCTCCTTGTTACAATGGGTCAACCTGTATCCCTACTTAAGTATTTTGATTTTTCCCTTCCCTCCCCAAGCTAGAGAAGTGTAGATACAAGATGCAGGGCACCGACATTAAATTCAGTGAAAACAGGAGTTATACTGTGGGGGAGGAGCATACAAAGAAACAAAAATATCACATGGCACATTGTAAATACGTTAGGAACAACAGCAACAAAGAAAAAAACACTTGGACATTTTTTAAAATAGTTTTGTATGCTTCATCTTAAAGGTCCATACTGGCAGAAGTGATTCTGTACCATGGACAGTTCTCAGCAACTTCATTGCACATCTAACCAGAAAAATAATAAAAGCTCAGTGAGATCAAAATATTCATAATCATATAGTCTTTGCTTCCACAACCTCATTACTTAACTCTCATAATTTATCTACCATTAGTAAGATACTTAGAATGACAGTTTAAAGACAATTGAGTCAGAGAAGTAAGGTTTAATTATTTCTATTTGCTGGTAGGTGTGTGTGTGTGTGTGTCTGTATCTGTGTCTGTGATATTTGGGTAGTCATTAATCAAGAACATACTTGGTGCCCACTATGTTAAAACACTGGGAAATCCAAGTCATTTCAGCCACTGTTCTATCCAAGAAATTGTTTCCAGAAGTACTTTTCTTTTTGTACATTTTTATTGTAAAAATACTGTACAGAGGGGTTATAGTTACATGAGCAAGGTAATGAGTACATTTAGTAAGCTGAGACTGAGATCCTTCACATGCCTTAACCCTTTTATATTATTATTAAAGTAAACTATTTATTAATGACACAGAAAACATCTAAAGCAAGAAAATACTATTTTTGGATACAAATGAGATTACATGGGCCTGGTTATTGAAGTCATGACAATAGAGTAGCATGGAAGTTAAATTGGTTTATACGTAATTTGTTAGCACACTTCCTTTTTGCTGTATTGCTTTTAGAGTATCCAGAGTTCATTACTTCCTAACATCATTTCACGTGTAAATAAATCCCCAAAAGACTGCTTTGTCCTCCAACATGGCAGTGAGAAAAATTGGACCACAATACATGAGGTCACTCATTAGTGGAAACTTAAAGGATTCTTTCAAAAAACTATTCAAGAGCCTAATAACCATCATAAAACTGTGCTAAGTGCACAGAAGCAAAATCAGGGGAAATATCTGGAGGACTTAAAGCCCATGTCATGAAGCAATGCTGGCTCCAGCCTCCAAATGCAAATCAGAGGCGATATCTGCCCAACAGGCAAAATCTACTGGCTTACTGGTTTAGGGCTGCTGTGAACTTGTTTTAAGGAAATATTTTCATAAAATGCTTCAAAAGGAAAACAACCTTAAATTAGATTTTGAGCAATTAAAAAGTAACTTGGTAGTAATTGCAATTAACATGTTTACATGATATGTGAGTTAAAAAGAATTCAAGGCAAAATTTTATTTTGCTGCAAGTAAACTCTTTTCAGGTAATTTCAGACTAATCTGATAATAGTTGCTAATTAGGCTATGAAGGAATTTAGTGAATTAATTGTAGCTATCTTGGAACAACACTCTTTGAGGAGACTGTGCTGCTGAAAGGGAGGCTTGTTTAAAGCTGCTTACTTTAGTAATAGTTTAGAGCAAAACAGTAAAGAAATAATTTGGAAGTCAGGAAAGAGAAATACACACTTAAAATTGAAGCAAATTTTTCAATACTGCCTATAAATGTGATTTGCACATGATACTAGATTCCAACAAAGTCAGATGCTTTATTCAAATAAATACTACTAAAAATCATTGCCCCCCAAATACGTGTCATACTAAAACATTCCAATGTTTATGTAAAATTTCATAATTTTATATTTGATCAAATGTTTTTATTATTCTTCCAAGTATGGCTTGGAAATAGGAATATTTTCTTGCAAACCAAGTTTTCACCTTACCTTGTCTAGTAAAATGTGAAAAATATCACTAGAATATGATGAGTTCTGTCAGCTAATATTGCCAGGATAAATACCCACAATCCCAGAAAGCTTCTAGTTTGGAACAAAGGAGTGATTTATATACAACAAATTGCTTACTTCTGCTGTTTTCCCAGGAGTTTTGTATTTCCCTTGTGACTTTAACCTTATAATGTGAAGCCTTCCCTTTATTGACCTTTCTACTCACTTTAACAGTAATTCTTTTTAACAACAATATATGATCACGCTGGCCTTCCTAAATACAGAAAATTCATATTTATAGTAGGGATAAGAATATATATGGGTAAAAAAAAAAGAATATATATGGGTACAACATGTACATAGAGAAAATATTATCACAAAAGAAGATTCAAGTCTAGCTTTGCTCTTCCCTCAATGACAGAGAACTCTGATTGTCAAGTCAACTCATCTGATCATATGATCTGGAATTCTTTTTTTTAATTTAATTTTTATTTTTTTATTGTGAAAATACTGAACAGAGGGGGTACAATTACATGGGCAAGATAATGAGTACATTTCTTATCAAGCATGTAGCCTCCTCCTTTGTTTCCCCTTCCCATCCCTTCCCATCTGCCGTCCCCCTGCTCCCCCAAGCCTCCCCGCCGCCCCCCACCAAAGTTGTAAAGTTCGTTTTTCGACATAACGACTTGTACTTCTCATTGTTCCAATGGGTCCACCTATATCCCTATTTAAACGACTTGTTTTTCCCCTTCCCCTCCACAAATCATACTGACATCAAATACAGTGAAAGCAGGGGTTATACTGTGGGAGAGGGATATACAAAGCAACAAAGAAATAATCTTATAAATGTGTTAGAAACAATCACATGAAAGAAAAAAACATTTGAATACATATCTTAGGGTTCATTTCCCTAACATCACCTTATCTGACCTTTTCTGCTGACTCAGACATATACTAGATATTGCATATAAGGGAAACCATGGGACCTATGTTTCTTTGGGCCTGGCTTACTTCCCATTTCCTAACAAATGGGGCAATGTCATTCTTTCTGATGGAGGCATAGAATTCCATTGTGTATATATACCACATTTTCTTGATCCATTCATCTACTGCGGGGCATCTGGGTTGGTTCCATATCTTAGCTATGATCTGGAATTCTTTCACTTGGAAACTTCTACTTTTTTCCTCTCTTTCTTTCCTCATTTCTGCCATCTTTATAGGCTAAGCACAGCTTTCCTAGATATTCAAATACTCTATCTTTGACCTCAAATTACTATTTGCCAACTTATCTCCCCAAAATGCCATCTTCTACACAATAGGATTGTGCTACGTATTGGTAATATATAAAAGGGAGAAATATATTGTCTAGTTTCCAAAGTCTATATTCTGAGTAGAAAAGATTCATGCTAAACAAAAATACAGATAGTATTCAAATAGATTTTGTTACATCGCCAACATTTACTGAATACAAACAAAAAGTACTACTAGAATTCAGAGACTAAAATGATGGCAGTAGCAGAGGAGGACTCGTAGCAGTATGAGACAGACAGTAAGAGCCTGATTTGGGCTCTTATTGATGTCCTCAGTTCTTGGGGAGGGGGAGGGTGTTGATACTAGGGACAGTAAGAGTGTCCTTAGTCACTGATGGTGAGAAATTAGACTCTACGTGAAGAGATCACCTGTTCAAATCCCAGATACATTACTTAAGCAAATGCAAGCAAAATAACTCCTTTAAGAAGTGCTATTGGTAACAGAGGAGTAATTGCATTTGGTTGAATGGCATATGCATGTATGTACACATGTATATATATGTGTGCGTGTGTGTGTGTGTGTGTGTGTGTGTGTGTGTGTGTATAATAGAACTCTGCCTTATATCAAGAGAATCTCATATAAATGTTTGCTGTTAGTAATACTACTATTCATCGCTGACCATGCCAAAAGCTTCTAAAGAAACATGTAATCTTCTATCAACACTCTCGGTCTTGAAGAATTTGAGATAAGGAATTTCACATACTTCTCTTTATCACAAAGCAGAATATAAGCCAAAAGGATATACTTGAACTAAACAATACCATTATCAAGTTTAAAGATGGTGGACATATATAGACTATGCTATGCAACATTTGTTGAAGAAGCATTCTTTACTTCTTCAAACACATATGGAACATTGTCACAAACTTCCCATATTTTTCCATACGAGAATTAAGCTAAAAGCAACTAATAACTAAATGATGTCACAAAGAAAACATAAGAATACTTCATGAAGAAAATCAAAATAATAGATTTATAACAAATGGCAACGTAAATGCCATGTATTGAATTATGAGGTATACAACTGAAGGGAGTACCTTCACAGCTCATATTAAAAAGAAAAGAAGTGTCATCCAGTCACAGTGTCTCAATCCTGTTCTACTAGTTTTTTGAGAGGTGGAGATTGAGGGATTCCAGTTCAAGGCTAGCCCAGGCATAAAGTTTCTTAAGACCTCCATCTCAACCAATGACTGGGTGTGATGGTGTGTGTCTATTATCTCAGTTATAGGGGAAACACAATGTCTGGCTACAATGGCACATGCCTGTTATTCCCAGCAATGGGGGAAACACAATTAGGAGGCATCCCTGGTTGGTCTACCTTGCAAATAACCTATCTTGCAAATAACCTGCAAAGACTATCTTGCACAGATTCTATCTTGCAAATAACGAAGTCACAAATGGGTTGGAGGCATGGCCCAACAACAGGAGGCCCTAAATTCAATCCTCAATACTACCAAAACAGCAAAATGAATCCCAAGATAAGGACACAAGTGTTTTTTTCTTACTTGCTATTGCTTCTTAATGTATTTATAAGATACCATGTGATTTTATTTGTTGCTTTGTATGTCCCTCTCCCATGGTATAACCCCTGTTTTCACTGTATTTGATATTGGTATAATTTGGGGAGGGGAAGGAAAAAAAACAAATTGTTTAAAAAGGGATACAGGTGGACCCATTGCACCGATGAGATGTACAAGATACTATGTCGAAAAATGAACTTTGCAATTTAAAGGGGGGAAGTGGGGCGGCGGGAGGAGTGTAGTCGAGGAGATGAGAGGGGAGGGATGGTAGGGAAAAACAAAGGAGGAGACAACAATGTTTGATAAGAAATGTACTTGTTACTTTGCTCATGTAACTGTAACCCCTCTTCTGTACAGTATTCTCACAATAAAAAACATTTTTTAAAAAATTCTCATAGATCATGAGTAAATCATCTTACTTGATAAGGAAGAAAGAAGCAGTAAAATAAACTTCCAGCAAAACATGTGAACAGGACTTCCAGCATTAAAAGTGAGAAGAGCCATGTAATGATAGTTTCTCCTAGCTACTCAAGGAGGCTGAGATCTTAGGGTTGTGGTTCAAAGCTAACCTGTGCAGGAACAGTTCATGAGACTGTTATCTCTAATTAACCACCAAAAAGCCAGAAGTAGAGCTGTGGCCCAAGTGGTAGAACACTAGCCTTAAGAAAAAAAAAAAGGAAAACAAAAAGCTTAGAGACAGTGCCCAGGTCCTAAATTCACACCCAGGACCAGAACCAAAAAAAAAAAAGTGAGGTTGAATTTAGAGAACAAATCATCATTTTCCAAGAAAATCTTAGAGGAAGAAGTAGTTGTAAAGGAGTTTATCCTGTTTGTATATCCTAATTGTGATGGTGAATATGCAAATCAAGTCATGAGTTAAAATTCATAGAACTTGATTCCTCTCCTGAATCTTAACATACTACTTTTTAAAACTATAAAAAGTTGAAATACTTCTATCTAACTAAGTAAAATTAGAAATGGACTTGGAAACATCCATTCTTTTCCCTCTACATCTCTTTCTTATCCATACACAGGGAAGAGTGATACATTTAAAATGCACTTTTGATCACAGCACAACACTGCTTATAATATCATGGCAAGGGCCTTGCCAAGGATCTTCAACTAAAATCCAGCCTACAAGATCAATTGGTTCTGTCCATGCCTAGCTCTCCATTCTCAGTCCCTCTCCTTCCACTCCAGCTACACCAACTTCCTGGCTGATCTTCAAAGTGTGGTCTGCCTTAAAGGCCCTTCCATCTCCTTTGCCCTTTGCCTAGAATTTCCTGCCTCCAGATCTGACTACAATCCCCTTGTGGACAGGTCTCCACAAATATCCCCTCTTGGCAGACTACCTGTGAACTACTCTGTCTAAGGTAACAAGCTCCTTAAAGCTCTCCCCTTCTATCTTTTCCTTTTCTCTTTGCTCTCTTCTCCCTCTCCCTCTGCTTCTCCCTATATATCTTCCACTCTCATTCTCGCCTTCTTCCCTTCTACTCTGTGAAGATACATCTTTGGGGTTTGTTTGCTTGATTGTTTTTGTACACAGGTTTCCCAGTGCCTAAACTTATACCCTGGGAAAGTAGACATCCAAGACATTACCAAGCCAATGTACAGAATTGAATTCCTTTTATTGTGTCATACAAATCGTACCTAGCATTCATCATCTCCTTATTCCTTGCCAGCCCTTCACTTGGTCCTTCTCCCTTGGGAATCAGATGATCCCTATCTACCCAGGATCTACTACTCCTGGCTGCAGTTAATTCTGAAAAGGCCCAGTTTCCTTCCTCCCTACTAAAAATAAATAAATAAAAAGAAGAAGAAGCTTAAGTATATGCTATAATAGTTGGGAGTTATTCACTTTGTGTTATTGAACTTACTGAGCATTGTTCTATAAGCCAGTTTTCATTGTCAAGGAGGCTGAAATTATTCACTTTTCCTTTTTTTCTTTTTTGCAATTTTGGCAATTTTATAAGGAGTTACATTTTAGAGCAACAAATAGAAGTCACTTCTTCGATTTCTGTGCTTTGGGGTAGGAAATGCTTAGCTATTCATTTTAGGCAGACTTCACAGAATTCAAGAGAGCCCATTTTAGAAAATCACTGCAGTCTCATCCCATCATATCTTCAAAATTAAATTACTTATGTTTCATTTTATTCTGAAAATAGCTTGTCATAAGACAATTCTTTGGAGCCAGATACCTACATTTTGCCTCTAGAGAGAATGAGTATAAAGCCATATTTGTTAAATCTGAAGTTCTTCAATCCATGGTTTGTTTTTCCCCCCAAGAATCATACATGAATGTTAAACTCTGAAATGTCATCTCTTCATTGCCAAATAGCCAGTCTTTCCTTGGGAAGTTGCTCGCCTGGGCTCACTGATTGTATCTTTGAAATTGCACCATATTCCAAATATGAAATTTTAGCAATTGTAACTTGGCCAGAATAAAATAGAAAAAAGCCTCAAAGCCAGGCACTTTATAAATAGGAGATGTTTTATACTTTAAGAAAAAATGTCTGTCTTTCATTCTTGAAATATACAATAATACAAAGTTGGATCCTAATTTTAAGATTTTTGTCAACACATGGTAAGTTTTTAAAAAAGAAATTATGGTTCATTGTAAAGAAGAATCTAAAAAAGCCTATTCATATTATAAAGTCTCTCAAAATAGGCAAAATTTACATCTATGTCTTTCTTTAGACAACTGCTTCAAATAATTTTATTTCACCCATAGCATACTGTTACAATTTGTGATTAAAATTACAAGCACATACCCAAAATACGTTACTGAAAATGACAATGTCCCTCCATAATAAAAGTTCCATAAGTACTTAGATGAAATATAGTAAGAATGCTTGATTAGCAAATAACAAGCACTACTGATAAGAAAAAGCAGATAATGGAATTAGGTTAAACTTTCCAACATCAAAGGTCTCAATCAGAGTGAAAGGCAATCTGTGAATTACTAGAAAATACTGACAAATCATATTTGATAACATGTTACTACATTATCATCCTGTAGCTTAATCATGAAATTAAAATGCTGATTTTAAAATAAATAATGAACACAGCTAGACAATTTTTCCAAAAATGATTTTAAAATGTCAAACAAGTACATGAAAAATGATCAACCACTAATCATTAGAAAATGCAATCAAACATATTGAGATATCATCTCATTGGCATAGCTACCCTTCAGAAAAACAGAAAAGAACAAACGATGATAGGGGAGAAAATGGAACCCTTGTGTAAGATTGTACAATGGGGCAACTGCTATAGAAAACAACATAGAAACTCCTCACAAACTAAAAAGAGAGTTTTATTCTCCTGGTATATTAAAAAGAAGTTTTTAAGAATTGGAAGATTTTAAATAGATATTTGAATTACTATATCATAATGAGCCAAGAGGCGGAAGAGACACAAATATCTATCAACCACTAGAAAAAAAAAAGGTGGTATAGGCATGAAATGGAATATTACTCAGCTTTAAGAGGAGTGAGAACTCTTCACATGCAATAAAACAAAAGAGCCTTGAGGCCATTACTGAGACATACAGATGTTAACTCTGGCTCACTGGATAGTATAATGGCAAGTCAGCCCGTGAGCAGTTAAAAACTCAGATGTATTAGGGAAAGCACTGAAGAAAAGGGAAGATGGTTCATATCTGCTAGCAAGTTATCTAGCTGGATATTTGGGGATTCAATGAGCCTATATGGTCCTGTGTTCAATGGTTGAAGAATCTGAAGCACAGAGTTTAATTTCAGCTCCAACAGACTAATAATGTGCAACACAAGTTTAAATGATAGGATGGGATATCTTTATAGCTTGACTTTTGAAAAAGATATATTTTAATAAGACAAATGATTTGATGAGGTACTGGAACAACATTGTTAAAGATATAGATATTAAGGTGAATTTTATTATAAAAATAGTAACAATGAAATACCTATAAACAAAAAATTGATGGTATTTACTTAGATCATTTTCTTTTATTTTTGTCAGTCATGGGGCTTGAACTCGGCCTGAGCGATATCCCTCAGCTCTTCAGCTCAAGGTGAGCGCTCTACCACTTGAGCCACAGTGCCACTTCTGGTTTCCTGAGTAGTTTATTAGAGATCAGCTTTTCATGGACGTTCCTGCCCAGGCTGGCTTTGAACTGCGATCCTCCAATCTCAGCCTCCTGAGTAGCTAGGATTACAGGCATGAGCCACCAGTGCCTGGCACTTAGATCATTTTATATATGACTGATTTTTTTTTCTTTTTGTCAGTCATGGGGCTGGACACTGTCCCTGAGCTTTTTCACTCAAGACTAGTGCTCTAACACTTTGAACCAGAGCTCCCCTTGTGGTTTTCTGGAGGTTAATTGGAGATAAGAGTCTCACGATTTTCCTGCTTGGGCTGGCTTTGAACCATTATCATCATATCTCAGCCTCCTAAGTAGCTAGGCTTACAGGTGTGAGCCACCACTCAGTTGGGACTAATTTTTCCAGGGATTTTTTTCCTGCTCAAGTTTACTATGGCCACCAAACTCTAGGCCAGTGGTTACCAAACTTGAGCATGTATCAGAATCATAGAGGGTCTGTTAAAATATAGGTTCCTAGTTCATATATTTTCTGATTCAGTAGGTTTGTAATAAACCTCAACAACTTGTATTTCTAACATGTTCTCAGGCAATACTGATGATACTCTACCAGTAGGTAGAGAAGCAAAATTTGAGAACCCTGGTCACAGAAATTTCTATTTATCTATAACAAGCTCACTAAATGCCAAGTGGAAACATTTTAAATAAAATATATTTTTCACTTTAAAAAACAAGGTTGTCCACTGAGCTGGGCATGGTAGCTCACATCTCCAATTCAAGCTAATCAAGAGGCTCAGATCTGGGGGACTGCAGTTTATGGCCAGCCTGGGAAGAAAAGTTCACTAGACTCCATTTTCAAAATATCCCATCCAAAGAAAACCTGGGCTAGGGCATGGCTGAAGTGGGAGAGCACCAGCCTAGTATACATGAGACTGTGAGTTCAGACCCCAATACCATAAAAAAAGTCTTAGCCACAATGATAAGGCTAAGGAAGGAAATCAAAGAACAAAAATAGGGAAGAAAGAAGTCCAATTATCCCCATGAGTAGATGATACGATCCTATACTTAAAAGACCTTAAAGACTTCACTAGAATGCTCTTCAGTCCAAAGTAGCAGGGTACCAAAAAAATCAACAGATTTTTAAGTAGCTTTTCTGTACACTAATCACAAACTAATAGAAGTCAGAACAGCAATTCCATTCACAATAGCTGAAAACAAAAACATAAAAACAAGCATAAATGTTAAGTGAGGTAAGCCAAGCTCAGAGAGACAAATGGCACATGTTCTCCGTCATGTGCAGAAACTAGACTTAAAATATACTGGGACATGATAAATTATAAAGGATTCTAGCCACTCACACACAACAAAACCAAAGGAGAATACTCTTTGGGGAGGAATACAAAGATGCACTACTGTTGATCAACTAAAATAAAATTTATCAAAATAAAAAAGCCTTTAAGGTCATACTGAAGTAATAAGTAGTCTCTTGTTGTTTGGTATGAAATGAATTGTGGGGGAAAAGGCCTCAAAAAAAACCCACCAAAATCTATAACTAAACAAAACCCTGATGCCTAAACAAGATCCAAGAGTAACACTAATCAACACTAATTCTTAGCAAGAATGCCAATACACATTTATACTAAATCAAGCCCAAAAAGGAAAACAAAGTTTTTATGTGCCATACTTTCTTTTCATTTATCCTGATAGAATTAAAATGATCTGAGAATGTAGACATCACATATGAGCACCTTTCTGGGCTTGGCTTCTTAGATTTCCCTGTGTTAACAAGGTCAGCAGACAAGCACTTGAAGCAGCTAAATGACTTCCTGAGGCTGGCTGACTGCACTTCCAAGACTAAGCAGGGCTTCCTCCAAACACTCTCTGTGCACTCTGTTGCTGTTGCTGCTATTCTGTTAAGAATAGTCTGAAGTCAGAAGCTAGTGTTTTAGCCATTACTAATGAGCCTAATAGTGTGTTAGGGGTTAGGGTCAGATTCCCAAATAAGCAGCATCTTTATCCATGTTTATTTGGGTGACGGGGTAGCATTGAGCAGGGAAATTCTTCTGCAACAGATATAACTGATCTAGTTCTATTATGCCAAAAAGTTCTAGAAAGAAGTAGACATTTATTTTTAAAGTACATATTGATGGATGTGGCTGTTTTGTGATTATCAGAAGGAAACTTAAAATGTGCCAGACAGTCCTCTGAAGTCATTCCACGCAGCAATATTACATGAATTGCCAAAATCTTCACTCATTTGACTATGGTTTCCTCATAAGTCGCAAATTTTCTAAGAAAGGAAGCATTCTCAAATGCCAAGTCCCTGCTTTCTTTTCTGATCTAGAAGGCATTTTCTCTAGTATAAAATACAAATGTGAAAAAATATGTCACTTTTAAATTTTCATTTAACAAAACAGCCAATTTCACTCAGATTTTAGGAAATAAGTGAATAAATTGTCCAGTTCCTCAATTATAAGCTCATTCAATAATTTTAAGAAGATATATGTTTCTTTCCAAAGTACATTCAATACTTTAATACTTTTTCAATATTTTAATACTTTTATGGAGAAATTTTTGCTCCATTTGATTCAAGAAAATACTTAGGTATTAACTGATTTTCAATATCCATCTCCTCAGAGAAAAGCTACAGTTACCATATTTTTCCTGATCTAAAACAAACTGTTGTAAAATCACCTGCTTTGAACTACCTCTCACTTCTCATCACTCCTATCAATATTGAATTCATTAACAGATTCATGATTCAACAATATTATAGAACAAAACTGTGTGATAGACATAGATGTTGATAATCTAAGGGTGAAAGTGAGATATACACAATGTCTATTTTCATCAGATTTTAATGTATTAATGATTAAAGTATAACCCAAGTAATTAAAATCACAATCATAGACAGTACTACAAAAGAACAGGACATAGCTACATAATAGAACACAGAAAATAAAACACACACACACACACACACACACACACACAGCAAGGAGAATTGTTTACCCTGTGGAAGCCATACTTGACATACTCAGATTTAGAAAAGCAATGTGGAAATGAAAGTAATTATGGTTCATCCCAGATTACACAGAAATAGAATGGAACTTATCTCTCAATAGAGAAAAATGTCAAAGAATCTGTGGACATCTTAGTTCACAGTGGTAGAGGAAAACGTTAAGAGTAAAGAATTTAACATGTTAAAGACCCTATGACAAGTAAGATCCTGGAACAACCGGAGAATATAGAGGCTAGTGTGGCTTCAGGGCAGAGATGCACAGAGACACTAGAGAGTTATTCAGGAACCTCAAAAGTCAAGATTCATGATTAGAAGAATGAATATAGTTAAAATGTCCATACTACCAAAAAATAACCCTGCGTATCTCATGCAAATTCTATACTATTCTTTACATAAATAGAAAACCGTTCTAAAATACGTATGGATCCATTAAAGATACATATGGCCAGAATAATTTTGAGTTAGAATACCTGATAATAAAATATATTCTAATTTTATTTTACTTTATTGTAAAGGTGATGTACAGAGGAGTTACAGTTACATAAATTAGGTAATGAGTACATTTCTTGTCAGTGTTACCCCCTCCCTCGCTTTCTTCCACTTTCCCTCCATCCTTGGCTGTCCTCCCCTCCAAGTTGCAAAGTTCATTTCCAACATGGTATCTTGTGAGTATCGTTGTCACATTGGTTCACCTTTTGTCCTTTGTCTCACCATTTTGTTATTGCCTTTCCTTCCCTCAAGTCAGATAAATGTATACAAAACACAGGGTACCAAAATCAAAAACAGTGACAACAGGGGATGACCGACAGAAAAAAAAAAAGAAAGAAAGAAAGAACTTCACACAGTAGAGTACAGAGTTGAATTGCATTATCACAATGCTTCTCCTAAATATCATACTTCTATTTATGTAGCTCAATAGCAAATTAGCTCTTTTATGCACACTAGTCCATGCTGCTTGCTCAGATGGTATTTGTTGTGATAACAATAAAGCCTCTCAGTCTTTAAAAAATAAAATATATCCTAGAGGTATAATAATCAAAAAAGTATAGCACTTACATAAATACAATGAAATAGAAGAGAGAACCCAAAGATAAACCTATACAGCTTATTTTGTAATAATCCTTAGACAATAGTACCAAGAACACACAATGACAAAAGGAAAGTCTATTCAAAAAATTACTTCAGGGGAAATGCCTCCATTTTCTTCTATATGCAGAAGAATGAAATTGGGCTATTACCTCAAGCTACACACAAAATGAACCTAAAATGCACTTTTACGTTAAGTATATGATCTTAAACCATATAAATGCTAGGGAAAATGCTTCCTGGCATTGATCTTGGCAATGATACCTTGTATGTGACACAAAAGCAGAGGGAACAAAAATGTAAATAGACTAATAGAATTGCATCACACTGAAAAGTCTCTGCACAGCAAAGGAAGCAACCCACAGAGTAAATGACAAGCCACAAAATGGAAGCGAATGGCTTCAAAATATACAGCTGAGAACAGCTTACATTAAAAAAATATAGAAAAGAATGACTCAACAGAAGAAAAAAGTCCAACTTTAAGATGTGCAAAGAATCTATAGACATTACTCAAAATGAGATATTCAAGTAGTCAATAGGTATATAAAAAGGGTGGTTATCCTCATCAACCTTCAGGGAAATGCAAGTCAAAATCATAACAAAGTCAGGTGTGGTGGTACGTGCCTACAATCCTACACCTTACAGGCTAAAGCAAGAAGATTGGGTGTTAACAATCAGCCTGGGCCACTTGGTGAGAATCAGTTTCAAAATGAAGAAAGAGACAAGAACTCCACAATGAGTATCACTCCTATTTATTAGATCAGCTGTTGCAAAAAGGATAAAAGATAGTAATTATTCGTGAGGATGTGGAAAAATTAGGAATCCTGTACATTATTAAATATAAATGGACAGAGCCACTACAGAAAACACAATAAAGATTCCTCAAAAAATTAAGAAGAGAACAACCATATGGTCCAGCAATCCCACTTCTGAGAATAGATCTAAAGGTAATAAAATGAGAATCATAGAGATAACCATATTCTCTGTATCATTATCCACAATAATAAGATAGGGAAACAACTCAATGGTTCCTCAATGGATGGATGTATACATACACACAAACAAGTTGGACTCTGAAATCTATCCATGTAGTAGAATATTATTTAAAAGGAAAATGCCACTGATAGCAACATGAATAAACCTGGAGAACATTATGGTAGGTGAAATTAGGCAAATATCATAATACAGACACTATGTGATCTCATAGGTATGTAGAATCTAAAATAGTGGAAATTATCAAAGCAGAGAATAGAATAGTAATTATTCTAGTGGTACCCTAACAAAATGGAAGAGATTATGTTGCTCAAAGATACAATATTTCAGGCAAGCTGTGGGTTCTGGAGAGCTAATAAACAGCAAGATGACTATAAGTTAACAACTGTACTATGAGCTTGAAATTTGCTAAGAGGATGGATCTTGAGTATTCTCACAAGTAGGAGGAAAGGAGGTAAGGAAGGATGGAGGGAAGGAAGGATGGAGGGAAGAAGGAAGGCGGGAAGGCAGGAAGGTGGGAAGGCAAGAAGGAAGGAAGGAAGGAAGGAAGGAAGGAAGGGAGAAAAAAGAAGGAAATTTGCTATAATCGGATTAAAAAACCTAGAGTGGCTACATTAATCTCAAACATAGCAAAATACACTGAAGTATTCTGGAACAAATGCCAACCCTGAATTTTAAGTGTTCTTAAAAATGGTCAAAAGTTGGTGCCCTGAATTTGTATATACACTTCTCTAGTTCGGGGAGGGGAAGGGTAAAAACAAAATGCTTAAATAAGGATACAGGATGACCCATTGTAACAATGCGATGTACAAAACACTATGTTGAAAATGAACTTTACAACTTTGGTGGGGGGGGGCAGGAGGTAGGTATGGAGGTGGGAGGGAAGGGATGGTAGGGGAAAACAAAGGAGGAGGCAACAGTGCTCAATAGGAAATATACTCATTACCTTGCTCATGTAACTCTAACCCCTCTGTACAACGTTTTTACAATAAAAACGTATAAAAATTGTCAAAAGTATTTAGATCTAAAGGATTATTTTCAAGTGTTATTCCTAGAGTACCTTTCCTCTGCTATTGAGATTTATATAACTCACATCCAGGAGACAGAGAACAATAGATACAACTAGCTTTATACAGAAAGATATGAGAACAGTCTCTATTGGCTCTTTATCCTCCTGGGAGAGGGGAACAATGGGGGGGTTGAATTTCTTCACTACTTGAAGATTGTGAGAGGACAATCCTGAGAATCTGTTTATGAGAGTATCCAAAATATCATGGTAGATAACATTACTAAGAGAAATTTATTTGACCACTCGACTTAAAAATTGGGGCACATGTATATTGCTATTTCTCAAATCCAAGCTACATTAATTAGAATTTCAAGCTGCATTTTTTTCTATCTGAAGCACTACACAGATTTGACACTGGGATGCCTAAAACATAGCCTGTTATTCTCTGAAGACTAGTGCAAAGAACAAAGATCATGATTTTGGCAGTAGCAAAGTGTATGAATTAAACAGACATTTTCAGGACCTTTCAACCCCGTTGTAAACTCTATGTCATTTGAACTAAAAAGGTCTACCAAAAAATATAATAAATCAACAACAAAAATCTTAAAGAAGAACCAGAGCTTCAAAGACTAGCAATATGTCTATATTTTTAATGACATGTCAAGGACTCAAGTAAAACTGAGCTAGCTAAAGAAAGTTAAAAAAAATAATAACTGTCCTCTCAGATCGAGATGATCTTCCACAAGGCTAATAGGCAGCCATAGGGATCAGTGTGGGTGTTAACAGGGACCTGAAGTGCCCTCTAAGAGAAGAATTCAAGTCGGCTCACTGTTTAACACCAGGACTGGAGCTGACCATTGTCCCTCTGAAAAGAAGCTGAAATAATGTAAGCTGACACGGCTGCCCGAGGAGGTCACCCATTCGAAAAGGCAGAAATAAGCAAGATCAGTTTCTCAACTGGGACCCAAGTCCTCTTTCTAAAGCCTCAGTGATACTGATTATCACACAAAGTTTAATGACAATAACTCAAACATTGTTAGGTAGGAAAGTCTGACTGCTGACAGAAATGGGGGAAAAATCAGTTTAAGCTGTAAGCTAAATTTCCAATGTATTAAAAAAAAGACAAATCAATACTTGGAAAAATGAATTTGTTGCAAGAAATCAAAACAGAAAATGGGAAATCCAAATGATATTGAGTAGAAATAGACAGAGTTTTTATTTGGTTAGCATGGGGGCTGGAATAAAATGACTTATGGAACTGCAGCCCCTCTAGACATCACCTTTACTATAAAAATCTTTTAAAGAAACAAAGAGAAATGCAGGTTGATCCAAATACAAGAATATTTGTTGCCGCATTGTTTGCAAAAGGGGAAGCATTGAAAGAAAATCAGGTCCATTAACTTAGAGAAAAATCTCCAATGTGATGTTTGGGTTTGAACTTGAAGTGTCCTCTCTAGGCTTGTGTGTTAAACAGGTGATCCTCAGCTGGTGGCACTATTTCAGAAGTTAATGGAAACTTTAGAATGTATGGGGACTAGCTGGAGGAAGGAGGCAACTGGTTGTGTATGTTTGGAGTTTCTACCTAGTCCCCAGTCACCTATTTGTACTCTGCTTTCTGTTTTCCATGAGGTGAAGAACCTTACCTACCACATATTGCTATGGCCATCAGGTTCTTTTGCAAGCACATGTGGCCAAGTAAGCATGGACCAAACCCTCTTATATCATGAACCAACAGAAGTCTTTCCTCCTTTCAACTGTTCGATAAGATATTGTGGTCACAGCTGCACCTAGGTAACTAATACATGTAGTATGTGTATATGGTGGATGCAGCAGTCAGAAGTAACATATAACAACATGGCTGGAGCCAAGCAATAGCACAGATGAAAATGTTATGAAATCTATATAGCAATATCACTATAGATAATATGTAATCACACAAACAACACCAATTTTTTAAGCACACACAGAATATAAATAAATGCAATATGCTGGAGATTTTTTTGACAAGAATGAATGCATTGGATGATAGAATGAAGGATAAAATCAATCATTAAAAAAGCAATGAGAGTGAAGTAGTGAAAAATAGAAAAATTATGATAGTTGTGACATTAATCAAGGTGCATTGTGCTCATAAATTGATATGCTGAATTGAAACCCCATTGTACAACTACTTAAAGATTGTTTAATAATTGAAACAAAAAAGTAAAAAAAAACTTTAGAAGATGTTTGCATGATTGGTACTAATGTACTATGACCTAAGAATTATAATCAGCTAATCCTTCACCCACATGAGGCACTTGAAATAAGAAAGAGCATAAATTAGACAATTATAGTTTACCACTAGAGATTTTCTTCCCCTCTGAAAAATTTCAACTGAGAACAAATGAGACCCATACTTTTTGTTTTGTTTGTTTGTTTTGAGACAGTCTCAGTATGCAGCCAGGCTGGCCTCAAATTCACCATGCAGCCACAGCTGGCCTTGAACTGGCAGTTTTCTTGTCTCATCCTCTTGAGTGCTGGGATTACTGGTGTGAGCCACAACACACAGCTAAACATACTTTTGGCAACATTTTCATTTGAAAAAAAAATCTGATTCAACAACTGAACATAGAATGCAATGAAGAAAAACTAGTTTTCTTCATTGAGTGGGATGAGTTATTTCCACATTTTCATATGAATGGGAGCACATCACTCAAAAGAGACTGAAAGCATTAATTTCAAATGGCTGCCAATCCCCAGTAAAGTTTTAAACGTTAAACTGAAGTGTCAGTATAACAAAAGATAAAATGTGAAGTTTCTCATTATGGAAAGTATTACCTATTGCTTTTTTTAATTATGGGATTTTTTTTGTAAATGTAAGGGAACTAGCCACATTTACTTTCCACTAAGCTTCTCTCTCAAAACATTGATATTCATTCTGTCAGTTTTGAAAAAAAATATTTGTTCATTTTAAAAAGAATGGCATCCCTCAGTAGGGAGGGATAGAGCTGAGCACTTTTCATTTTGAAACTCTTTTATGATTATCATGCTCAAAGTGATACGCTTTGCACAATCCAATCCACTGCATACTTCCCCAATAGCCTACATCGTCAATCTAAACCCCTCCAGAGAGAAAGAAACTCAGTGCAGTGTTAAAATGTGACAAGACTTTCAGAATTTGTTTGCAAATAATCTCATGAATCACTAAAGCACCACAATAAGGAGATGTCTTCTTTGCTGTTGTCCAGAAAGAGCAGAAACGATGCCTGAATTTTCCAAACTAACTAAAAAGTTCATCACTGAAAACTGAAAAAAAAATATTTTGACAGGGAATAATCTAAGGACAATAGTTTTGAACAATAAGGTTCTGGACTAAATTAACACATGTAATTGCTTCTGCTACTTGGTCTTAATTGAAGGACTGGAGGGTGGTTCAGAGGGTAGAGGACCTGCCTCAGGAGCAGGAATCCTTGAGTTCCCATCCCATTTCCACAGGGAAAAAAATCTTAATTGAGGTTGATTTAATAAACCTTAATATTCATGACAAAATTAATAGAAAAATTTGTATAATGATTGATAGGAGTTGCTCATTAACATGAGTCTAGTTGACAGAATGTTTGAATAAATTAATTCTACAGTATAATCAAAACCAATGAATCATTAAGCCCATGAGTTCTAACTTACATAGTATCCACTTTCATCATTATTAACATCTTTATTGAAATGCTTTTCTAACAAAAGATGTTCAGGTCAATTTAATCACTCTAATTCAAAGTCCCATGTATAATCTTCTCTATCCCCTCACATTAAATTAGGACTCTATCATGCTTTTCATTTCAATCTCCTGTTTCTTACTTTCCTTTTTAAAAAATCTACATGCCTATACTTCCTATGTATAATTTTCTACCACTTATTATGTCTACTGGTGTATCTTATTCTCTCAAGAGATTTGATTAATAGAAAATGCATATTTTTGTATCATGTAATTTGATCTTCATAATCTTCGCATACCCATAGATATAGATGACATATATAAAGAGATTAATATAGATATAGATATCAACAATTAGGTATGAGAAACAACCTACCCTGTGCCTTGGATATGTTGTTCAATTCTCAGAAAAATATATTTATATCTATTATGCTATCGAGTTTTAATGATTCGCTCTGAAAGTAAATGAAATAGATTTCTATTCTCATTTGTCAGGTAAGCAAATAGACAAATAGTATTCATTCATTCAACAAACACTGACATCCACAGTGGAATAAAGGGTATATGCTAACCTGCAGAAAGAAAAGTATGGGTAAAACAAAGTCTCTATTGTCTATGGGCTGGTGGTGTAGAAAGAGGAAACAGATAAGCATACACAAAAAGAAAACGTACCATTTGAGCTGTATCTTCAATACAATGTTTCAGATACAGCATAGTTTACATACACTCCCTCCTTGAAATTTCACAACCATCCTGTAAAAGATAAATTGAACTTTGGGGAGTTGAGCAATTAGCTCTAAGTCTGACATCTCAATATCATATTTGAACCCTCCCTGCAGGATTCCAAAGCCTGCTTTTCAGAAGAACAACTAGGAAAATGATAAATAGAATACGCTCTGATGGAAGGAGAGACTACACTGGGGCTTTAAGGCTCTACATGGCGTATTATGGCAATGGGAGCAGAAGGTAGACTGGGAGGCTTTACAGAAAAAGAGGTTTGATCTGTGTGGTACACAGACTTCTGAAATTGCCCCTCTAAAATAGGATGAGCTAGCACTGCCACAATTAGATAACATTAGATTCCGCTGCCCATCAGATCGGTACCATGTCTGGTGAATCAGGATCTAATCCTACAAGTACTGAAAATGGAGACATTTTTCTCTGTCTGGATGTAGAAAAGCAGGTCCCAGGAATTCCATGCATGAGAAGGAAAGAGCGTGTTACTGATGGGGTGAAGATGGAGGCAGCCACATGACAAAGAATGTGGGCATCGCTCTCCATTGCTGACAGCCAAACAAATGGACAAAGAGGACTTCAGCCTTCTAACTGCAAGAACAGGACGCTGGTTGTGAAAACAGCCTGGACACTTTGGTTTCAGTCTTTTGATACCCTGAGCACTGGACTCAGCTATGCCCACCCAGACTTCTAACCTACTCAACTGTGAAGATAACTGGTGTGCTTTTAATCCACTAAGTTTATGATCATTTATCATGCTTAGATAGCAGAGTAATATATCTAGAAAGTAACTCCTTCTTCTCTTATTTGGTCATGAAAATCATGGACTGTTCCTCAGCTCAGCTGAAATAAGGAAAGGGCATTTTACATGCCAGGCATCCACGCCAAGCATCCCACTCACTGAGTTCCAGATGCCAGAATCTGATTACCTGTTTGAAGGCTCAGTTAAAAGTTCAGAAAGGTTTCCGTGCCTGCATGTGGGAGACAAAGGGTCAGGGAATAGCCCTCAACCAATGGTCATTGTAGAAATGCCTCTTCTCCTCCACACTTGCTGAGATGAGCCCATGAGCTCTCTACACCCTTAAGGTCCAGTAGCCCATCATGGCAGTTGCCTTGATCACACAATCTGCATTCGCTGTTTTCTCTTCCTTGGTTCACTTGCTTACTCCCCTATCAAGCCTCTCAAATAAACTACTTAAATGAAAAACTTTGTTTTGGGTCTGCTTCTGGAGCAACTCAAACTAAAGCAGAAGTCAGAGACCTGAATGGAGGAGTTGAGGTGTCTCTCAAGAAAAGACCATTTTGGAAGTTAATCAATGCAGCAAGAGTACCCATCAAATTATTAGCAGATCATTGAGTCCTATAAATCTCCATTTCCCATCTCCTTTAAAAAGAAAAGGAATTTATGAAATAAAAGCAAAGTTCCTATGGAGCTTCTGAGAATCCCTTCATGGCCAGGAACTCCCATGCCCAATGACTTATGAGGCTGAGGCAGGGGGAACATGCATTCAAGAAAGAAAGAAGGAAGGAAGGAAGGAAGGAAGGAAGGAAGGAAGGAAGGAAGGAAGGAAGGAAGGAAGGAAGGAAGGAAGGAAGGAAGGGGGAAGGAAGGAAGGAAGGAAGGAAGGAAGGAAGGAAGGAAGGAAGGAAGGAAGGAAGGAAGGAAGGAAGGAAGGAAGGAAGGAAGGAAGGAAAGAAAAGACAGGAGGAAAAAAGAAAGAGGAGGAAGGCAGGGAGGAGGGGAGGGAGGGAAGGAGAGAAGGAGGGAGGAAGGGAAAGAAAGAAATTTCTTTATGCTCCTCTATCATCCTCTTTTCCTAATCTTTGAAAACAATTGTGATGGCTGAGGCTCTTACATCCACTTTGACCATAAACAAATGACTGGAAAAATACAGAGAATCAATACTAGTAGAAACTGCCTACTTCAGATTTTTAAGTGCTTTATGTAGTTGTACAAAGGAGTTGTCATTCAATAAAGCAATTTATGAATACGATACATCTTGATCAATGTCACTCCTTTTAAACATTCTCACCCATCCTTCCCAACCCACCCCTTCCCCAGTTGTCTTAAGTCTGTAGGCTACACATTGAATTCTTGATTGCATTCTCCCCTCCTTCTCAGATTGTTTTCCCCAGGCATAAAAAAATCTTTCAGGCTGCTGAGATCAGTCCTCTCTCCCTGTCTCTGTGCCTCTCTGACTCTCTGTTTCTGTCTCTGTCTCTGTCTCTCTCATACTAGCAGCTGAAAGTAAAACATAATTGATCAAGTGACAGATCTTGAAAAAGTGACAGATCATATCACGCTTTGTTGCCTACTTCTCTAACACAAGGATAGAGAATAACTCTGACTTGACCTTCAGCTAGAGAAATAGCACCATGAGACCTCAAGATGCAGTTTAGAAGTAGAAGCAACAGGACACATTGCAGAAATGTCAGCAATGCCCTAGATTTTAATTATGAAACTGGCATGCCAACTTTATATTGCCACTTCACATCTACTTATAAGTAGCTTGTTGTGTTTTCAAAATCATTTCTAGGGTGTTAATAAGACACTAAGGGACAGTATTTGGTGGCTTCTAAATTGCTTGATAATGCTAACAATGCAAATGTCATTTCAACATCATTGGAAAACCTTTATCTTACCAAGTTTCAAGATCCCTAATTATACTGAAAAGAAACTCTGACCAAAAGTATTATTTATTACAGTTCTAACAAAACATAATTCATTATTTTCTAATGGGTAGAAAGACTTTCGACACCACTATTCACCTCAACCTTGAGAAAAGTTGTTTAAAGACATAAAATTTGGTACAAGTTATGCATGATAGACAGATGGACAGACAAACTGACAGGTAGGAGTTTTCTCTATGGTTTATTATTATAATTGCACAAAACACTGCTATTTCACTAAAATGCTCAAGTAAGCATCTTAGTAGTTTTGTGTCATCAAATTAAATTAAGTGGCTGCAAGTCTTGGATTGTTATATTCCATGGTGTATTTGTGCTTCTGTTGCTTTAGAGAGATTTCATATTAAAAGGAATAAGGAAAAATGAGCAGAGGGGCATCTGAAGCTCCTTAATATTAACAGATGTTTATCAAATATATTGCCAGTAGGTTTAGAAGCATACTTCTGTAAATATGCTATCTGTTGATCTAAAAGCATTTCTCATGTATATAAGATCATTTGTACAAATGACACTTGGAGTAGCATAAACACATGTTCTCTCTGCCTCTCATATTTATTCAATTTAAAAATTCCAACAAGCCTTCGTCTTTCAACCTTGTAACATTAATATTGATATAGAAAGACATGATGATATTTCTACTTTATGCTTCAAACCTAAGGAGTTGTTTCTGAGTTGAATGAACGTTCTTTATCTTGTTAGTGTTGAGACTTCAGATGGAATCACTTAGTAATACCAAGAACAACCCAAACTTAGAGCTTTTAGAGAGCTGTGCCTTCCCCCAGAATCAGGAAAAGTCCGCTATTACCTGATGCTGTTATTTCCCAGGCATAGAGAAATGGCATCCAAATTAAAGAGAATGGGTAAAGTAAAAGGCTGTCAAGAAGAGAGCTAAGAAGTGAAATCAAGTCTAAATCAAATTAGGTTCAATTTCTCCCAAGAATTTTTCTTCATTATGTGTTTGATTCTACCTTTTGAATTTTGGGAATCCATTAACCACGTTTTATGGTGAAGTAGAAAACAGCTGTATTTTCAGCAGAAAAGTGAGAAAGGGGAAAAAACATAACTGAGAAGAGATATGTTACTTGTCAGGCTTTGTTTTCCTGCACTGTGCTCAGTTTCAGGCACTGATGCATCCAAACTGTTCGGTCAGCTGCCTGCAGCTTTGGGTAGCTGTTAAGACTCCCACTTCCTGTCCCCATATCTGGAGTGGCGACTGAACTGTGTGCTCCTGTTCCTCATAGTTCACACTACTGCTCTCTCCAGATTTGCCCTCCAAGTTCTTCCCTGTGACAAAGAGACCTGCTCTGAGTTTCACCACAGTTGACACACCCATTGTCCGCCTTACTTCCACTAGTCTGCTTCCACACGTGTATGAAGAGGAGTGGGGGAGTCTTACAAATGTACCCACGACAGGAATTGTTAGAAATGCAGATTCTCCCAACACCCACCCCCAACTCCATTCCAAACCTATAGAATCCCAAACTCTGCCTGAAGCAAGCCTCCCAGGCAATAGTGAGGCAGGCTCACATTTGAAAACCCACTATTGTAAATCATCTCACTGTTTCCCAGAGTCTTGCCATCAGCAGAGAAATTCTGTCTGTGAAAGAAAACAGACTGCTGGAATAGAATAGCTGTGGTCACTAATGCTGATGGACCCATTGCCATACAGAGGCTGGGGACTGTCTCAAGCCGTTGGTAAGTTTTAAGCTCATTCAGTTCTGCATGAAGTAATTACCATTGTTACTACCATTACAATGGAGGAAAGAGGTTAAGCTGTTCAAGGATATACACATAAGAACTAGAGACACTGGACTCAAGAAAGGAACATTTCTGGATAGTGAATGAGATCGTCTTTGCCCCATGGCCTTTGAATAGTTATATGCCTCAGATTTACACCAAAACTGACATAAAGAAAGTGGGGACTTCCTCCAGCAAGAGACTTTAGAACCTGCTCACTCAAACAGCCAGACAAATATTCAAGGTAAATATTAATGGTATAATTTGTCCAATGAGAAATGAGGCAAATCTCAGTAATCTAAACTTTTTTGAGTCAGAATTAAAATTTTGGATTATTATATCCAGTATCTAATAAATATGAAGTGTTAATTTGCTTATGAATTTTCAGTCTTGTACTCACAAGTAGAGACTCCCATCTAAAAATCAATTACATTTTGCAAACCCCGGATCCTTCTTTGGGATATCTATGTTTCTTTGGTCCTAAAAGAATACAACATGAATTGTCTGCTTTTCACCTTGAATCAAACATACATAGTCCAAAGAAATCATGAAAGAAATGACAATCTACAAGGAAGAGTTCAGGACAAACATCTGAAGCTACTAGTGACTTGTGTTAAGAGTCTTACTGCACGTGGCCTGGTCATGAGGGAGAGCATAAAACCTGGAAGTCATTTCAGTTAACAGTTTGCAAGAATTTGTAAGCAAACGCTGTGATATCAGAAGCAATGTGATAGCCAGGGTCACTATGTCTGCAAAGCATAGGGCTTCAGGAACACTAAGCAACAGCATTAATTAATTAAGGTTCATTTATTATTTTTTAAGGTATCTTAGTAAACAGTAGTTATGTGAATTCTCAGCACCACAGAGAGTTTCAAGGATGCAAAGTGGAGTTGGTAGGTACCATACTTGAGTCCACTGACTTAACTGGATTCTCAGGAATGTACTCTCTGTGAATTTCTGTGGGGAGGGGGAAGGAAGAGACTCAACACATGCAAAAACAAAAATATTCTTCCATCTGTTCTGAAAAAGAGGTAGAAAAAATATAGAAGTTGTATACCTATGTTTGTAAAGGTTATTCTATAACCTTGAAGAAATTCTAACTTGACTATTTCAAATAATTATTGCAAAAATAATTAAGCCTTTTAACTTTTATATTAGTGACTGTTGAATTTTTATGACTTGCAAACTATGACATTACTCTTTGACTTACCTACTTTTCAGCATATATATAATAGAATGATATATTTTAGTATGTTTTAAGCTATATTTTTCCCCTTTTAAAGCTGTTTTTCCTTTCCTTAGAAGGGAAAAATAAAAATGAGATGTTTTACAGTGACTGTATCCTGATCATGCTAAATTATTCTTTTATGTTTCATAGGTTGCAATATCTTATTTTCTCCTGAAAAGACACACATATAATACAATGAACGGATATTAATTCACAATACTGAACACAGAAAACATGCCAAAAATATTCTAGAATCTTTAAAAATAAACTTATTTATTTCACAAGACACCAAAAAATCTCTGTTAAACAAATGCAAAGAAAAATCTAATGGTTCCAAATATATATCACATTTATTTGGTGTCAAAGGGCCATGGAAATTGATTTCTACATGAAAAATGTTCCTTTCATGTCTTACAACTAAGAAACTTTCAAGTTCATTTCAAAAAGTGTATTTTCCATGCCATTTCCAATTATTTAGAAATAATTCTAAAGAACATTGCTTAAATAAGACTTTGAATCATACAGAAGCTTCTCTTCTGCTAGACAGAATGAAGTCTGAAATGTTTTCATTAACCGTGTAGGTCTGTAACTTCAAACATGGAGGGATTTCAGCTTCTAGTTCCCAGGTGCATTTCCTCAATGAGTGCAAATTAGTCCTTTGAAGCACTATTGCTGGACCTAACCATCTCCTCGTTGGTGATACATAATCTGTTCTTTTTTTCATAATTGGCCAGATTCATCTTCTTTGAAAGTCTATTGAGGCTCTTTTGGAGAGAACAGATAGGCATACTAATTGACTCATTATTTTATGATGGTATAGATGAGAATGAGCAGAGTATTTACCTAAAAAGGCTGTTGAATGTAGAAACTGACTCTTTATCCGTAGCTCTTTCCAGTATCCAGGTCATCTTGGAGCCCCTTACATTGGTGTAGCAGATAGCCAGCCACTGCCAACAATTGTATATGCCTTCACCTATGGGGTCAGAGATAACCCCCTTTTCCCTCCTACCCAGCTTCAGTCATTTTCTTGTTTGTTTGTTTGTTGAGCTCTCGCGGATGAGTCTAGTTTCCAACTATCATTTTCTATACACAGATGCTTAGGGTTGAGTGATCATTTTCCTTTGACACTTTTTAAAGACTCATGCTTCCTACATTCAGCCCCTGACCTTGTGAAGTAATTCAGCTGAATTCAGCCTATGTACACATACAACAGCATACAATTTCTTATCCTATGTTTTAATTTTTCTCCACTTTTGTTTCAGTCATCCTAACCTGCATACTATGGTGTTTAGAACTAACAATTGTTACACTCTTTGGACATGGGGGAGTTGGTGCTTCAATTCACCCCAGAAGTGCATACAAAGCAAACCACTGGGACAAAAAGAAAATGCAACAACTACAAATATGAAAACTGGTAAAGCTGTTGAATTTGTTCACATTTTTGGAAGCTATTGAACAGAAAATAGGATCTCTCTAACCACAAAGACTTTACTAAATTGTTACTGTACACTAGTTGTACCATGATTTTATCAGTATTATCTCTTAATACTCACTATGGTCCTGCAAATTGTTACTATACAATAGTTGTACCATGATTTTATAAGTATTATCTCTTAATACTCACCACAGTCTTGCAAAGCAGGCATTTCTATTATTGGTATTTTACAGCGTTGGCAACTGAGCATAAAAAAGGCACTGGTATTCCTCAGTTGCACATCCAGAGAATGCATTTGATTGAACCTAAGTGTCTGAATCCTGTCCCTAGGCTCTAAATTTCTTCAGAGCAGTTCATCACAAGGGTTTTATTCTTATGCAAATAATTGCTGGTTTTTGTCTTCATTACAAAATGAAAGCTATTATTGGTTTAGTCTTCATACCCCGTTCTATGTAACTTAAGGCAGATATACCACCAGAACTTATGCCTCTATGGCAGAAGTGGACATGTGACCCAAGCTGACTATTCAAAACATCCTATCCTCTAAAGTACAAGTTCGTTTAGATGCAGATGCTGAGATGGAAAAAAAGAAACACTACCATTATGAGATTGGAGGCCATACAGGAGGATGGTGGTGTGCAGATTCTTCAAATCCTCAGAGCAAATAATTGTGGTATTTATAAAACTGCACACTAAATATAGTCATATAAAGCATCTCATTTGGAAAATTCCTTATCAATACAAAGACCTACATATCAAATTTTCTGTACCAAGTCATGGAAAATAATGGAATATAACTTTAAACAAAATATAAATCTTGATGATATTCACATTAAGATAAGAGTATATTCATAGTGTTAGAGATCAGAAATGCATGCACTAATGATTATGTTTCCTTTACTAGAGAAAGAATAAACAATAAAAGTGTGAAGGCTGAATAAATAGATGGAGATCTACTTCACAAAAACCCTTTTAACTATAATGTAAAAAACTAAAAAAAAAAGTTTAGTCTTTTATATTCATACTCACGAAAGACCATTTCTCAAAATGGTCTTGCCTGATAGGAGGCAATAAATAATTAAAAAATAATAAAAATATATACATCAACACCTACCTATCCCCCTGACCTAAGATACTGTCTTCTTAAGCAAGGGAACTTGTACACATGTGCACTTTCTACCTCCTAAAGCACACGTGTTGACCATTCACTTCAACTATAGTCACAAGTTAGTAGCTATTATGTCAGTCTCTAAAACATCTCTACATGGGAACAGCTGACTTTTGCTTAAAAGCCCGTGACCTAGAAGTTACCATGTTCAAGAGAGTTCATCTTCTGACTCTTCTAAAGAACCCTTCTGAAACATATTTCTCACCTGTCCTTGTTCTGCCCTTCAGAGCATCAGTTAGGCTACTGGGTGGAAAAGAACAGTTCACTGGAGAGAAATGGAGGCAGAGCCTGATGATGAAAATTTCCTACCAAAGTGGATTGTCCATGGCATACAGGGAGAGTGGTTGACCAGCAGACCTCATCATCACAGGCAGCCTCTGGGTTTGTTCCCTGAGGGCTTCTCCATCTTATGTGACTTGGACAGATGTTAGAGCCTTCCTTCACCCCTCTTCTGCTGAAGTAGGCCTGTGGCCCAAGCTGGTTAGTTAAAACATCTTGTCATCTGGAAGATGATTTCTTTTTGGTTTAGATGCTGGGAGGGAAGAAAGAAAGCTCTGCCATTCTGAGACTGCAAGTCCTGTGTGAGGAGGGTGCTGTACAGAGCACAAATCTTAGTGCAGCATAATGGGAATCTGAGCTTGGATTCCATCAGCTATGCCTTCAGCTATGCCAACCTTTGCGCTTTCTGGCTACATAAGCCAATAAATTAAATAAATAAAATTACTAGCTTCAATCAACTGGAGCCAAAATGCTGCTAGTGAATATACTCAAAAGGAATGAACTTCTTTGTTAACAAAATTTCCTTGGCACTGGTTCCAATAGAAGAGAAAGAATAATGGGAGTGTTCATAGGTAGAGCAAGCAAATAGAGAAATTAGAAGTTGACTTATTGGCACAAGACAAAAATGGGAAAGTTGAGAGATGAAGTATCCCTATCCAGGACTTTAGTTATGCAAAATATTGCCTTCACAATAGAAATTCTGGAATAAGGAAGACCAGGCCCATGAGAGATCCTGAATTTTATTGACTATCCAAAATCCCCTTAGAAAAATGGAGGGTTTATTGGAAACAAGATGTTGTGATAATCATGTAGGAGAAGGGCAAAAATCTCAACATGATTAGGAAGTGGGCACTCATCAAGGTCTGTCAGCATTAGAGGAAACAGAAGTAACAGCTTCTGCCTACTTTATGGTTTTCCTAAGAACAGGCTCTGCTGTCACAATCAGACTCTTTAGCAAGCAAAGAGGACCCTTTGCCACTAGCTTATCTCCACCAGAGGATTTGTCCCTGACTAGTGCCATTGTGTTCATTACAATGCCTATGAATGTTACTAGAGAAGTTTTGAGGACAAAAGTCGTGTCCCTAAACATTTCCAGAAAACGAGTCCCAGAAAACTGCACTGTATTTTTAATAAGGATAAACTTGATCCATGGGCAACAATTAAGCTTCAAATAGAGATCATTAAAACTATAAACGTTCCCTTGAATGCAGTATCTCACATGGCAGTATTGGCTTTGTGGAACCTTTATGTTCTCTCCGTGTGGTTCTATATGTTTTTCTGTGCATGTCTTTCATCAGTACAGCTAGTACACTACTAAACAGATGCAGGGAATAAATTGCTTTCTATCTCTTAGGCACTTCCATTTCCCTTCTCACTTTCTGTACTGAAAAGTCACTTCTACAAGTATTCTCCATGAGAGGCAGCAAGAATTGAAATGACATTTCACTAACAGCGAATCAGCATCTCTTCTCATTGAAATAGCTTTAGCTCTTTGGAAGTATGACATAAGTGCTGTCATCGATGGCAAATTGTGAGACTGTAAGAAATAGTGGTCCCAAGTGTGGCAAATATATGACACCTTCTCCAGATTGATTGATCTGCCACTGAACACTTCAGTATGTTTTCAAATGGAGAAAATGCTTGGGCAAGGCTGAATGCAATGTAAATACAATATGGCTTTGTGGATAGTAAGGGAAAATCTTAGGCATATGAGAGGATTTCCAGAGCCCTCAATGGAATCTCAACTTTCTTACAGATTCTGTGCTAAGGAAGTAATTTGAGTCCCATCTTTTTAAATACAACTTGAGACATAATTCTGTTTCAGTCTATAAATGAACATATAGGAAGATTAAAACAATTACAGAACCATTGCCAAATACCAGGTGCCAAGCAAGCCTTAGAGATACTGGGATGAACTGTCCTGAGAAGGCCTCTTTCCCCAGTATATATTCTTGCAAATGTAAGTTTAAGACATGAAAAATCACTTAAGGATACTTAAATTTATACTCTGGAAAAAGGATCTGGAAGGTTTGTTTGAAGAAGTATAGTTGAGATTAATCTTGACAAACACATAATTGAATAGGTAAAGAAGTGGTGAAGAAAGGGTATTCTAGCCAGAGTGGGGAAATGTGTGTGTAAGAGCTGTGAGGAGGGGGCTGGGAAGGTGGCTCAGTGGAAGAGTGTTTGCCTTGAATGCATGAGGCCCTGGGTTCCATTCCTCAGTGCCACATAAGCAGAAAAGCAGAAGTGGCACTGTGGCTCAAGGGGTAGAGCGCTAGCCTTGAGCTGAAGAGCTGAGGGACAGCGCCCAGGCCCAGAGTTCAGGCCCCACGACCGGCAAAAAAAAAAAAAAAGCTCTGAGGCAGAAAGAGTGCACTAGTCATTCAGGAAATGAGATAAATCAGAAGAGTAAGAAACAGAGAGTAAGAGATTCAAAATAGGACTGTAGAATGTGTTGCATTATCCAAAGAAAAAGACCAATTGAAGCTAAATAGCTGATAGATAGGTTTATTACTAGGAAAACTGGCTTACACTGAGAATTCCATGTATGTTATTTGCCTCCTTGAAAACCAAAGAAGTAGATAACATGGTAAAAGTCCAAGGGCCTGAGAACCAGAGAAGCCAATATAGCATTTAGGACATGGTGGCCTACAAACCTGGAGATACAGGGAGACACTGGCGTGAGTACCATTCCCTAACATCTAGAAAGCCTGGAGTTCTGATGTACTAGAGTAGGAGATAAGTGTCTCAGCAAAGGAAGAGAAAGAACAAGTTTGTCTTTCCTGCTCTTTTATGTTCTATCCAGGTCTTCATCCAATTGGAATTGTTCACATTAGGTGAGGGAAATCTTCCCTACCTAATCCACTGGTTCAAATGCATGTCTCTTCCAGACATGCCCAGAAATAATGCTTCATCTTTACCCAGTCAAGATGATCCCTAAAATAAGCCAGCATTCAGGATCAAGTCCAAACTGAACTCTTCCAGATCTATTCTACTAGCAGACTCCTTCTCAGAGAATGGAGACTTTATCTCTTTACTTGCTTGACATCATCTGTAATTCTCATTCTTTCAGATCTGATGTTGTAATCAGTAAAACTTAATCAAGTCTGCCACATCAAAATTTATGTTACTGGGCCACTTCCTATTATTTTTACTAAACTTCCCCAATCCAAAACACCCTTTTCTCTATCCCAAATTTGCAGCTTCCACACAAGTTGTTTTCCTATTTCTATCTCTTCTAAAATGGAGTCAGATCACTGCTCTCTATTTAAATCTTCAAAGCCTCTCCATATTTAGTGAATAATATTCAGTGGTATATCAAGTGAAAATTAAAGTGCCTCTAATGGTCCATAAGTCCAGACTACAGTTTTGTGTTGTTAAATATTTGACTTAATTTCCCATTACTCACATCATTATTAATTTAACTTCATATGCCTGCTTCTCCTGAAGAGTACACTTGGTACTCCCTCCTCCCTCTCCCCTGTGCTCTTCCTACAAGGTTCACCCCTCACCTATTTCAAGTATTTAATGTATTCTGAGTAAGGATATTCCTAAATCTCCTTTCAAAATTACATTCCTTTACCTCATTTATTTCTACTGTTAATATATCAAAACAAGTGATTCCACTTGATAACTGTTACACACACACACACACACACACACACACACACACACACACAGATGCAAGCTCCCTGTGGACTGGGATTGCTGTCAGTTTTAGTCATTGTGCTATCCCTGGATCTTGCATTTATGCTTGAGTAAGTATTTGCTGAATAGAGTGCTTCATTCTAAAAGCATTCCTAAGTCTCTGAAATCTATAAATACGAAGAACAGTGATACAGTAGAAAATGTTCAAGGTCCTCTAGCTGCTATGCAGACAGTGCTGATTTATTTTTCTGGCTGCAGGGGAAAGGTACTATGTGCAAGAGGAGTTGCAAGAGAATTTAAAGAAGACTAAGTTCAATAAACTTAAGAAGTGAACCCTACTTAAGAAGTGATCCTTGGTAATAACTCAGCACTATAGCCAGCCCCTAAGTAGCCCCTACCCTCCATTCAGTGATCCACACTATCCAGTCTTTGACTGGTCTCCCTCGCACCCCATGTGGTTCTAGCCGTGAAGGACCAGGTGAGCATGACAGAGTGATGCCAGATCCAGTTGTAAAAGGCCTTAATGTTTTTGGAACACTCGCTCTTAAAATCCTAGGCCAGCATTCCGCTCCTCCAAGATAACTATGCAAGTGAGGTTTCACAAAACATCACACAGTGCAGGCCTAAGGCCATCTAAAGGGAGAGATGCCACTCCAGACTCAACATGCTTCTCTCATTGTATTCATCCCAACCTGGATTACAGGCCCTGCGAACAGAGATGTGTCTTCTTCACTGTGCATTGTCTGAATTCCTGACCGTGAAAGCCAAAACAAAGGTGGTTCAGGCCACTATATTGGAGAATAGTGTGCTGAGTGGCCATAGATAAACAGACCCTCAATGAAGAGGATTCTGCACAGCACGATTTCACCAGGCAAACTTAGATTCAGGGTTCATTAGCTGAAAAGACAGAAAATCTCAAGGTGCCTTTTGCATCTCATTTCACTTTATGAAAGAAAAATGCAGCTGCTTCTAGGTAGCTCTTAATCTAAACTGTCAAGATTTACTGGCATGATTTTTCTGCACACAGGGTTTTATTACAACTAAGCCCTATAGGAAAATTTCAGTATGCTTTATTGACCCAGGGAGCCATGGATTACCATGACACCTGACTCTTCAACCCACCTCCCAGACTTTTAGAGCAATTTCTCCCATGAGAGCATACACTGGATGCAGTATTATCTCTCAAGAACAATGAGTGCATTGTTTATTCTGAAGTTCATCAAAGAACTAAGTAGAACTGTTATTTCTAGAATATTTGATGCCTACATTCATTGTTCGTTTCTATACAATACAAAGACTAAATTATGGCATCAGATCTTAAATTGTTATATTTTCTTGGTGGCACTAGGATTTAAACTCAGGTCCCTTGATATGCAAATATTTTACCACTTAAGCCATGCCTCCAGCCCCTCTTTGCTTTATTGTCTTTTTTTTTGGGGGGGAGCCCGGTCGAGGGGCCTGAACTCTGGGCCTGGGTGCTATCCCTCAGCTCTTCAGCTCAAGGCTGGCTTTTTTTCTTTTTGCTTATGTGGTGCTGAGGAATCGAACCCAGGGCCTCATGCATGCAAGGCAAGCGCTCTACCACTGAGCCACCTTCCCAGTTGCTTTATTGTCTTCTGTATGGAGTCTTTTATTTTGGCCAAGGTTAACCTCAAACCATAATCCTCCTGATTTCAGATCTCAGCTCTCTGAATATCTAGGATTACAGACATGAACCCCTATGCCCAGCTACAAAGACCTTAAGTTTAAATGAAAATGTTAGCTAAATAATGTCTTCTAATAAATCATAAATGGGATTTTGTAAAATAGATAGCTTAAAGATAATTACCAAAAAATAATGAATGGTCATTAAAATGCTAAGACAGAAGAAGTCAGATTTCTTCAAGGAAATAATGAGTTCTTCCTTAAAATCCAAGCATAATCCTTCTAGGAGAATTCACAAAGACAGCATTTTGAAATTCTTACATATTTTCATGAAAGCTCACCTTCAATAAGCTCCTATTAGGTTGTTGTCTGCAACACAGGGTTTTGGCCCTATAAAATAAGAAAAGTGCCAAATACTCAAAAGCCTAAACTTGATCTATTCCTAACCCTCTCTCCACGGACATGTTGATATAAATACATGGCTAGTCCTTATCTTACTTCAAAAAGTATGGGTTCTCCAAAGATAACCTTAGGCCTTTAACTGCATACAGGTACTTGAGCTATTGGTAAAAGCCCAGGAGAGAGATAGGGTAAGAGTAAGATGCCAACCTCCAAAAGGCAAAGATCTATGATCCTGCCCTTGTTTACATCTCTATCATTACTTCTTCCTAAACTTAAAAAAAAAATATCCTCACCATCTGGGACAACTGGTTGCCTGGTCTTGCTGCTCATTTGCCTTTACTTTCTCTTTCTTAAATAAACTCTTTGTTACCTTTCCAAACTAGAAATCATCACTATTCCTGTTTTGTTTCTAAAACAAAAACACACATTCATACATAACACACACATACACACACATACACACACACACAGAATTTACTCTTTGGATATGGAATTAGTTGTGGTTCTCCAACTATACTATACTGTTCCAGATCTCCATAACTTTGTTCATATCCATCTTCCTGCCAGCCATATGCTTTCTGTCTTTTAGGACAATTTTTTAAATCACCTCTTATGAGAAACCCAGCCTTGTTCATCCCTCTGTTTAGATTCCAGTCCTTCTCTTGGTGGAACACTCGGGAAGCCCCAGGGATCATTTCCTCATTTTGTCTCTCTGCTTTTACTTGGCTGAGAGCAAATAGCTTTGTCTGTTTATTTTTCTGACAGAACCTCCAAAGACACATGACTGGTCTCACATATGTAAGAAATGGAAGGAAGAGTGGTAGCCACTTTAAATGAAAGAGGGTTTCAGAACCTCACCTCCAAGTGATTGTCATATTGGCCCTGTCCTTACACAAGTAAGTTATTTTCCATTTCCTGCCATCAATGTCACTTTTAAAATGAAGCCAATCTAAAGTGATGACATGGAGTACCTTCAAATCACAATATGACGATTACTAACCAAAATTTTGATTGACAAGTAAATAAAACCACGTTATGAAAGCTTGGGGACCACAAAAATATCCAGTATGTTTTACTAAAAGCTCCCACAAAACTGCAAAAGACATAACCCACCAAAGAACAAGTAACTATAACATATAATTTTACTCTTAAATATTCTATGAATATAGCTAAGTACATAGTAGTTCATAGAGGAAGTGTCCTTGAGTTGTTAATACTTTTCTAGGGATTTATAACCCCAAATGTCACTCTGATAAATTAGAAGAGAGAGGGTGGCAGGTGAATATTTAGTAAGGAAAAATGGGCAACAAAGTTATTCATCTCTATCTCCCGGCATAAAATTAAGGTTAAAAATAGCTCATGAGGGATTGCTGATACTTGCCTGGGATTGTCTATCAGTCTTCACCCACTTTAGAGTACTATTCCAGATCCATGGGAATTTAAAAAATTTGAACATTTCTAGAAGATTAGCATCTAAGTAGAAAAATGCCATGCAATATTTAATTCCATCCAAATTCCCAAAGTAATGTTATGATCACCTGTCAGTTCATATAGGAAATGCTGAATGTGACAGCCACCATGTAAGAATTAATAATAGTGCATATTAAAACACATTTGATTATTTCACTAAAAGGGCCTTTTACATTGATGGATATCTAACATTGAAGAAATGAACAAGACAAAAAAAGAAATAAGTAAAACTTTGTTTCAATTATTGCAGACTTTTGTCATTTTGAAATAGTCTAAAGACCTTTGTACCCCATAAAGGCCATAGTAAATAGAGATTGAACATAAATACTATCTGCAATTATGGAACAGACTGAAAAAATAAACTAAATTCTGTTTGAGTTTGGTGAGACAAGTTACTAGCTTCTTTGATTTTATTAGCATTAGTTGATTGTACAAAGGGGTTTCACTGCGATATTACTTTACATATATATAATGTCCTTTGATCACATTCACTTTCTCTGTTGCTGTATTAGTTTCTCTCCTTCCCTTCCCTTTTAGATTGTGGCACCATAAGTAGACAAGAGGATAATCAAACACACAATGTAAAAGAAAAATAATACTTACTCTTTGTATATGTGTATGTGTGTGTGTGTGTGTGTGTGTGTGGTGTGCGTGTATGAGTGAGTGTGTGCACGTGCATGTGGCAGCCTTGGGACTTGAAATCCAGGTTTGGGCACTGTCTCTGAGCTTTTGTGCTCTGGCAAATGCTCTACCACTTGTGCCATAGCTCCGTTTCCAGATTTTTTTTTTTGGTGGCTAATTGGAGATAAGCATCTCACTTTCCTGCCTTGGCTAACTGAACCACTATCCTCAGATCTCAGCTACCTGAGTAGCTAAGATTATAGGTGTGAGCCATGGGCAGCCAGTATGCTCACTCTTTATAAAGCTTGTCTTCTCTTGAACTTCTCAAATATAAAGTAGAAAAGATGCTTCTAAAAGGAGAAAGATTCTACTAAAAGTAAAAAGAATTAACAACCACCCAGATTCTTCACTTTAGGAATTAGCAATATCCTGTCATCTCTATTTCATCTTTCCAATTTTATTGTTGTTGTTTTTCTAGATCAAATACCAGACCTCCTATTAGTCTATCCTAACAGATAGGATCACTTAAAAATAACTATGATATCATTTTCATAATCAACACAATATATACTTATTCCTAATGTCATGTAACTTCTAATCCCTTCTCTGTTTTGTCTAATTATTTCAAGAATGTCTTTTGGCACAGTCTGTTTGAATTAAAATCCCAATAAAACGCAGATGCCATGTCTCTAATGTTCCATAAACCTCTGTAGCATCTCTCCCTTTCTCTTTTATTACATGTCCATTTATTTGCAAAGGAATCCTGAGCTAACTAATAGTACTATTGTGGTATGATTTGATTAAACTGCATCTCTGTATTTTCTATAAATTAGTAGTTAGCATGATGAAGATTCAGGTATTTCAGACATAATGATCCAGATATGGTGCTGTGAGTCCTATCCAGGACATAACATCTCTCTGTCCTTTTTTTAGTGATGTTCCCGGAGATCCAGTTTCAGGGGATGTTGGCCTGAAGTCTCCCTGAGCAAGCACCTGTTAACATTTCAACTGTGATTTTACCATCTGTGTTGTCTAGATCCATTGCTTCATTGGGCCAAGGTTGAAAGAGAATTATTTGAATCTTCCATATCTTCTATATTTATTTTCCAATATCCTTCTACTTAAAAACAAAACCACAGCAACAAAAATTTCAATTTGTCTTCATCATCTCTAAGAAAATGGAGAAGCAGCTCCTACCTTGGGGTAGCTAGCCTGACACTCATGCCTGAGCTTCAAAGTTCTCTAGATAGGCATAATCTCACAGAACATCAAGCCACCTTATGATCACTCTGAAGATGAAATATGATGCCGCTTTATAATGTTGTCTAATCTTAAGGCAAACACAATGTCCCTGTGAGGTTCATAAATATTTCAAACATGATACTTTTCCAGATAATTGAGTTTCTGATACTTGTAATAATTACAGCATTAGCCTTTTTATAGCTTACATTATAAACTTTACAAAATAAATTCAATGATAAAAGTATCCTGCCTTTCTGATAGCATCAACTTCAGACAAAAATCTTTTTCCTTTGAACACTTCTTGACATAATATAGTCACATCCTAAATCCTACACATTCTTGTTTTACACCTTGATCTTCAGATATCCAAAAGATCCACATGGTGTGATTCTTTCTCTTGTTGAAATAGGCAATATACCCAACTTTCTCAGTTTAAGTGTGTTCTTGGTGGCCATCAAGTAGTTTTAAAGAAAATAGCTGATGCTCACAAAATACAGTATACTCTGACAATTTACAAAGAATAGCAACATGGTAAACTCTTGTCTTTTTGAAATAAAATCATACATTCACAGAAATGTTTATTATTTCAATTTATGGCAGTATATTTGAGGCTCAAATATTCCTATCTTTGGCAAGTAGAAGCCTCTTAAAATTAACCCCTGTGTCCTAGGAGCATGATACAAGAAGTTATTCATTGTTTATGGTTTCAGGCCCCAGTAGATGTTCCTGACCTATTCTCCCATGATCATAAGTGTATTTATTATATTAAATGTGTGAGCAGAGAAGGAAAGGAGAGAAAAAGGGGGAAGGAAGAGAGAGCAAAAGTGAATGAGCTTGCACAACGAGGTTTACTATATGGAGTTAGCTCAAAAATTATGGAGACTGACAAGTTTCTAGATCTACAGATGGCAAGAAACCAGGTTAATGGTAAAGTTCTAGTGTAAGTCTCAGTTTTAGCCTTGATTCTGTTCAGAACTTCAATAGGCTGGATGAAATCCACACAGGCTGCGGTGGAGCTCCTGCTGTACTCACTCCACTAATTCAAATGTTCATCTTATCCAGAAACAATCAGATAATCATACCTGGAAATAATGTTTAATGAGTATCTGTATACCCTCTAGGCCAGTCAAGTTAATACAAAAGTAGCTACCATATGGAATCATTTTTTCCTCATAATATTCACTTCAAGAAAACAATAAGACTGGCAGTATCTGTACATGAGCTTCGCCCTACTCCAAGGCATGACCAGACTTGTATAAGACAGCAAGGACTGATTCAATTGCCATACCTTCGTAGGAATGCCAGAGGCAAGCAAAAAGTCCAGGAAATCTATACAAGAAACTACAGACATTTTTAATGGATCCAAAGAGAAAATATTAAGGAACTTAGCTGGGAAAGAGAAAAACAAAAACATATTTCATTATTTCCCTTAAATAATTTTTTCCTAAAATCTGGATAGTCAGTACCATGTTATAAAAGCAAATACTATTTAGCTACAGAGAGAGAATATCAGAATCACCTAGCTTTAAGGATCTCAAGGGATCCATTTGAGTCTAAAGATGCAGTAAGTATAGAAGATTTAAGATGGAGTACATACAGAAGGTTCAGTTTATCTATATACAAAGATCACATGTCCTCTTTGAATACCTGGGGGGAATGTAATTCTCTATTATTTCATTCAAATATATCCTTTCTACCTGACACTGTGGAAAGTAGATAAGCTTCTCTTTAATCCAACCCACAGATCTCTGCTGCAAGCTGATTTATGGTTGACTTTACACAGAGGAGGGCGGCAGTAGATATGGCACCCAGCCTTAGCAGCAGATCTATTGACTACTCTAGAGGCCGAAGTGAACTAAATAGCTCAATGGACCTAACAGCTCAAGAAGAGTCTTTCTCCTTACATATAATATTGCTCTTTATCCTTCACACAACGGCAGAGCCATTCACATTCCCTTGAGACAGGGTTGGAGAAACAGGTTTAGTCATTGCCAATACTGCCCCAGCACTCCACAGTTGTAGAATAAACAATCCCTGTGTGATCTAAAGTCAAATCAGGCAGACGATATGCAAACATGAGAACAGTGTTTTCTTATAGGAAATAATTCTGGGGTTGTTAGCCATCCCAAAAGAGAAAGTTATTAACAGAACACTTAGAATAATTCCTCCTTTCCAATTTAGTGCTTGGGACTGGGTGTTGGAGGACTGGAGGGGAAAAATATAAACCTGACAAGAATAACTATCCAAGAGTAGTGTTTCCACAGGAAGGTCAACTCAAGGACAGCAGTGTAATAGTTTGTGCCAGCCAAGAGGGCAGGGTGAGGGAGTTACACACACACACACACACACACACACACACACACACACACACACACACAGAGGCAGAGGAAATAACTCCAGCAGTCTTAATAACACTACGAGTATTTTTCTCTTCTTCCTTTGAAGCCCAGAAGCTACTTTCTATTTTTATAACTTTTTTCACTTTATGATTGACAAGAAAGAACAGCAAGATAAAAGCCAATTGCTTCTTTCATAAACTGTTCACACAGGCCTAGATTCCATGGAAAAATACCTAGTCAATTTCCCTCCCACAGTAAGTTGTTGCTTCCTTTCTACATGTATAGACAGATGTAACAAAAAGAAAACAAATGAGATTCAAGTGCATTCTCTCACCACGTAGCCAAATGATACCAATTAGAGCTGTTTCTCAGTAGGACCATCAATCAATGCACTGAAGTTTCCACAAATCCTTTGGGTGAGGTGGATATATCCAGACACTGCTTCAACCAAACGCACGAATCTGATACTTCTTGTGTCCTATATCCCAGTTCTTATTCTTTAGAAAATATACAACAAAGAGAAAACCCTAGACAATGTTTTCAAATTTTTATGTACCTGTCTATACAGGCCTGAACAGTGGCCCCATAAAGTGAGATATCCCTCTCCTAGTCCCTGGAACCTGTCGCAATTACCTTATATGGAAAAGTATTCATGTTTCTTCACAGGATAAGAGTTGTGCTGACATTAATTATGTTTAGGACCTTTCTGGGTAAGAGTTGTGCTGACATTAATTATGTTTAGGACCTTTCTGGGTTGTACAAGAGGGCTCTGGATGCAGTGTAATTTTACATAACTTTACAAGGTAGAAGTAAGAAGCAATTTGAGAACAGACACAAAAAGAGACCCACACAGAAGAGATGGTAAGGGGAAGACAGAAGGGAAGACTGAACTGATGCGGCCACAAGCCAAGGATTATCAAAGCATACTGGAAAATATCTAAACATAGAAGGCAGAAAAAAAAATCAGATACTAAATTTTCATTTGTCTTGTTGACTTATTGTAGGATCCTCTGAGAATTCTTTAATCCACTCCCTCTTGGGTTTAACGGCACATAATTCCCCATCCTTGAATATATGATACTAGAAGTTACATGCTTTTCATAATCTCCTTCAGTCAGTGCAAATGCTGAGGATTTTCATCTTTGTGGCCAGAAAGACTTAATCAAATTGTTGAAATGATGTTTTAGGCTCAAATTTGAACACTAATCAAATGGTGATGAGAGTAAGACTAAGGACATGAGTGCAAAACTCTTTTGTTGCTAACATGCCCTTTGCCTCTCCTCCCCCTGGCTTCGCTGATAAGGGTACAATCTGACTTTCAAATCCTATCTGGAGACTTCAAAGTGAGATCTCTATAGGGTGTCTCTGTTTACCATTGGGAATTTGGGGTTGGGGTGGGGAGGGGGACTTGATATCCTTCTCTCCCAGGAAAAGGCATAAAGCTTCAGAGAGATACAGTCCATCTCTGACTAGGCAAAACACTGCACACAAAAAGGTATATAAGTTTAATCACTAAATACAAAGTAGCATGAAAATCGCACTGGCCTAGAAAATAGAGACTTGAATCAGTTCTGGGCCTGCCTCTATTCCATTTAACGGCTCCAGCAGGAGACTTAGCTTCTCTGAGACTTTCTCTTCATAACATAAGGAGATGGACCAGTTGGCCCCAACTCTCGCTTCCATAGCTAATAATCTATGATTATTTGTGCACCTGTTTCTTTTTTGCTGGTTCTATTTTCAAAGCCGTCCCCCCCCCCGCTTTTCCTAGGAGAGTTATGGTTTTGGGATACAGCTGGCTAAGTTGCGCTTGCAATGCACTTCTGTCACACAGGAACGCACACTTCTCCTCCAGCAGAGAAATGTGTGATGGTTGATTTGCACCTTGCTGGTTGAATTCATGCAATGGCAAGTAGGAGTTTTATTGGGTTCATGGCACTGAAGAATAGAAGGCATTCAATTCATTTTAGCTCAGAGGTGTTTTTGTTTGCTTATTTCATTTGATGGAAAAACACATTTATTCAGGTGCTCAGTTAGAGAATTGTGGCTCCACAGAACTAAATTGTGTATGATAAAATTCAAACTGTAAACCACACATTGAGACTGTGTAACCCAACTTATTAGACAGATTTTTAGCTGTGAGACAAAATGCAGGTTTTCAATGTTATTCTATATTTATATTCAACAATTTATAAGTATCTGACCTTACCATGCTTGCAAAGAAATTTAAAGCCTCTCTCTCAGTGAGTTTCTGGATACCAAGATCTTACTCAGCAGATACCTAAGGTGTTTTCATTGTCACTGATGCCCTTCTGCAATTCTCCATATTCCCAGGAAAGAAAAGATGTGGACCAGGAGGAAATAGCTAAAAGCAGGTGACTCCCATGACACACTCAAACTTACCCTTAGCCCTGTGTACAACCACTGAACTTGACAAAACAGCTCCTCCAAACAGAGATAGAATTGCTTGTCAAGATGATTGATGGCAAGTGGTCTATGCCAGTGGGTCTCAGGCTGTGGCCCTCAGCCTAGCACCAGAAACATCAGCTAAAATCTACAGGGAAATGAACATTGTGGTTCCAAAGTCCATGGGATATGAATCAGAAGCTTTGAGGGTAGAACCTCAAGTTTTGAAGGAAGACTTCCTTCTTTCATGTTCATTATAATAATCAAATTCAACCATAAACATACATTGATTACATAGGAATTTCTATAGTTCTCAATAATTGGGACTAACATGACCAACAAATTTGTAGATGTGATACCCCAAGTGGACATAACATTTCCCTCTGGAAATGTCCTATTCCCAAAGCCTGGAATTTTGAATAATAGGATGTAGGAGGAATATTATAAATGCAGAAACAAAGGGTATATGACAAAGGGATATTTATGCTATAACTTAAAGATCCTGAGATAAAGAGAATCCAATACAATTTGAAAAGACCCTCTGCAATCACAAGAATCTTTATAAAAGGTTATAGGGACCCAACACTGGTGGCTTATACCTATAATCATAGTTACTCAGGAGGCAGATATGTGGTTAAAAGCCAGCCCTAGCCAAAAATAATTTATGAGTCCCATCTCAACCAATATCTGGATATAGTAGATCACATCTCTCACCCAAGCTAAATTGGAGGCTGATAAGAAAGGATTATGAGGATTATGGACCCTAGGCCAAAAAAAAAAGTTCACAAGACCCCAAGTCAAGAGAAAAAAGCTGTGTGGTTATATGGACCTGACATGCCAGCTACATAAGTAGGTATAGGCTGATTCTAGGGGAAAAGTAAGACTCTTATCTCAAAAGTAACCAGAGCAAAAAGAGTTGGAGATGTGGCTCCATTGGTAGATATCTTCCTAGCAAGTGCCAAACTTTAAATTTAACCTTGTAGCATACAGAGAGAGAGAGAGAGAGAGAGAGAGAGAGTCAGTTGTCTGTCTGTCTGGGACCATAATCTCTACAGTATCTAGCACAGAGTAATCAGTAAGTAAATATTGATTTACTTAGATTAACCTAACACAAATTGTATTCAAAGGACCAGGCATGCTCTGAAGTTAAGACACTCAACAGACTGTAACTTCCAGGTCCCTTCAGTGCTGGTTACACCAGTTGCTTAAAAATACAAATGCCCAAACAAAACAAAACCTCTAATTTCCCCCCAGAACAAATAAAAAAGACTGATAGTACAATCAAGAAACAAAAACAAATGTTCTCATTCCTTTTATCTCCTCTTGCTTGGCTGAAGAGGAACTGGAAGAGATGCTGATATAACTTTTAATATAGATTTGGAGGCCGATTGTACTGGTCCAGCTTCCTGTTTACTGTGTACTAAACTTCCCCTCCAACCATAAGAAAGCACGGAGCCTCTCAGTCACGGGGACCTCACCCTCACTCCCACACTGTGGACACAGCTGGGGTTCAGGGAACTATTTAAAATAACTGACATGTAAGATGCTCCAAGTGGGGAGAAGGTAAGGAACCATGTTTAACAGTCAGAAGACTGGAGGCCAGAGGGAAGGCATCTTGTTCCTAGTGATCTTTGACAGAGGACCAGACAGAACACAGCTGTTAAAGGAACAGCCTACTTTGGAATCTGGAGGATGCTAGTTCATGTTCAGATCATCTTCTGGATATATCTTGGCTGTGTGATCTCTGCACACTGTCTCAAGCAGTTTTTCTCTCATTCCATCTCTATATTCTCTTTCTGATCACACTTTACAAAAAACCTTATATCACATTTACACAGAGTAGAGAATTTACTAGCCACTCCCAGTGATAGAAAAGTCACACTTTATGAGATTAAGTAAATTAAATTTAATCATTGGACTTTCTCAATATCTTTGGAGATGTTTTCATTATTTTTCGACAGGCTAAATTTGAGGAAAATGAGAAACTATTCTTCACTTTTGATAGATTGGGTGATATTGTTGATTTGCTTTTTTTTTCCTTCTCACCTTTACTATTTGATTGCCAAGAACACTATTTTCTCTTCATATTGTATAAACTTGCCACCTTTTACTATTTGATTGTAAAGACTATTTTGAAAGCTGGGGCCCAGAAAGACAATATTTTCAAGGTGTAGAGAATCAAGAATTAAACACTGACACTTGTCCTTTCCTCCCTGTGTTCCTTGAGGCTGCTCCGTCTCTGTAAAATTAATATGATACCTGATTAAATAGTCTGACGTCCATGAAGCTTCTAGGATAGTACACGTAACATAGAAAAAACATAAGTGATGGCCTTTATTACTATTTGGTAGTGTGCTAATCTAGCCGGAAAGACTAGAACTTGTAGCCATTGTGAAAACAGTCACATTAAAATACTATCAGACTTTTGACTTGTTGACTCCTGAGGAATGGTCCTTTAGTTTTACTATATAGCCCATCACAAATAATTTCAAACTCACAAAGACAGTACCACTTGAGTCTTACCTAGGTAAGAGGAGTAGGGTCATGTGCTCAGACAGAGGAGATGAAGGAAAAGCTATTTAGATCTCTGAGGTAGAATCCCATGGTGGGCTTCACAGATCCTGACTTTCACAGGTTTTTTAAAAGCATAGAAGAAGGATAGGTTCTATGGTGAAATACATTTTGGAAACAGTTGCTATTGCAGTAAATGAATTGCTTTTGTCTTAAGATGCTCAAGTCAAAAATCTAGATTTTTTTTTTCCTTTTAGATTCTGGAGATTGGATACAGGTCTCACACATGAGAGGTACAGGCTCTGTTTTCACTCTGTACCCCTACTCTGAGGAATCACATTTTTCTCTAACAATGAATGATATTTTAAAACAAGCATTTCCCCCTGTATAAACATATAAATATTGTACAAAATAATGGGTTTCATAATGATATTTTCATACATGTATATTATGTACTTTGATCATATTTATCTCCTCATTACCCTTCTCTGGTACCCCCCTCCTTCTTCTTTCCCACTGGTCTTCTTCCTCATCATGAATAGTACCCTTTCTACATTCATATATATATATATATATATATATATATACATATATATATATATGCATGCATATGCATATATACATAGGCATACATACATACATATATATTTTAGTCTAAATTCATACAAGAGCCAACATGTTTATTTTTTTGGAGTCTGGTGTTGCAAAATATGGCTTGAAAGCAAATTATGGAACTGTAGATCATGATGTTAAGTAAAAAAACAGCTAGGGTTAGAATCACTTTTTTTTTTTTGCCAGTGCTGGGTATTGGATTCAGGGCCTGGGCATTGTTCCTAAGATGTTTTTGATCAAGGCTAGTTAAGCCACAGCTCTCCTTCCAGCTTTTTTGGTGGTTGGCTGGAGATAAGAGTCTCACAGACTTTCCTGCCTAGGCTGTCTTTGAACCATGATCCTCAGATCTCAGCCTCTGAAATAGCCAGGATACAGGCATGAGCCACTGGCACCTGGCTAGAATCATTTTTGTTCCTTCTTTTGCTTCTACAGGAAGTCTTTCCTTCCCACTTCTATGATGCACTTCTCCTCTTTTGTCGGTTATCTCCTCCTTATACTTTTCCCTAGACTACCTACCTGCTGGTTTCACTGCCCTGTATTTTCCAATTGAGCTTGGTACAACTAATTCCTGTTACCTCATTCTATAGTTAATTTGTTCCTGGTTTCCCATTGAATATAGAATAAATCTAAACATTTTTCCTTGAGCTACTGGCCTTCAACTTCATGTCATATAACTATCCATTCATTCCATCCAGGCTCCATAATCCTGTTTCTGACCTTGAACATAATGCTCTCACCTCTTGGTTTAGAGCCCTTGAGGATATCACTTTGCCAAGGGAGTGTTTTCAGAGTGACATTTTGGAGTCACCTCTTCAGACTACCCACTCTTATACATTATATTTCACATATCCCAGTGTGATATCATCTTACTTCTAAAGAGCCTGTCTCTACCAGAAATTATCTTGTTTGCTAGTTGTTCCTAGCCTGGCTTGCATGTCTGTCTTTTGGAAGCAGAGATATTGTTTGTTTGCTAAGAGCTTGGTGGAGTATCTAGTGTCTTCATAGATACTAAACTATCTGTTGTATTCATGGATGAAATGCTGGTTAAGTAACAGCATATGCTAGCCTTGTACAGCCTTAAAATACATAAATACATGCAAAGTAGATATTGCTATAAAAAAGTTGTGTTGTTTTTCCTCTATTTAACCAGAGGGCATTTTTTTTGTGTGTGAAATAGCTATTCAAGGACATTTGTATTTTGCCAAATACAATACAAGAACACATTGTACACTGAATCTGTACTGAACAAGGATAGTAGTAAGACCATTTCTACTTGTTAAGAGTTCATGGTGTGAGTGATCCAAAGTGTATTCTGCCCTTTGAAATGAATGCTATTATTACTATTTTGATAGAAAACATTCAAGCCTTTTATTATGATGAAAACATGTTATTTTGGAACAAAATTCTTTGTTGTCTGGGCCTCTCAGCATGGGTCCTGTCTAGCTGCCACCTAACAGAGAGATGTCTCTAGAAGATGAGAGCTGTAGGCAGATGATTGGTGAGAAAGGAGAGGGGAAGGAGCTGGCTAAGCTTGTGAGAAATTTAGAATTTGTGGATAAGGGATTCTGGAATGATTTGGAAGGAAGAGGAATGACTAAAGGGATGGAAAGGAGGCTATGGAGACAAACCCTCCATTTCACAGACTTGGCTGCCTCTGCCACATCTTGATACACCCTATTAAGGCTTTTAGAAGATAGCATTAAGTTTCTCACTAGGGGTTTACTTAGCTCTGGAACTCTTTCATCTGAATGGCCATTTTGTAGTCAAGCAGTGTTGAGGGCCAACTTCTTGTTTGGGGGTTTTCCATTCATGGGTTGGATCTCAGGAGGCTGAGATCTGAGGATTGTGGTTTGAGGTCCAGGTTGACTTGAAGTCTAGGCAGAAAAGTTCCTGAGACTTGTCTCTAATTAACTAGGGAAAAAAACAACTGGAAATTGAGGTAGCTGAAGTGGTAGTGTGCTTGTCTTCAGTGAAAAAGCCAAGAAAGAACACAAAGTGGGCTGGGAAGGTGGCTCAGTGGTAGAGTGCTTGCCTTGCATGCATGAGGCCCTGGGTTCAATTCCTCAGTACCACATAAACAGAAAAAGCTGGAAGTGGTGCTGTGGCTCAAGTGGTAGAGCACTAGCCTTGAGCTGAAGAGCTGAGGGACAGTGCCCAGGCCCAGAGTTCAGGCACAACAACAAAAAAAAAAAAAGAACACAAAGCCCTGAGTTTAAGCCCCAGTACTGGCATGTACACACACACACACACACACACACACACACACATACACACATACACACACACACATACACACACACACACATACACACACACACACACATACACACATACACACACACACATACACACACACACACACACACACACACACTACATTGAGTTGTTGAGGTTTTCTTCTAAACTCCTAAGCATAAAAAGTCAAAATAACAGTTGTGATCACTGATTCTTTTGAGTCATGTCCTTTAGCCAGTAGTGAGCTGTCTTTTTTATTTTTTAAATATCAGTATTTTTAGATAAAACTTTAGAAATTAAAACTTGTTTTCATTCCCTTGGGAGTAATTTTAAGTTTTCAAATGAGAAGGAATATCTTGGTTGGTATGACTGTAAAGCCTGATTTGAAATATCATAAAACCATTCTTAGGTGCTTGAATAAATGCTTATTTTGGACCCCATAGCTGATGGCAAACACCATGTAGTAGACCACAAGCATTTCTTCATTTTACTTTACCTTCAGAATTGATCTGAACATATTACTACATTTATATTTCTGATAAACCCTAAAGCAATTCTAAGGAGTAAAAGGCAGGTCTGAACATTTATGTTTCAGATTCTTGAAATTGCCACATCAAATGTTATATTACATGGTGACTTCAATTTTTTAATCAAAGATAAAAATGTCCCTTTGTGGATCAAAAACCACGGTAATAATATGTTAGCATTTTTTCATTCTTAACTTTTTGTTTCTTATATAAATTCTGCCTTTTAAGCCTTTTAAAATGCAGCAGAAACATTTTTCAAATGAAATATTCAAGAGCTTTAATATGTGAAATAGAAATATCCTGACTTCAATACTCTTTAGTTGTGTGAACTTTGGAAAAATTATTTAATGTTGTTGAGTCTATTTTTTCCATAAAGTAAGGATAGTCATATTTATCTTGTGGATTCATTATAAGGATTAAGTAAAATAATTGGTATAAGTCTCACAGCTCAGTGCTTGACATCAGAAATGCCTACACTATTCTCACCCTTCAAGATAGTACACTTAATTGTGTTCCTGCTATGTGCCTAGAACTTGGAAGGCACTGGCAATAACAGCATTGAATAAAGCCTGGATCCCTACTTCAGGATTGTCAGAAAGGACCTTTGTATTACAAGCTCCTAGTGTTGATTACCTTTTGATGATCTAGATTTGCAACAATGAAGAAAATATATACAGTATTTCTGTGACATATTAATTAGTCTATGGAGCGCAGTATTCCAAAGTCAAGTTTAAAAATATTTTAGTAGATAAAAGAAAATAGATTTCTTAACTGTGTAACTACCCACAGCCTCTCTCTGGGGAATGTACAGATATAAAATGAGTATTTCTAAGAGAATCTCCGGCAGTTCTGTACATGCATTCGAAATTATGTGTGTGTGTGTGTGTGTGTGTGTGTGTGTGTGTAGCACTGGAGTTTGAACTCAGGGCTTTGTGCTTCTAGTGGGCACTCTTACTACTGAGTCACATCTCCAGCCCTGACTTTTGCTGCTTATTTTTGATGCAGAGTCTTGGTTTCTGCTGGCCTCAAACTGCAGTCTCAATGATCTCAGCCTCCCAACTAGCCAGGATTACAAATATGAGCCATTAGTGTCTGGTCAATAAATACCTGTTGGTTCTGGGAAATGCTGCATTTTCTGGTACAGTGTAGAAAAAGAAATTCCATCTGAGTTGATCATTTTCTTCTTTGCTATACTTTGCTATGTGAGATCCTTGTTGGACCTAAAAATGTGCCTCATGTTGACAGGTAGTTAAAGGAATGAAGAAGGGAGTCCAGGAAGGCAAACAAGCATATGGTAAGTTCTTCTTTATTCCAGAATAAGAAGCTGTTTTTTTCCCTCTAGAAAGCAATATGAATTATAGTAAATAATTAGGATAATTATCCTAATTAGGATAATTTTTATTAAAATAATAACTATTAGAATAATTTTTCATCCAGCTTCAAAAGCTGGATAAAGTCTCAACAAAGTAAGGTTCTAAAATTTTCAACCTTCTATTAAGGAATTCTGTAGTAATTGTGGATTTCAAGTTTCTTATTCAAACCCTGTGAACTTAATAGGATATTTTGGGTTATAAAATCCTACAGACTTTGCTAGGGGCATTCTGAAGGCCAAGGCCTGTCACTGAAGACTAAAATATTGTGTTTCACAAACTTTTCATCTCCGATAATATCTTATAATTTTGTTCCCTGAACCTCAAATTTTATAGGATTTTTGTCTACTAAACATATACCACTCAGGATTTTTTTTCTAATTAGGTTTTCTGTTTCACTTGAACATCAGTGCACTGAATCTAAATGACAACAGCTACCAGGGAAGACACTTGATACATTTACATTTCAGATATTTGTGTAATAAATACCTAATTATAATGTTAAACATAGTCCAATTTCCCCAGGACAGACAAGATCCCAGGTTAGGAAATTCATTTAAACTTAAGGAAAGGCTCTAATGGTGATGTTGTAGGAGGTTATATTATCTTAGGCTGATAGGCAGGTTTGAACAGCAATAAGGATTTGATCCATCCTAACTCATACTATATTATCAACTGCTATTAACACACATCTTTCCTAACTCTCAGGCATGTTTACAAATGATAGGTGCGAACATTTCTCATTAAAGTACAATGTAAGGGGAAAACTCCTGAAATAGGACTTGACATTGATCATTTCTAATATGAATTTATGGTTATTCTTTTCTAAAGTTAGCCAGTAATTGAGAATAATCTCAACCTAGTCCCAGGAGGTTAAAGTAATACCATAAATGTCAGGGATTTAATGATTAAGAAAAGACAAATGCCAGGTCTTTCTTTCCCATCATTCTCATCAAAAGATGGTTTTATCAGCTGCTTTTCCCAGTAGTGAAAATCCTTCATCACACAAGCTGTGTTTATTATTGAGAACTGACCTTTCTATTCATGGCAATTTTAGGAAATAAAGGACCACATCTCATCATGGTGTCAAGGGAGCATCAAGAGAGATACTGGTTATTGTAGAAGGTGCAAGCTAGATCAATCAGAAGATGAAGTAGAGGAATAAATGTTTGTGTGGAGTAGCTGAAAGGTAATACATGAAGAGAGAAATGAAGACATTGTAGAATAGTTGTACTTGCTGTCAGCTTTTTACAAATGGAATCATATCAATACCAGAGTATACTGTATAGATTTTATAACAAAGGAGAATGGACGAAAGTTAAGATCTAAGGAGAAAAAAAATCCTAACATATAGCAGTATGCTAAGGAGTGAGAGCAAAAAGTCGTTGGAAAAGGTAAGAGACTACATTTTGGCTATTTAGTAACTTCAATGGTAGTCACTGTCAAAGAAGAAAAAGTAGTTCTATATTATTTGTTTGTTTAAAAATAACAATTTAACGGGTTTTTATTTCAGAATAAACACATAATTTTAGAGTAGTTTTATAAATATAAACATTCAAAGATAGTGAAGAATTCATATACCCTGCACCTAATTTCCTGTTACTAACACCTTGCATTAGCAAAGTGCATTTGTCACAATTTCATGAAACACTGTTGATATATTATTGTTGAATAAAGACCATACTTCACTTGAATTTCCTAAGTTTATGCTGATGTTTCTTCCCTGTTCTGGAATCCTATCAAAGACACCATCAAATGATTAATTGTTATGTTTCTATTCAGCAACTCTTGGTTGTGATAGTTTCTCTTAGACTTTCTTTGTTCCTTACTTTGGTGGCAGCTCAGTGAAGAGGTGGTAGCAGTAGCAACAGCCACCCTGAGTTCCAAAGAGCTGCCAGTGGCAGAAGTAGCAGGAAGCAAGAATGACAAAGAGGATGGGGATAATGGAAATATAAAGAATGTAAGAGAAGGCACAGAGCCAAAACTGCAGTGGATAAGAGACAATAGCCTCTAGTTGATGGAAAACTTCCTGGGAGCTGCCCAGGGGCTTGAAAGTTGTAAAACTAATTAATGGAAAGGTCAAGGGTTTTGCCACTCAAGAATTAGGAGGTGTAGTGTTATACCTGACTGTTAGCTTTTGTTCACAAGATCATGAGTACTAACAATTGGTTGTTTGTTTTGTTTTTTTAGTTATTCCATGAAGGTATTTCATATGTAAAAGTATGTCGATTAGATATTCTACTTGCTATTAAGGCAAACATCTGAAATTTAAATTTTCTGTGCTTTGGGAAGATTGTGCTTCAGACTTTACATGGATGTGGAGAAGTTTTCTATATTTAAGGCAAAATTTTGTTTGTGTAAGCCAGTCTAAATTGTCCAATTTTTAAAAATCAGCTTCCCAAAGAAACCTGTTTCATGTTTTAGTGAGGAGAGGGTTTGGTTCCATATGTTGGAAAGTCTAGCATTAAAATAATATATAAAGGGATGGAGGTTTATTTCCCCACTGGTGGAACAGAGGTTGGCATTGAGGGCTGACAGGGTAGCCATGTCCCTGTCATGGGTTCAGGAGTTGTCATCCTTTGCTTATAGCTCCTATACAAAGGTCACCTCAGGCCACTGGGTTTTCTAAGTCTTCACACTAGCGGCAAAAGAATTCATCACCTCCCAACTACATCAGCTCCCTTTAAGAAAATTTCACAGACACTCCAGAGAACTTTCACGTGAGTGGCACTGATAAATACTGGCTGCAAAGGACCCTGGAATTTTTTTTTGCCTGAGCCTATTGCTACCCTAAAAAAAATAGGGCTAAATCATTTGAAGGGGATTACATACATTGGAGTTTTGGAAGTCGGAAGTCTGACATCAGTTTTATTAGGCCTATTAACAGGGCTGGCTCCTTCTGGAGTCTCTGAAGGGAAAATCACTTGCCTGTTTCAGCTTCTAGTATGCACCTGTATTCCTTGGCTTATGTCCCTTTCCTCATCCCTCTACCTTCAAAGACAATCCAAACTCTGCTTCAGTTATCACATTTCCTTCCCTTCTACCTCTGACTCCACATTCCCTCCCTCGCTCCCTCCCTCCGTCTCTCTCTCTCTCTCTCGTTCTCTCTCATCCCATCTTTTTCTCTCTTCCTCTCTCCTTTCTTCCATCCCTCCATCTTTACTCATATCTAACCTTTCTTATTTATGTTTGACCTATTCTCTTTTGAAATTTAATTCTTTTTCTTTCAGGTACTCAAGCCACTGAACATGAAATTTGTGTACTCAATGAAATGTTCTCTAGTCCACCATCCAAATGAAGCTATGAAATAGAAGTGGATCGTCTGAACCTATGCAATGCCACATGAGACCTCTGGAGGTTTTCAATTCAGAAATCTGATTTCTGACAAGTAGTGTTGGAATCCAGATTGCCCCTATTTCTAGGGTAACTCGTTGGAGGCCTTGTGCTGCCCCACAGGGGTGTGTCCCCTGAGGATGATGGAGTGGTGTCAGAGGCGCTCAGCTGGTCCCTCTGTCACCTGAGCTGATGGGAGTTGCACAAGAGACTTGTACTGAGAGAAAAAGAAGAAAAGAAGCCAGGATATGGCAATCGACGGTTCATACCCATCATGCTTATGAGCCTGAACAAAGCCTGGACAATTTCATGTGGTACCAAGCTATGTGGGCTTGCTACAAGCTGACCACACAACTCAAGATCACCCAGCCATTTGCTTTGCGAGCCTTTATATTACAGGACTTCATAAACTACTTTGAATTTGCATTGTCCAAATAGGCAAATATAAACTATCTGTTAACCAAGGGCATGAACTAAAGCACTCTTTCTGAAAATCTTACTTTTAATTAAAATTAGACTTATACCTGCACAGGTCTCTGGTGCATTTCTTTAAACTGTATGTATACTCTTTTCTATCAGATGATAATCTAAGGTCTTCAGGAAGCGTGGTGAGGCTTTGTTAGGTCTCAAGTGCTTTGACTTGTTTTATTTTGTTTCCTAGACCTTAGATGCTCAAGTGTTTGTCTTGGATATCACCAAAAGTGTTTTAATATTATACAAAATCCAGTAAAAATTAAATAAAGTGTGGTAAAGGCTGACCTAAAGTTACAATAGACACAAATCTAGCAAAATATACTAATATAATCGAATTTTATTGTATCTTTTTATTTTTAACTGACATACAATCCTTCTATGTTGCTAAAGTCCTAATAGAGGGGCAGCTCTCTGCAATGCACAGATGAATATAACATGGTGACCAGAATAAAGGGAATTCTATCATCTTCATAGCTACTAGTAAATGTATGTTGCTTCACCCTGAGCACAGAGCTTTGTAGTTGCATGTACTAGCTCACTTGTTTTTCCCATTAAATTGTGAAGCAGCTATTACTTCCCCAACTAACCCAAGAGAAAAACAAAAGCTTATAAAGGTAAGCAAATTGCCCAACTCAGTAAGAAGGTATAGATAAGCCACAATCTATCTCATTCTAACAGAAAGAGAGACAGACAGACAGACAGATAATAGCAACTGATACAGTGAGAGTGAGACTGGGAGAAAGAGAGAGAGAGAGAGAGAAAATAAAGGCAAGTGAATACATACCTATAGCACTTAGGGTGACTAAAGTAGCTCATCTTTCTACCATTTGAAAGTTAGAATTTAGACAGAGAGCCTCTCAAAATATCCCTCCTAGAACAATGTCAAATTACAGGCCAAGTTAAACTATACTAACAACTATTGTGGCCCTTGGACTTACCATTTTGGCCCTTGTAAATGTTTATTTCACTTTGGCACTAGTAACCTGATAGGTATGCTAATCAACTACTGTTTGGAAATTCCTACTGTGTTTATTATTGGCATGTTTGCTAGTCAATATTTCACATGGATCTCAAAAACAGTCATTTTTCAGGTACTGGAACATATGCCTCTGCCAAACAGGAGAGTCATATGTCATGCAGACAGTGTAAGCTTTGTAAATGATCATGGCTTCCATTTTTATTTGACAGCTAGAAAGCTTAAGACCAAGTATGATAGCTTAAAGATGTTAGGCTCAGACACACTTGGGTTCAAATCCTTACTGACGTCATATTAGTTCTATTAAGTAAGCAAGTTATCTGATCTTCTATTTGATCACCTTCAAATTGTGACTTATCATAAACACCTACTTATGGTACTATTTCACATGTAGGTACTAGGTAATGGGGGATTTGTCACCCATTTTCTTCTACTCATTCTAAAGTCAAACATAAAATGTCTCCCTTAGGGAAGTAAAATGCAAATAGTATGCCCATAACCAATAAAAACCTTCTTTTGACTTGGAAAAAATTATATTAAGTGAAGTAAGCCAAGCCCAAAGAAACATAGGTCCCATGGTTTCCCTTATTTGCAATATCTAGTATATGTATGAGTCAAGCAGAAAAAGTCAGATAAGGTGATGTTAGGAAAATTAACCCTAAGGTATATATTTAAATGTTTTTTTCTTTCATGCATTTGTTTCTAACACATTTATAAGATTATTTCTTTGTTGCTTTGTATGTCCCTCCCCGACAGTATAACCCCTGCTTTCACTGTATTTGATGTTGGTATAATTTGTGGAGGGGAGGGGGAAAAACAAGTCGCTTAAATAAGGATACAGGTGGACCCGTTGCAACAATGAGAAGTACACGTTGTCATGTTGAAAACGAACTTTACAAGTTTGGTGGGGAGGGGGGGGAGGATTGGTTCGGGGGGGAGGATGGGAAGGGATGGGAAGGGGAAACAAAGGAGGAGGCTACAATGCTTGATAAGAAATGTACTCATTATCTTGCCCATGTAATTGTAACCCCTCTGTACAGTATTTTCACAATAAAAAAAAAACCTCTTTTGGGCTGGGAAGGTGGCTCAGTGGTAGAGTGCTTGCCTTGCATGCCTGAGGCCCTGGGTTCGATTCCTCAGCACCACATAAGCAAAAAAGAAAAAAGCCGGAAGTGGTGCTGTGGCTCAAGTGGTGGAGCTCTAGCCTTGAGCTGAAGAGCTGAGGGACAGCACCCAGGCCCAGAGTTCAGGCCCCACGACCAGACTCAAAAAAAAAACAAAAACAAAAACAAAAAAAAAAAACACCTCTTTTGTGGTTTCGAACACAATCTCAAATCTATCCAGTCTACCCTCCTCCAAATTTAAGGCCAGGTAAGTCCCTTCCCTCCTACTTTTATGAAGAGTTGCCATGAGGGGGAATAAAGGAGGAACAGGGTTCATTAATAGATAACTTCAAAATCCTCTTAACACACTAAAAATAATTGAAAAATGACAGGCTTTTTGACTATTACAAAGAGATACAGAGAAATGGGATTTGAATTTAAAGCAAGCATCATTAACAAGATTGAAATATTTGAGAACGGCTGATTTCTGAGGATTAGATTTAGAAAAACAAACACTCTCTCCAGTGAAGCACAGACTGAATTTATCAGTAAGAGATAACTCTTTAAAAGATAAATCTTTCCAAAGTAATGATAATATAAAATGTGTTTGCAGTTAATTTGGTGTTTATGAAAGACATTGTATACTTAACAGACAAGAATCAAGTTTACAGGTCAGCAAATTGTTGATTAAAATAATCAACTAAAGCTTTGTCCTTAAGTCACCGCAAAACCATCCGGGTTCTTGGTATGCTCGATCTGTATGCAGGAAGAAGAGAAATGCATTAGCATCATGTCCACACAAAAAGCCGCTTTGCATTTAGAAACAGAATGAAAGGATCACTGAATGTACAATTATCCAAATAGGCTTAGGGCCTTCTGACTACAGAAGATAGTCAGTCCCTGGGAACTTAGGCTCCAAGTTCATGAACACCATTGGCCAGAAGTGCCCTGCACTTGAAGACAAAAAGAGGACTGTCAACATCTCCCCACTCAACACTCTCAAATGGGAGCTTGTTCTCTAGGATTAAAACCAGCATGGCCTTTTTTGTTGTTGTTGTTGTTTGTCAGTCGTGGGACCTGAACTCTGGCCTGGGTGCTGTCCCCCAGCTCTTCAGCTCAAGGCTAGCGCTTTATCACCTGAGCCACAACACCACTTCCAGCTTTTTCTGTGGTGCTGAGGAATTGAACCCAGAGCCTCATACATGCAAGGCAAGCACTCTACCACTGAGCCACCTTCCCAGCCCCAGCATGGCCATTGTTGTAAATGAGTAAATGGAGTAACTACATTGCCTGTACCACAGCTGTGATCCGCAGCACAAGGCACCAGGGCAAGTCACAGAGTTGGCCAGGCTCCTCCCTCCCAGGTAACAAGTTTGCTTGCACTAACCGATAAACTTCTGTTTGAGAATTGGCACATGTGTGTTCCCATCTCTCAAGAAGAAGGGCTTAGAGTCTGAGTGCCTGCACTGGACTCTCTGTGAGCATGGGCAAGTCGCTCTCCTCTCATACCCATTCCTTTATCTGTAGAGGCCTACAACAGAAATTACTTAAGAAGACTATTGTGAGGACTCTATCAGCAGGTGTATTTGCTCTGCTTTAGGCTGCCACAGCCAAATATCATAGACTAAGTGGCATAAACAACAAGAATGTATTTCCTCCTCATAGCTCTAGAGACTGACATTCCAAGAGTAAGATTCCACAAGATTTTGTTTCTGATAAGGTTATCTTCCTGCCTGGAGACCCTACTTGTATCCTCACATTATGAAGAGGGAGTGAAATTTCTATTATTCTCTCGCTCCCCCCCACCTCTCTCTTTCTTGATCCCTATATCTCTCCTATAGCTTTTTCTCTTCCACATCTTCTAAAGCCATTAATGCCATCATGAAGTCTCCATTCTCATTATCTTACCTAACTCTAAATTTCAGCGTTCTCATATCCAAATATATTTCCATTTGTATTATGGTTTCAATAAATAAAGAAATGGTAGGGACACAATTCAATCCATAGAAATGTACATGAAGGGTTTACAAACCAGTGCCTAGCAAGGCACTAAGCAATAACAAAATAATGCTTACTGATAATCTTGTGCCAGGTATACTAATGACTATCTCTAAGAATCAAATCACAGCAGGATAGATTGAACTCAAAGTTATCTGTCCTGTCTGGGTGGCAACGTTGACTTCAACTCTAGTTTTAATTCTGAAACCAATGAGCATTCTAGTTTACTACAAATTGAAATTTTTAAAGTCAGGTTATACATTTTCTCTACCTTTTTACTTATTAATCTATCCATAGATAGAATTCTATTCTCTTTGTACAACTACTTAAAATGATAATATATTCATATGTAATTTTTTGCAAAATCAAAGTATCTAATGTTACAAATATAGAAGAAGTTGTTAAGGCTTTAAAAAAAGGTCAATTTTTGACTATGTGATATGTTGAACTACAGAGAAGCAATGAGGCTCTGTAAGACAGCATCTAACAGTCAAATACTGAAAAGAGATTGAGGGCGTAGCTATAAAATGGAGGAGAGGTCTAATTTATTTTGAATTGATTCTTCTTGATTATTAGCTAAAATCATAATTATCCTTTTTACTCTTAGTCAAGCTACCAATTGAGCAAGAGAAAGAAACCAATGATTACTTATGGAGTATGGATATGGGTATACAGAATGAGGAAAAAAACCAGAGTTTGGGTAGAAGCTTCATTTCTTGTGCACAAAGGTTACCATGAGGAATTCCTCAAACTCAGATTCACAAATACTTCAGAAGAGAATTAGGAAATCAAAAGTTTTTCCCAGATAAAGTGACTCAATGTCAACCACCAATAAAACTAAACAAAAAGGAATAGAAAAAATATGCACCAAAATAACAAAATAATGGAAAATTGTGGCTGTCCCTTGGGAAAATGATGCTAACAGTAATAATCTGAAGATACTTAGAATACTGATTGGGGTCCCTTTCTTCCTGATTTATCATGCTTGATATTCTTGCAAGTATTTCTTTTACATGAACAGCATTACTCATTGAGATTGATCTAATTTAAGAGATACAATAAAAGGGAAGGAAAAGAATATCCAATGTCTATACTCAAAAATACCTGAAACATTGAAATATCTACTCTAAAAAATGTGTTTTAAAATTACTGTGAACACAACTCAAATCAATTATTAAACTAATTTTGACATAGCTAAATTTTCTTTAAATTTTTTTTTTTGGGTCCTGTTCTGGGGCCTGAACTCTGGGCCTGGGCGCTGTCCCTCAGCTCTTCAGCTCAAGGCTAGCGCTCTACCACTTGAGCCACAGCTCCACTTCCGGCTTTTTTTTCTTTTTGCTTATGTGGTGCTGAGGAATCGAACCCAGGGCCTCAGGCATGCAAGGCAAGCGCTCTACCACTGATCTACCTTCCCAGCCCAATTTTCTTTAAATTTATCAATGAGAAATTAACATGTAAGCCACTAATAGGAGATGAAAATACAAAAAAATAAATATTTCTGAGGAGAACTCAGTTCATTTCTACTGCCTGGCCCTTGATTATATCTTACAGGATCAAAATTTTCCTCCATTTCTTCATTAGGTTATCTTTATTTAAAAAAAAAAGCCTGGTGCTATAATCCTATAATCTTAGCTAGTGAAGAGGCTAAGATCTGAGGATCATGGATTTGAAGCCAGCCTAGGCAGGAAAGTTCATGAGACTCTTATCTCCAATAAACAATTCGGAAAAAGACAGAAGTAGTGCTGTGGCTCAAGTGGTAGAGTACTAGCCTTGAGCTTAGAGAGGCTCAGAGACAGAGCCCAGGCCCTGAGTTCAAGTCCCAGAACTGGCAAAAGAAAGAAGGGAAGGGAAGGGAAGAGAAGGGAAGGGAAGCAAAGAAGGAATCCCTATGGCTTTGTAAATTACATAAAACTACAACTCAAAAAATTAGAAATCCCTCTGTACAGTATCTTTACAATAAACACACACACACACATATATATAATTAGAAAATAAGTCATCAAGTACAAATGAAAAGCACTATCTAATTTCCTCATCCTCCAAAGCCCCTTGGTGATGTTAAGACTGAGGATAAGTTGACACATTTATATGTTTGCTAAACACATGAATCTTTTCAAGTCCTATAAGATTTACAAGGTAGTTCTAGTTTGCACAAAATATTTGTATTATTCAAAAATTGACTGTTTTACTCATTTTTATTATAAGGGTATTTCCTACATCTATTTTCCTGTATTTTCTATCATTTAATTTAAGATTATCTCAGAAAAATAGTCTATAAAACTTCAAACATCAGAGTATCATTTTTCCATTTGTAAATGATGAGCCTGTTTTCTCCTAGATATTCTGGCTCAACAAAAAATTGTGGGTAATTCCTTCATGCTACAATTTAGGCCCCTTTTACCTCTGGAACATAGCGCTTGACAAAATAAACCTATAACTAGGACTATTTGAGAGAGGATGATTGCAGCAAGTAAACCATAAATCTTTAGCTGTGGTATCACCACTTCCTACCTATCATCAGACCCAATCTAATAGCCTCCGAATCCATTACCAAACATTCTCTCCTGCTGAGCATAAAATCAATGATCTTCAAGTTAGAATTTGATACAAGTTTCTTCTTCCCTGCTATTATTCCAACATTTTGTCTCTGTGTTAGCCCCTCTATGTGCAAACAAAAGGCTTTCTGAGAACAAGGTACAGAGCTCTTAAACTCGCACTAGGCCTCTACTTTCTCTCTTCTTCCTCAGTCTTCTCTGTCAAGCAATCACCTTCCAGAAACCCTTCTCAAACCAGTTCTTAGGCACACACATTGCACTTCCACACTTTTTAAAGTCTTGTCTATGTGTATAGCTGTTAGAAAAAAATAAACAGGGGCTGGGAAGGTAGCTCAGTGGTAGAGTGCTTGCCTTGCATACATGAGGCCCTGGGTTTGATTCCTCGGCACCATATAAGCAGAAAACGCTGGCAGTGGCGCTGTGGCTCAAGTGATAGAGCACTCACCTTGAGCTGAAGAGCTGGGGGACAGCGCCCAGCTCCAGAATTCGGGCACCAAGGCCGACTAAATAAATAAATGAATACATAAATAAATAAATAAAATTAAGCCGTTAAAAATAACAACAACATACTTATCCTTGTATTCATCTAATCCCTCAGCAGGGAATCCCAAGCTGAAAATGAAGCCATTCAATCGATAACTCCATCATTCCCAGTCATTTAATTAATTGGTACAATAGGTACCTTAGCACATATTTATGTGCTCATAGCAGGCAGAATCAAAAACAAATAATTATACAATAAGTTCTTTCAAATTCATGACTGGTGACTAAACATTGAAGACCTATTCATGCACCCCAGTGTAGAATTTACAAAGTCTTTAGTTCTCTTCAAATAAAAATGAAATGGATGTATTGTACTAGAGCTCTAGTAGACACAATTTTAAATGAGCTGATTAGAGTTGAGAGACTTTCTATTCTTTTCAGGTTTTGATACACACACACACACATACACACAAACACACACACACACACACACACACACACACAGCCTTTATGGAGTCCCTCTTGCAGTTATCATTTTACAGTTCATTTAGGAATTCTCGGCTGGGTTAAGATTAGCTCTACTGAAGTTTGTTCTTTCTGTGTGAAGATTGCTTGACTCAACCCACAGACATACGAAGATTTGGTAATAATATAATTTACTTGTACTGAGCCATCTGCTCAAAAGTTACACCAACTCTTCCTTAGACCCTACAAATTCTGAGGTACTGATAAGAAGAAAAAGAGTCTAATTCTAGTGAAGACCATTCCTCTCAACTTCTTATATTTTTTTCTACTGATTTCCCCCAACATGCAACCAATGTAAGCTGGGCTTCCAATATAGAGGTGACTCAGTATTATGTTCTATTCAAGTTCACTAAGAGATTCATTCCCTTCCGCTCAATTCTTCCTCATCTGAAAGGTTAACCATGATAAATCAGCTGCAGCAGAGAACAAGAGAAAAGAAAATTCTCCCACAATTCTTTGTGCTATTTCATGGCTTACTCTCTTTTAGCCTTCCATCCTACTTTTTAGGAACATCTAAATCAGAGTATTTGAATGTATTAAAAATTGCATCCACCAACACACCATTATTTACCATAGCCAAGATATGGAATCAGTCCAGATGCTCTTCAGTTGATGAATGGACCCAGAAAATGGTCCACAATGGAATTCTACTCATCCATCAGAAAGAATAAAATTGTACCATACATAAGGAAATCGAAAGACTTGGAAAAATATTATGTTAAACCAAGTAAGTCAGACCCAGAGAAACATAGGTTGCATGATTTACTCATTTGTGGTAGCTAGACTGTGCCTATAAATCTACAAGAAAACACACTGAGTGGTAAGCAAGGGGTTACAAATGAATTAATTGAAGTATAATAAACACTATGGAGAGCGCAAATCGTATAATTTTTAATTAATTTTATTATCAAGGTGATGTACTGAGGGGTTACAGTTATGTAAAGGGTTACAGTTCCATATGTAAGGTAATGAGTACATTTCTTGCTCAATATTGTTACCCCCTCCCTCAATTTTTCTCCCCCTCTCTCCCTAACTCCCCTTGAAAACAACAAACTGGTCAGACAAAGGACAAAGGGGAAACAAATGCAACAGTGATACTCACAAGACAACATGTTGAAAGTATTCTTTAGGAAGACTAAGTCAAAGCCCAACAACATAAGTACCAGGAAATAGTACTTACAAGAAGATAGGGTGGGCCAAGAGGAGAAGGATAGAAGGATGAACAAGGAGTGGGGGAGAAATGCAGAAAAGAATTCATTATACATAGCATAGAATTGAGGGTTATAAGGGAAGGGGTAGGCCAAAGTGGGGTGAAGAAGTTGAAGTGATTACACAAATCAAGATGCATTGGATACATAAATGCCTAGTTAAATGAGAAACAATTTCATATATAACCTAAATGTATGATAAGTAAGGGAATGAGTAGGCTGTAAGGGTTGGTGAGAATGTTGAAAGGGGTGATATCAATCAAATGCACTATATTCATAAAATGCTTTGGTGAATGGCAACTACTCTGTACAACTACTTAAAAATAATAAAAACTACTTAAAGTCAAAATAATGCATCTAGGCCAATGCCAGTGGTTCACACCTGCAATACTTGCTACTTGAGGAGGCTGAGATCTAGAGGATCAAGACTCAAAGTGAGCTGGGAGTGGAAAGCCCACAAGACTCTATCTCCAATTAACCAGCAAAAAACCAGGGCGGAGATGTGGCTCCACTGGTAAGCAAGAAAATGGAACAAAAGCACAAGACCCTGAGTTCAAGCCATGGTACTTGCATATACATCACGTCACCTCTGAATAACCTGCGGATCTGGTTTGAAATGAAGATCCCTGAGCTGGGAGGATGACTCAAGTGTAGAGCACCTGCCTATCAAACACAAGACCCTGAATTTCAAACCCCATCATCACCAAAAAAGTAAAATGAAATGTAGAATAAAATATAGATCCCTGTGTCTTACTGTAAATCTGCAGCATTAGAAATGAAGAGAGGTGGTTCCGAATCAGCATTGTGGACAAGCTCTTCATGGCACTCTTAGCAAAGAGTATACTGGTTTCAAATAAGTAGTCCAGATCTCATTGCACACATTTCAGAGCCCAAATAATTGGATTTCCCAGGCATCACTGACACTATCTAGCAAATCCTCTATCAGTCTTAAAAACATTATTTAAGAGAATAACATGTCTGCTGGCAGTAAATCAGAATAAATCTCCACTATGCAATGTTACACTTTCTTCCAACAGCACAGAGTCAAGGCTTATGAACTTCATATTGCTTATTTAAAAGATTAAAATAAACTTAGAACATTTTGTCTTACTGTCAGTAGTTGAATAGTCAGAAGATTACTTGTCCAAAAATTGTTCATAGAAGTAGCTGCATGGTTTCATAAATGAACAGCACATTTCCAATATGTTAAATGTTTGAATTATTGAACAAACACTAGTTCACATCTTAAATTAGCAGCCATACTTGTCCCCCATGATCATCTTTTAAAAATAGCTTTCAAAGAATGCTGCAAAATTATCTACTATAGCTAAGAACCAATCCAGATGCCCCTCAGTAGATGAATGGATCAAGAAAATTAGGTGTATAGATATACAACAGATTCTATGCCTCCATCAGAAAGAATGACATCGCCCCATTTGTTAGGAAATGGAAAGACTTGGGAAAAAAATATATTAAGTGAAGTAATCCAGGCCCAAAGAAACATAGGCCCCATGTCTAAGACAAGCAGAAAAAGGTTCAAAAACTATGTACGTATGGCCATATAAGATGATGTTAAGGGAAATGAACCCCAAGGGACACAAATGTTCTTTTCTTGCTTGCTATTGTTTTTAACATATTTAAAATGTACTATGTTATTTTTTTTGCTTCTTTTGTATGTGCTTCCTCCACGGTATAATCCCAGTTTTCATGTATTTGATGTTGGTGCCCTGCATCTTGTATATACATTTTTCTAATTTGGGGAGGGGAAGGGAAATAACAAAATGCTGAAATAAGGATAGAAGTTGACCCTTTGTAGCAATGAGATCTACAAGACACTATGTTGAAAATGAACTTTACAACTTGGGGAGGGGAAGAAGTTGAGGAGGTGGGGAGGGAAGGGATGGTAGAGGATAAACAAAGGCAACAGTAACAATGCTTAATAGGAAATGTCCTCATTACCTTACTCATGTAACTGTAACCCCTCTGTACACTATTTTTACAATAAAAAACATTTTAAAAAGAATGCTACAGAATGAACCAACATATGTTGGACAAACTGTTATGCAAATTTTGATATTTCCTCAAGAGTACAAATGGAAATGTGGTTTAGTGTTGCACTAATCAATTCACAGGTGATGTTATTCAAAAGTCTGGCAATCAACATATTTTAAATGATAATTTAAAATAGGGGTGATTGTAGAAGTCATATAGAAAGATTATGAAAGAAAGAAAGAAGGAAAGAAAGAGAGAGAGAAAGAAAGAAAAGAAAGGAGAGAGAAAGAAAAGAAAAGAGAGAGAAAGAAAGAAAGAAAAGAAAGAGAAAGGAAGAGAGAAAGGAAGAAAGAAAGAAAGAGCTAAATTCAAAGACAATTTCTGATTACTTCTCCTTTTCTTCCTTTGTATCATTAGATGAGTTTAATAAAACCATGACTATTGATTCATACTTAAGAACAATGGGCCTTCAGATTTAAAGGAAAAGTACATCAAGGCACGGTTTAAAAAAATAAAAGACATTCACTATGCCATCTCCAGATAGATAGACAGATAGATAGATAGAAGCTAGATTCATCAACAATGCCCCTTTTTTTAACTAGTCCCCTAATTATTGGTAGTTTTATCACTTTCGACCTCGAGTCTACCTATAACCAAAGCTATGTTTTTTAAATGTGGAGAAGGAATGGAGTAAACCGGTTCTAAGTATATTGTATGCATGTATGGAATTTTCACATGAAATTTCTTTGTCATATTAATGAATCCAAAATAAATAACATACAAGCTAAGCTATAATAAAATCAAAAGATTTATAAAGATTAAAAAAGAAAAAATATTATCTAAGATTATCCAACTACTCAGTGACTGCAATTGATATTTTGGTGACCACTGACACAATTTTCACCTTGCTGGCTTAGTATATTTACTAATGCATATGTAGACCACATTCTAACTACCTGTAATGCTATTTATGAAGAAAAATAAATCTCCCTTTCTCTCTAAATGGTTTTCACTTGAACATGGTAAAGTCATTTATGGTTTATATAATACTTCTGTAATTGAATGTCTGGCTGAAGTCTTAATCTTTATACATATATATAAATATATATTCTTTCTGTAAAGATACTGTACAGAGGGGTTACAACTACATGAGTAAGGTAATGAGTACATTTCCCATTGAGCATTGTCACCTCCTCCTTTGTTTTTCCCCTACCATCCCTTCCCCCCCCACCTCCCCAACTCCTCCCGCCCCGTGAAGTTGTAAAGTTCGTTTTCAACATAGTGTCTTGTACATCTCATTGCTATAATTTTATTAGTTCTCTTTAGTTTTTAAATAAAACAGTTGTATCCTTGAAAAAATTGTTTTCTTTTCCATTGTTCACACTTCTTCTTATTAATGTCAAGAACTTTGTCAAAGAAAAACCATTGTCATTCTTTGCTATTTTTGGAATGTTTCAAATTTTTTACTAAATTCAGCAAAAGGAGTATTCAATTAAGTTGGACATTAGCTATTTATATCATATAGATAAACATTCTAATATATTTGAAATCACAATATTTATCTCATCTTTTGGACTTAAACAAAATGTACTTCTACAAAATATTTTCTAATATTAAGTTACCCTCAGATTCCTAAGTACTGTCTGAATAGAAATTGTAAGGGTTTTTAAAAATATTTTGAACTAGTATACCTTTTAATATGAGCAGGCTTCATTGTGATATTTCCATGATATACATAGTACACCTTAAATTAACCACACACACACACACACACACACACACACACACACCATAAACTCATTCATCCCCTCTCCCACACTTTTTTCAATAAGTGAGTGCATTATTAGATATCCATCCCCACAACAGTGTATGAGGGTCCCTTTTTGCCTACATGCTCTGCAGCATTTATCGTTGTTTGTCCTTAAGAGTTGCCATTCTGAGGGGCATCTGGGTTGGTTCCATATCTTAGCATATGGTAAATAATGCTGCAATAAACATAGTTGTGCTGGTAGCTTTAGTGTGGTCTTGTTTGTAAACATTTGGGTAAATGCCCAAAAGTGGGATTGCTGAGTCACAGGGGAGTTCTATGTGAAGTCTTTTGAGGAACCTCCATACTGCTTTCCAAAGTGGTTGGACAAGTTTACATTCCCACCAACAATGCAGTAGGATTCCCTTCTGTCCACACCCCCTCCAGCATCTGTTGTTATTAGAGTTCTTGATTTTTGCCATTCTAACTGGGGTGAGGTAGTATCTCAGTGAAATGGTTTTTCTTTCTTGCTATTGTTTCTAACCTATTTATAAGATGATTTCTTTGTTGCTTTGTATGTCCCTCCCTCATGGTATAACCCCTGCTTTTACTGTATTTGATGTTGGTATAATTTGGAGAGGGGAAGGGAAAAACAAATTGTTTAAATAGGGATACAGGTGGACCCATTGCAACAATGAGATGTACAAGATATTATACCGAAAAACGAACTTCACAACTTTGGCAGGATTGGGGGGGGATGGGAGGGCAGGGATGAAAGGGGAAATGAAGGAGGAGGCAACAATGCTTGATAAGAAATGTACTTATTACTTTGATCATGTAATTGGAATCCCTCTGTACAGTATTTTTATAATAAAAACTTATTAATTTAAAAAAAGTTGCCATTCTCCCTGAAATGAGATTTAATCTTGCAGTAGTTTTGATTTATATATCATTTATAGCTAAATATATTGAACATTTCTTCATTTATCTGTTAGCCATTTGTTTCCTCTGTGAACTACCTGTTCACAGAGGAACTACCTGCTCATTTGTCCATTTGTTAATTGAATTCATTGTTCTCTTGATATTTTTTGAACTCTGTGTATTATATGAATTCTTTATCTGTTGGATAGTTGTCAAAGGTTTTCTCCCATTCTGTGGGTTGTCTCTCTAGTAATGGTTTGTTTCAATATGCAGAAGCTATAACTTGATGTATCCCATCGATTCATTTATTCATTGCTCTAATTTCCTGAGAATTCAGAAGCTTCTTCAGAAAATAATCACCTGTGCCGATATCTTCCAGTTTTCCCTATGTGTTTCTGTAATGGTTTCAAAGCTTCAAGTCTTACATTAATATCTTTTTTATTTGTGTATTCTGGTCCTGGGCTTTGAACTCAGGGCCTGGCCACTGCCCATAGGCTTTTTTGCTTAAAACTAGTACTACTTCCAGATTTTTGGTGGTTAATTGGAGGTAAGTTTCATGGACTTTGATGCTCAGTCTGACTTCGAACTACAATCCTCAGATCTCAGCCCCCTGAGTAGCTAGGAGTATAGGTGTGAGCCACCAGACTCCACCAGGAGTTAATTTTTGTACAAGATGAGATGTAGTAACTCTGACCTCTTCTTGTCCTTTCTTTTACTTTCTAATTATCAGATGAATAATTTTTCTCCATCATGCATTCCTACCATATACAGTACAGATTTGACAGGGACCCAAAACAAGGAGACCACTAGATCTTGGACTTGTACCTCCAGAATCATGAGTCAAAACAGACTTTTTCCTCTCTATAAGTCAATTGCCTCGGGTATTTGACTATGACAGTAAGCTGATTAACATATCAACTATTGTAAGACACTGACTGTCCAAACAAAAGGAGACTAATATATATAGTATGGACTATTACTCAACCTGTTAAAAAGATGAAATTATGACAGATTCTACTATACAGGTGAATCTTAAAGACACTGTGTGAGGTGAAATAAATCAGACCCAAAAGGACAAATGGATGGTACCAGTCGCATAATGAAGTAACATAGAGTCTTCAAACCCATAGAGACAGGAAGCACATGGTGTTGCCGGGAGCTGGGTAGCTGACAAGTGAAGACTGTCAAGTTTGGGTTGCTTATATCACAGTATCATAGGCTGGGTATATTTTTAAAGGAAAGCAGTTTACACTGGCTCAGAATTCTGGAGAACCAAGATTAAAGGGGTACAGTTGGTGATGGAATTCCCAAAGACTACAAAGCATCATATAGCAAGAAACAGGGAACATACATATGTCTGTATCTCTTTGTCTCTTCTGGTCTGTCTCCCTCTCTTTGTCTCTGTCTCTCTGTCTCTGTCTGTCTCTAATTTTATATTAAAAAAAAAAAACAATTTTCTGGCTGCTAGTAGCTCACACCTCTAATCCCAGTTACTCAAGAGGCTGAGATCTGAGGATTTCAGTTTGAAGGTAGCCCAGGAAGGAAAGTCTGTGACATGATTATTTCCAATTAAATCACAGAAAAAGCAGGAAGTGTTGCTGAGGCTCAAGTGGTAGAGTGCTAGCCTTGAGCAAAAAGAGGTCAGGGACAGCTCCCAGGCCTAGAGTTCAAGCCTCAGGAATATCAAAAGGAAAAAAAATAAAAAAGAAGGAAAGAAACAAGAATTCAGTCATGGTAGCTCCAAGATTTATCTTATCTAATCTTCAACACCTCCACAGTCCATAGCTGGATAACTTAACAATTAAGATTTCTATATATGTAAACAAACACAAACTATATCCATACTATAATAGGAATTAATTACCAAACAGCTAGAAGTACAGCTGTTGCTCAAAGGATAGAGCACTTGAACAAAAAAGCACAGAGATAGCACCCAGGCTCTGAGTACAAGTCTCAGTACTAGAATTTTTTTAATGTAATTGTCATTTATAACAAAATGAATGAAACTGGAGGATATTATGGTAAGTGAAAAAAGGCAGACATAGAAAGAAAGACATTACATATCTATTTTTTAGATGCATCAGGTCACACAAATCAAGTGAAAAATACAATCAGTAATCTCAGAAAGTCATAAATTCTACAGAATAAAGGTAAATGTGAAATATAAGCCAATGTATTTTACAGAGATAACAACTTCTGCAACATTGTCAGTCAACAGAATTTCAGAGAACACTGAAATCATCCTCAGTTAGGGTACTCATACAATGGTCTTGAAACAAGTGACATTTGGGGCAGAATTTTAAAAGTAGACAGCATTTACTTACCAAAAAGAACCAAAAAATGGAGTGACCCATGGCAAGGAAAGTAAGAGAAATATATGATGCGTGCAAAAGATTACTAATAGAAACAAGCACACTGTGGAAAAGAAATTATTCTCCTGAGGCAAAGAATGTTTTTTGTGAGAAATCATTTGCCCAGGATAGGAGATTAAATTGAACTAAAAAACAAAGTCATTGTTATGTTTGGAAAAATGTAATTGGGCTTATCAAACAATTATGTAATAATGATCAGTATTATAAATCATACAAAATTAAAACAAATGCCTCTGTGTGAATACTTGGACAAAGAGATTCAACTGAAAACAATCTGGTGATTCTCATTCAGATGCTCTGAAGAACACCATATAATTATTTTCTTTCTCATGAGAAGCAGAGGGGTTTACAGGCTACGATTGTAGCCTATTATTCTCAGAATGGGCAGGCCTGGGTCTGTGCCTTTGCCAAGGACAGTAATAGAGATTTAAATCTGCTAGGAGAGCTAATTTTGACTAGCAATCTACTTGCTTGGCTTACATATTTCTAATAACTTGTCTTTCAAAGATGCTCAGTACCAAAATAAGTTCATAATTTCTACCCTAAAAGAAGTTCTAAAAGGGGTATGGGTGGTCTCCCAGTCCCTCCCCAGTTATTCATCATCTTCCTTAATCAATGGAGGATCTTGTCCAGTCCTGCAAGAACACTGCAGCATTTGTAGCAGACCAGGGAGTTTAGGGTATGCAGAAATGCCAGTTTAGGATATGCAAAATATTGACCACAATATAGCTTTCCAAGTGACACTTATAATACAGCCAAACTGACCTGAGTTTTACAAATTACTATTGCTCTATCATTGAGAATAGAGGAAGAAGTATAGGGCACGCAACTTACCTTGCAACTCACTGTTAATATTTGTGTTAGGTTTCTTTAAATGATAGAGGATAAGCAAACATGATTGCTAAAAGAACCCACAGTAGCAGTGTGTCCATTGGGGTTGCAAAACAAAGGTCAGTCAGTACTATTAAACAAACCTTGATGTAAACTGTAGATATACGCAATAATACTCAGATTATAGCTATGCTTTTACTTTCTTAAATTCCATCAAGAAATGTAATTTTGTTACTATGAGTCTAAAATCATTCTCAGCTGGAGTAGTTATAAAAATATTCTTGAAACGAATGAAGCTTGAAACAGAATGGGTTTTAAATGATTCTAAGAAAAAAGTGAAGGATGAATGAGTACATAAAACATGGACCTAGTTTCTGACCCATCTACTATTTTATCTAATATATCAAGCACCAGTTCATTTATTTATATGTATATATATATATATATATATATATATAATTTAGCTGCTTCATGGCACATTCTTAGCATGCTTTTCATTCAAGAAAACCATAGTCCTGACATCAACAATTACTTTGTTGATGTACTTTGTTGAAATTACCTAATGAGTACTCAATTTATAACATACATTTATTAAATATTATATACAGTATTTATTTAACCTCCTTCCTCTTTCTTTCATTCAATTTTTCTCATTCACAGCTTGGATTCCCTGTCTTTTATTCATTTCTACAAATCCATCCAGCTTATCCTCCAAGCCCCATCTCCAGCCTCTAACCCAGCCCAAGCCCCAGTAGAATCAATCCTTTTATTTTTACCTATCTATCCTATTGTCTTCTGCTACAAATCCATTCAATGTTTGTCTTCTCTCAGAAACAATTTCTTTCCATTATGTATCTAGCTAAATTTTCAGCTGTTTTCCATTAGCCTATTATTTTCATGAAACAATTCTCAGTCCAGTACTGAATAGGTCAGCATAACAGAGGTTCTTGCACTGTAAGAGAGCAGTAAAGATAGCAGCTAATAGCCATTTTCATTAGTTCTTAGCTAGCATGCCTCTCATGCCAAGAACAAATGGACTTCGCTGCATTTCAAAAGTATGGTTTAGAAACAAGTGATATTGTGAGTGGATCTCATAGGATAGCTGCAAGGATGAACACAAGCATAGGCACATGTGAACTCTACATAATGAAGGCTATTGTGCTTATTATTGATGTATCTAACTTAGCACTGTCCAACTAAAATATCCTGTATGTATGCTGCACTATGTGGTGGCCACTAGGCACATGTAGCTACTATATACTCTAAATTTAAACAGTCCCCTATAGCTACCAACTATCCTCTGAAAGGGTAAATACAACCCTCAATCTTGTTGTCTCTGATTGATAAAGACAAACATTGTTAATAACAGCCAAAGCAATTAACATATTATCATAAAGGAAGTGAACAAAATACTTCCTAAACATAGGTTTTAATTTTAGCATAAGAGAAAATACTGCTTTATATAAAGCCTACTATATTTGTGGTAGATTTAGATCCACATTTAGAATAGGCTAGTAATTTTTAAATATAGACATGATATTCTTATTTTTTGGTTGGTCATGGGGTTTGAACTCAGAACCTGGGCATTGTCCCTGAGCATTTTTGCTCAAGGCTACCACTTTGAGCCACAGTGCCACTTCTGATTTTTTGAATAGTTAATTAGAGTAAATCTCACAGGGACATGTATGCCTCATCTGGCTCTGAACAGCTATCCTCAGGTCTCAGCCTCCTGAGTAGCTAAGATGACAGACATGAGCCACAGGCACTTAGCAGATTTAAATATTTAGTAAATATTTACTCTTTTCCCTCTCATTTGCATGGAGAAAGTATTCTCTATCTTGATTAATTTTGAATGTGGCCATATGACTTGTTTTAGCAGACAGAATGAGGACAGAAGCCATCAGAAGCAGTGTAATTCACCTCTCTGAATTGGCTCACTTCTACTGAGTAAAATACATTGCACAGTTAGTTCCTGCCCCTTTGTTATAACCCTAGAACAAACTACATGAAAAGACATGTATTTGATGCAAAGGCAAGTTACAGAACTACAGGTGAGATATGAATGATTATATTTTTATATGTCATTAAATTTTGTAGGGTTCTCCATCTTCTTGAGAAATGGATAAATGCTAAATAACTCCAAACCAATGTTCTCTATATAGAAAGTTCTTCCCCCAGTGATTGAAAAAAAAATAATCAAAATCATTGTAAGAGCCAGGTGCTGGTGGTGGCTCACACCTGTATGTATCCTAGTTTCTCAGGAGGCTGAGATCTGAGTATTGCGACTGGAAGCCAGCCTGGACAGGAAAGGCGTGAGATTCTTATCTCCAGCTCACCACTTAAAATCTGGAGCTGTGGCTCAAAGTGATAAAGCATTAGACTTGAGCAAAAAAGCTCAGAGACAGCACCCTGGCTCTGAGTTCAAGCTCCATGATTTTAAAAAAAAAATCATGATAAGATAGTAGTTCTATAAGAAGTCTGTTTCCATCCAAATGTTAGGATAAATTGGATAAATTATCCATGGTGAGGTAAAGGAAAGAAGTTACTGAGTGACTATATTTGGCAGGAATCTCCAGAGACAGTAGAGGGAGGGATGTGTATACATAGATAGAGAAGAGAGAGAGAGATAATGAGAGAAAAAGAAAGATTATGAGCTTGTAGGAGTATAAAGATTAAGAAAAAACAGCACAATCTTCTGTCTGTAAACCATAGACTTAGGACAGCCAGTAGTGTACTAACATCCGCATCTACAGGACTAAAAACCAGGGGAGCCAAGAGTGCAAATGCCAGAGAAGATAGAATAAGACATCTCAGCTCAAAATAGACAGCAGGAAGAAAGGGAGAATTCTCCTTCCTCCATTTGTTAGTTATATCAGGCCTTCAATAGATTCAATAGTACTAGCCCACATTGGAGAAGAAACTAAACTCTGTTCAGTCCACTGATTCAAATACTAATTTCATTTAGAAACACCCTCACAGACCACCCAGGTAGATTGTTTAATCTGTGCTTACTGTGGCCACCCAGGTTGGCACTTAAAGTAAACCATCACAGAGAACAAGCTTCCAAGCTACTTAAGTAGAGGTGGAGACAGTCATGATCTTCTCCAATTTAGCTGACAAGGCCCTGTCAGAGATGAATCATCACCCCAACTGGATCACGATCATCATCGCTACCCTGTCTCCCTCACATATTCTCATCCAGTCTTCCAAGCCAATTTTTCCTCTAGAAACCTTAGAGATAGAATAGCATTACACAGATTTTTTTATGCCTTATGCTACCTATTTTAGCACTTCATTGGCCTGTATGTGGTAGCACACACCTGTGATTTCATTATTCAAGAGACAGAGGCAGAGGGATCACTAGTTTGAAGCCAACCTTGCCTTCGGGCTATATATATAGAAATTTGCAGGATAATCTAGCCTACATAACAAAATCTTTGTCTTGGGAAAAATTCCACTGGAAAAGATACACAAGAAACGATTTCATAAGACACACTCAGTATTAAACATCTATCTCTTCCTCTGAAAAGTACTTTTCTTCTATTCGTAAGCACTGATTTTGCTCTCATGGAACTTCATAAAAGTTTCTGCCTACATCCAATTACCCATCAGTATACAATGAGCATTGTGTATCTATGACAGTGAATTTTGAGAAGGGTTTTTTAAGAAAACATGCCTTATTTGAGAAAGAGAAAGAGTAGGGAGGATGATGATATATAGCTCAAACTACTTAGTCAATCTGAGAGAAAAGAGAACAAATAATCTACGAAGCTGGATTAAGAAGCTTATACAAGGGGACCAAATAGTTTACTCCTTTTGTGTGGGCAGATTCTACCAAGTTCTGGAACTTTCTTGCTGCCTTTCCTTTTCCCTGCTGCGGAAGCCACACAAGTCTCATACTCCAACACCAGTCATGCGTCTGCTGGCCCCAGTATGCCTGGCCAGCAGCCGTGTGGCCCCTGCAGAGGCTGCCCCAGAGGCTGCCAGGAAGATGGAGAAGGCTGCTGTGAAGAAGCCTGAGACTCAGCGAGAACCCGCGGTGCTCCTCAACCAAGTGGAAAGAAGTTTCCTTCCTCCATTTGGATAGAACATTCTGTCACCTCTGCCCTAAAACTGCTCCCCTGTGAGCTCTCACTGCAATTTCTCTAGAGCAGCTTTTCCAAATGTCATGCCCTACCTGGCTTTGCTCTGACCCAGGAAGATAATGTGAAAGATGCACTCCTCGGTGTTACCCAACTACTGTGATGCTTGAGCCACACTCAACCATGTCTGCTGTATCCCTTCAGGATGAACATTTGTCCAAAGAGGTAAGTGGTGGCTGAATTCTGGCATGCCCCCAAAATATCTGAATCCCAGCGTGAACACAGTTGTGTCCTTCACACTCATTTGGGATTTCCTGTTATCTCGGCACTTTAAGAAAATGGGTGAAAATAAAACTCTGATCTGTTTGGGGTTACTTCTTGGAAACCATGTACCAGAGCAAATGGGCAAAGTCATCAGAGCACAATTTCCATCACTGAGTTCCCTAAAGCGAAAAGCAGCAAACTGGGACCCCTGGATATCATGGGAGAGTTAGCACTCCACACACACTGACGTGCATTGCGGGAAGAACATTATCTAAACTATATAGTTGGGCCTGAAAGTAAAAGAAAAAAAAAAAACTATGATCTCCAAGTACATCAGAAATAAGAAAGGAACTCAAGCAGAAAAAGTTAAAATTTATACTGATGGAAAAAAGACTGCAGGCCAAAGACCTGGGCCTCCTGTGTGAAGCCAAGAGCCAATAAAAAGTTTCCCACCAGGGAAAAAGAGATTAAAGAAAAGTAATATGTGGTCCAGGGAAACAAAATTAAAGTGCTTCTACTCTGTTTTGTGCCTGAAAAAGAGTAAGCTTTGGAGGATCAGCACTGAAAGTCTGTCCTCCATAAACTACGGGTCACACTAGGGCAGGTCAAGAGTCAAATATGCATTGAGAATTTCCTTTAGAATTGTTCCAAACAACAGCAAAAGGTGTATAATGCTGCATCATATCTGAAATTCTAGAATATACGAAGAGAAGGTATATATACAGTTGTTTCTTGGAGAGGATATTGACAGAGAAGGGGCACAAGGAAGCTCACCCAAACTGGTAAGAAAAAGGAGGAAAGAGGAAGAATACCAATGAAATGATTGTAGTACATTCTATGCAAGTTGAAAATGCCAGAATGAAACTTCTCTATCATTGATTTATAGCAATACAAACATTTAAGTAAGGGCTGGGAAGGTGGTTCAGTGGTAGAGCACTTGCCTTGCATGCATGAGGCCCTGGGTTCGATTCCCCAGCACCCCATAAGCAAAAAGGAAAAAAGCCGGAAGTGGTGCTGTGGCTCAAGTGGTAGAATGCTAGCCTTGAGCTGAAGAGCTGAGGGACAGTGCCCAGGCCCAGAGTTCAGGCCCTACGACCAGACTCCCCCCACCCAAAAAAAAAAACATTTAAGTAAGATTTTTTTTAATCTTGTATGATTGATTAACCAATAACAGTTTCTATTGTTTGCAACTAAAGCCCTATTATGACATGACATTTCGTATCAAAAGTAAGTGGCTTATAGGCACAGGAATAGAGGTATAGAGCTGAGTATTTGGAATAAGTTACAGATAATAAAATTGAGACTATGTTAACTATGAAAACTAGAGCCCACGTGTTACACATTGTAGTTAAGGGACAGATTGATTATGATTTGAGATCTCCTGAAGTGCCACACCAGAGCCAAGGTCTCTTAATCCTTACTATAGCCCGCTGAGGTAGCTATTATCATCTCCTTTGTTTAGAGAGGATGTGAAGCTCAGAGAGGAAAACCCTGCTGGGACTCAATTCTAAAACTGGCTCTGAATGATCCAGAATGTGACTTGCATATTCTTCATGGACATTTTTCATACACATCTATTTATCCATAGCAACAACATTAAATTCAACTCATGATGATTGTAGCCTTCAGGAAGGAGGTGAAATGGATTGGATAATGTAAAGGAAAGGCCAACTCCTTTCTTATTTATTTTCTTTTTAAATTGGCACATCAATTGTTAAAAATAATAGATTTCATTGTGGCCTTTCATATGCACATTTACTGTACTTTGATTATATTCACTCTTCCTACTACATTTAACTCTCAATCCTCTCCTCCTGGCCCCCTTCTTCTTCTTGAGTAATAGTCACTTTAAGTAATAGTTACTTCATCTATTGAAGTGCACCTAAGTTAATTCTATAGGTTGCTATTGTGAATAGTGCCACAACAAACAGGTTGTGCAGATACCTCTATCATATACTGACTGATTTCTTTGAATTTATGCTTAGGAGTAATATAGCTGGTCATATTATAGTTCTATTTTTAGTTTTTTCTAGAAACTTCCATATCAATATAGTGACTGTACTAATTACCATTCTTACCAATAGTGTATAAGTATGCACACACATACATTTGTGCCTACACACACACACACACACACACACTTCACTAGCATTTTTTTCTAGTGTTTGTTTTGCGACTAAGGTAAGATAGAACATCAATGTAGGTTTGATTTGCAGTTCTGCAGTGACTAACAATGTTGACCATTTTTTCAGGTATTTATTGACCACATGTACCCCTTTTGTGAAATGTTTTGTTCATTTGTTCATTTATTGATTGTATCACTTGGAATATCAGCTCTTAATCATCCCAGTATGTGACTCCAGATATATTACTGCTAATTCAATGACACAGTTCTGTTGCTTGAAATGCCTCATTAAGAAATGCCTAAGAAAACCGAAGCCAACCTGTTAGAGACAAGTAATAAAAACTAATGTTCTAGATTAACAAGAAAGTTGATCATAGGTGATTAGGAATCTCTGCCAACAGCCACAGTTATTCAGCTTTCATAGTCCTGGTCCAGCAAGTTAGAACATATTCTAATAGCTTTCAGCTTTTTTCCTAAGGTAGAGACTGTCTGATTGGCTCTACTTGAGTAAGGTGCTCACTCCTAGTCCAATCAGAGCCCTGCACAAAAAAGATGGCTGATGTAGCTTTCATAACAAATGAGGAGCAAGTTATGAGATTCATGATGTGCTGAGGACACTACTGTAAGGATTAATTAGTTTTCACATTTTTGCCCCTGCTTTTAAGAACATTATCAGGATTCCTTTGGATACAAAACTGAACAAAACAGTAATGAGTTTAGCTTAATCCAAATACTCTTCACTTTATTCTCACTGTGTAGGTTGAATACCACTTTCTCAATGATGTAGATTGGATATAATTTCAGATACCTGCTCTCATACTTGCTTTCTCTCACTAGATCATATATTTCTTTCAAAAAAATTGATTTTGTCTTATTTTTCTTTGTTCTTCCTAGCACTCAGCACAGAATCAAAGTTTAAGAGAATGACTCCATGAAGTAGAAAGGTGATAAAGACAATCTTCTTCATAGCTTTCCTTTTTAATTTTAATTTTCAAGTACAGCAAGGGATATATCATTGAGGCTGACAAATGAGTGTAGTGGTCCCTGTAATCACAACAATGCAACAGAAGTAACAAGTAATGCTAACTTAGAAGATGTGGTAAGAAATGTATAAATGTCAATTCCTGATAGGTGGACAAAGGCACATTCAAGCTTAGGCTTTCTCCAGCTATCTCACTTAGGGGGAAAAGCATGTAGCAACAAATATAACAGTAGAAGGTAAATAGTACCACATAAGGTGCTATTGAGAGGAGATAAGCAGGACAAAGTCCTCAAGACACCAAGCCTGCCATTCTTGATCCTGGGACTTTAAAGACACTGGAAACATGAACATTTTCTATGGTGTACACAGAACAGAATGGGATCCCTTAACCTTTAGTCAGTATGCTTCAAAGGCAAATTCCTGACCTTATAGTCCATCAATTAATGAAACTTTCTCCACTTACTTCTATACATCTTCTCCCAAGAGACTATTTCTAAACCTACATAATATTTTAAGTATCTGGTGGTTTCCAAACCAATAGTGTTACCTATTGTACACTAAACCTCACATCTTTTTTAAGAAGAATATTAAATAGCAAAGAATATAATAAAGAATGAACTGAGAGACAAAGTTTGCTTTACAGATTTCTTTGGAAAGGTACATTACTGGAGGTCATTTTTATAGTCCAGAGTCTTTTATTTTTTTTACATCTCTTAGGCCATGAATTCATAGGGAATAGGTTCCAATAGCTCAGGCTCCTTTCCGTTGGTTTCACAAAGTGTGCTTCTCTGGGTGGGGTAGGCTGGTGCTTCAGTTGAACCCAGGTTTCTTTCTCTTTGGCTTCCTTCTTTTTCTGGTCATTTTCCTTCACTCATTTCAGGAAGCTATCTTGGCTCTTAGAGTGTTTTGTACGCTCAATACACACATTAATCCCATTGGCAAGGACTGTGCCCTTAACTTGTTTGTTCACAACAATGCCAACAGCATGCTGGGTAACATTATAGACCCTTCCAGTTTTTCCATTTTAACATTTGTGGGGCATTCCTTTTTGAACAGTACCCATTCCCTTGAGGTCTGCAATACCACCCTTCTTGTAGATTTTCATGTATGTGGCCAAAGGAACAACTCCATGTTTCCTGAAGGGCCTAGAGAACATGACCTTGTGTTCATCATTTTGGCAAATTACTGGAAGATGGCAGTTCCAGCCAAAAGGCATAGCTTTCCTTAAAAGCAGGGCTTGAGAGGCCCAACCATTTGAAGTAGGAAACTCCTGATTTGAGAGTCCATTCAAGCCCCATTTTAATTACATCCACTTATCAAGAAAGTTGGGGAAGGTTATTTGTATATTCACCCTTCCATTCAACCATGAATATGAAGTTGAGTCAGAATAAGGTTGCATCAGAATACCATATTGTACTAACAAATTGTTAAAATACATTTTTAATGTTTCTTCAATTCTAAAACCCTGAGACACTTTGTTAGGCCTCAAGGTTACATATTGGGAATATGATGTGTGTGTGTGTGTGTGTGTGTGTGTGTGTGTGTATAGTTAAATCCTATAGGAAGAAAGTAAGTATTTGCAACTCTTGGGGTTGTTTTGTTGTATGGTTTTTCATTGACTATTGCATTCTGATCTATTTCTAGATTCTACTTCACTGTCATAGAGGAAAGCACCTCACAACAAAAGGTAACATCACAGAAGGTCACTGCTTATATATCAGTCTGCTTGCTGCCACTGTAACCAACAACTGAGATAATAAACTTTCAAAGAGAAAATGTTGGGACTGTGAATGTAGCCCAATAATAGATTGCTTTCCTAGAATGCCTGATGCTCTAGTCTCATTCCTCAGCACTATAGCAAAAGCGGGCAGAAGGGAGAAGGTTTATTTTGCTTAAGCAAAATGTTTAAGCAGCCCCATTGCTTTTAGGCTTGCAGTAAAATGTATATCATAGTGGGGCCAAGCTGCTCACTTCTTGGTCAGAGATGTGAGAGAAGAAGGAGGTGCTAGGGTCCTATTATCCAAGGATACCCCCAATGGCCTGAAAATCCTGCACCACTTTGAGTTTCCATCCCTAATTGAGTTTCCAATTTAACCTAAGAGTGTTAAATTGTAGGCCAAACTCAACACATGTAAGATCCAAATCGTAGGGAGAATGATGGAAGGGGTGACCATGAATATGCACTGTACAGGACACAGGATGACCCAGTGCAACAATGAGACCCACAGCACAGTATATATACTGTTAAACTAAGAGTAGAAAACTATCTCAAAAAAGTCCCAAGATAGCACCACACAACTGATTCTGGCCTTTTCACAGCTCACCCTGACCTACCAAAAGTAGATGAATTATTTTTTCCCTCCATGCCTGATTTCCCCTACATATTTATGGTTCACTAGGGGAGAGGAAGTAGTAAACAATTCCAAGTCAAAACAGTCAGGGTTTTCAATACCTTACCCTCTTCATCCTGAGACTTAGAAACCATGGAAATAAAATTATTAAGCACAAAGCTCTCAGAACCAGATGTGTTCATCCTCCATCCTTCCCTTTCTCTTCCTTTCTTTCCATCAGTGTAACCAACTAGGACCTGAGGCCCAGGAAGAGACTCATACTCTTTCAAGACTTTTGAAAGAATATAGAAATTGATATCCCCTAGTCTGTGTCTCTTATTAATTTTAAACATTAACAATTAAGCAGATACTTCATAAGCTGGTTGTTTATGTACAAAGCTTCAGACAACACATCCCTCTTGAGAGACTCAGTGGGAGCAATCTCCCTTGGCAGCCCACAGTTAGCAGGGCTGATGCAGATTGAGGCTGCCTCTCCACAGTCCCAAGCTTTATCTTTGCAAATGTGCTCACTTCTCTCTCCACTTGGCCTGACTGTTACCTTTGGGAGATACCTGTTGTAATGCAGGGCACATCTGTAGAAAACAGAAATGGAGGCACAACAGAGCAAGTCTCTACAACATTTGCTCATATTTGGGTTCATGTGGGACATTGCTCATTGGTGAGTCGGTCTCAGTGAGGAGCTTGTCACTTAATCACCCAGGAATCATTTGTACTTCCGAGTGATGCACCAGATTCTTCAGAAAGCTGTGGAAATCCCCCAATTATCAATGATGGCCCCTAGAGTCTTGATGTTTGGGATAGAAAGGCCTGTTTCATTTCTGAGTAACTTATGGAGTCAGAGAGCTATAAAGGCGAACAAGTTTGTCCAGCAACTACTTATGCTTTTTATTTCATGATGATGAGAACATTTTATTCTGAGGTTAAATTTTTGACTAATAAGTCTAGAAGTCTGTTGAATTTATTTACATAAGCTATGGGAGGTAAAGCTTTAACTTCACTTTTTTCTGACAAATTTACCATTTTTACTAAAGTCAGAGTTATTTTTAAGTCTACTGCACAACAAAACTGTATCATTTGACCCCCCTGCTCCCTTGCTCTCATAGCAGACATTTACTAGTTTTTACGCTTTCCCAAAATCAAATAAGGAGTTATTTTTTGCAATTGGGCAAAATATAGCTTTCTTTTTATTGAATAATCCATTGATTTTTAGAGACATTAGTTCTCAGTTTTACGACAGCTGCAGATCTTTTTAATTATTGACATTCTACACAGTCCTTGGATCTACACATTTGAGAAGTTACCTGGTCTTCATCTGTTTTCACTTAACATACCACCAGTTCCATAGCAGTAATATATTGACTGGCCCTTTTTCTCTCTTACTTGGCTCCTTCAGATGCCCTGCCATATTTTCCAAAACTACACTTATAAATTCACTTAAATAAGCGCATACCAGGAAGGAGATGAGAAAGGACACCAAAAAAAATAGCTTAAAAAATATCCTACATAATGGGAAAGCAACAAGGGAGGGAGTAACAATGCTTGACAAGAAGTGTACTCATTACCTTCCTTATGTAACTGTAACCCCTCTGTACAGCATCTTCACAATAAAATAAATTTTTAAAAAACTACAAAGATGGTTAAGTCAACTTTCTGGATGTGAACATGTAAAACACAACTGTGCCCCAAAACTTAGTAGTTTAAAGGAACAAAATGTGGTGTGTGTGTGTGTGTGTGTGTGTGTGTGTGTGTGTGTGTGTGTGTGTGTGTGTGTGTGTGTATTAATCCTTCACAGTAACCATGACTCAGGAATTGCTGCTCTGTTTGCCTGAGTACCTTCTGGCTCAGATCTGAAATAGCACTGTATTTAGATGTGGCTAGATTTGTAATCCTCAGAAACTTTCCTAGAAATGGAGGTTCTTCTTCCAAAGACTGTCACATGGCTAATAAGTTGGCCCTGGTTATAGGGAATACTTCAATTTTTCTACATGGGAGTTTCTTCCAAGGATTCTTAAGAATCCTCAAAATAAGGCAGTTCACTTCTCTGGCAATGAGCAATCCAAGAGACTGAGTCAGACACTGCAATCCACTGAAATCACACTGTCATCTCAACCACACAGAGAAGCCCTGAATCTATATGGAACACCACAGAAAGGCATCAGTACCTGGACATAATCATCACTGAGAACAATCTTGTGGCTGGGTACCATACTAACACAAATTAGGGTACAAAAGCACAAAATGGAAACCTGAGTAATTTCCACTCAAGGTTATCAAGCCCGTTCCATCCTTACTCTTCTAAATTACCTCTTCCTCTTAAGGTTTTAGACTAATGTTGCTAAGGATTGATTGTGTTTCCCACAAATGGAATTTAAACTTCAACAGTACTGAGAAGTGAGGCTGTTACGTGGTAAAGTCATGGGCACACCATCTTCATGAAAAGCGTAAGGCTGTATTGCAGGAGTGCATTTGTTATAAAGGGAGATTCAGCTTTCTTCTCTCACACACACTCTCATGCCATGTAGAGCTTCTCGCCATGCTATTACATAGCAAGAAGCCCTTGGTCCATGTGACATTTCAGTCTTAGACATTGCAGTTTCCAGAACCACAAGCAAAGAATCACTAATATTTACTTCTTTCCCCCCAGGCTGTGACATTGTGTTACAGCAGTCAGAACTAGAATAAAGCATATTTCATTCAGTCTGTGACCCACTATATTTGCCTTCGACTAGAAATTAGAAATTCAGTCATCCTTATCCTTGTCCCCCTCTTCTCCGTAGTCATCCTCTCTACTGATCTCATATCACCATTCCCAAGAAGCCACCGTAAAGCTTATTCTATCCATTACCTTTCTCTCCTGCACCTTCAATGCCTCCATTTATTTTCTATTACTTTTGTCTACAAATATGTTCTTTTTGCTTTATGTTGAAACTGCAGCCTTCTAAAACACAACTCTGAACCTTCCCTGATTAGTAACAGTCTTTAGTTCTCCCTTGTCACAAAAATAGGCAGGCAGCCTCAGTCTGTAATCTTTCAAAACTTACTATCTCATCTGACTTTCCAGTGTTTCACACTTCAGCCCACTGGAGCAGTTACTCTCCTCTCAGCCTTCTGTATATGAGAACACATGGAACTCCCCACTAACACTGACATAAATATCAAAAGAGAGAATGTTGAGCTGGGAAGGTAGCTCAGTGGTAGAGTGCTTGCCTTGCATACATGAGGCCCTGGGTTCGATTCCTCAGCACCACATAAGCAAAAAAAGCCGGAAGTGGCGCTGTGGCTCAAGTGGTAGAGTGCTAGCCTTGAGCTGAAGAGCTGAGGGACAGCACCCAGGCCCAGAGTTCAGGCCCCATGACCAGACCCCCCCCACCAAAAAAAAAAGAGAGAGAATGTTTTCTTACATCTAGAAGTGGCTAGGTCAAAACTTCGTTCAGCTCAGTGATATAAATGTCCAAAAAATCTTTCCACTTTCCCACTTCACTATCAGTATATGTTTGTGAATATAGGTATTATGTGGCCCTAAATCTATTAAAAATGGAAATATAAATTAGGTTTCTGGTTCTATGTCAAGGCAATGAAAATATATGTTTCATTTCTTAAAACTCTTTAACTCTAAGGTGGAATTATTTTGGTTGAAATTAGGAAATGAAACGTGTCCAACACATACAGACATGCAATAAATAAACTAATTAATTCAGGCTAAGGAAGAAATATTACCAACAAGTTAATTGCCTGAATCAAAATTTACCAATAATTCTCTGAATTATACAAACTATTTCATTGTTTGAAGGAGCCAATTGCAACAAATATTTTCATGTAGGCACCTTGAATTAGAGCATTTTGTATCACTCTAACAGAACTCATGAATGAGGTCAATCTGTAAAGAAGATAGAAATTGACTTGGTACCGTTCTCTATATGCTAGGAAGTCCAATGTTGAAGAATATGCAAAAGTTGAGAAGAGACATGATGTGGTGTCCCATTGTGGACAGGCAGAAGGGCAAGAGAAGATGCATGAGAGAGAGCAAGGAAAGGGCTAATCCCATCTTTTCATCAGGAATCCATACCCCCCCCCAAAAAAGCTAATCCATTCAAACTCTACCACCCATCATAAACCTGTATTTAAAGATGACACGAGATTATAAATTATAAAAGAGATTTAGTAAGAGACTCTGTTGGAAACCATCTCATTACTCAATTAAAAGATGACTAGAAAGTAATATCTTGCCTTCAAAATTGTTGAGAACCTGTCCTAAGCGGTCTCATTCCTAGTTATTTCTAAGAGCCAATCTCCAACTTTTAATAAAACTTCTTCCACATCTTTGGTCACTGAACTAAACCATATGATTTTCTTAGTTACAAAATGAGAATGAGTAGCAGCAATATTTCATCAGATAAAGCCTTAAAGCTACATGACATATTTCAGTGTCACATACTAACTCATTTCTATTCACTTTTTTTAGTAACTCAACATAACATTTGGATAAAATTGAGTTACAATTGTTGCCCCTCAGAATTTAAATGATGAGTCCTTAACTAAGTACTTTTAACTGTGACAGTTTTCAGAGGTAGAGCCTTTAAAGAGTTGATGAAGTTAGAATGAAGCCATTAGAATGGGCCTTAATCCTATTTTTCTGTTGTCCTTATGAGAGGAAATGCAGACATGCAAAGAGACACCAAGCAAGTATACACACAAAGGAAAGACCATGTAAGAACATCACAAGCCAAGAAAAACATCTGCAAGCCAAGGAGAAGAGGCTCAGAGGAAATCAATCCTGCTAACGCCTTGATCTTGGACTACTAGTCTTCCAAACTGTGAGAAAATAAACTTCTGTTGTTTAAGTCCTCTATTTTCAGTGGTTTGTTACCTCAGCTCTGGCAAACTCATACAACTAGTTGTGTTATTTTTGTTCATCAAACAAGTACAAATTTATCAACATAATCCAACAAATGTTATCTATCTTAAATATTTGGAATGAGGCAAGGAATCAGTAACTAAATAATTGACAGCCTGATATAAATCGGTGCCAGATAACTCAAGCACAGAGATGATTAAGGGACCATCACACCCACCAGAAGCTCCAAGTCGAGCTCCATGGCTTACGTGTCACAGTGTGTGGGGGGGGGGGTACTGGATGCTTAGGAGCTATTTAAGGGGGTGACAATACATTGCTACTGGACTGAGAAAACAGGAAGAGATGACATGAGACAAAAATAAGTCACAGTCCAGAGGAAAAAGGTCACTTCCTTCTTAATTCTTCACACATTGTAATTATTTTCCAGTATGAGTAATCCAAATGGTAGATAAAAATCTTATTTGACTTTTTAGGAATAGTAGCTCAGTGACAGCTATACTAAATGAAAATGAGATAGACATTTGCTGCCAGTTACACTGAAAATAACCACAGTAAGTAGTTTCATGCAAGGCTTCTTTTTTGAATCCCATTTATGCTGCTGGTGTGTGATGTTATACACTTCTCTTTAAACTATTTAAAGAGGGCCACAAAGTCAAGCAACTTCCAAAAGACTTCTTGAAGGAAAAGTGGGGGGGATTTATACATCTTATAACATTTGTATTTTTGGGATTTTATTTTTTAATCCCAAACTACGTACCTCATGTTAGATGATGCATAATTCCATTTTCAAGCAAATCGTAATCCAGTCCATTGAGCCAATTCATGAATTTAAGGGTGGACACATAGAAGAATAGCACTAGTACTCCATCCTAAGTCCCCCAAAGACACAGCCATCTGCAGAAAAGGGTGCAGCCTCGTCTAGACAGGAATTCAATCAGGCTCTGACACTCCCTGGGCAGTCAGCAAGTCTGCCTCCCACACACTTGGCACCTGAAGTACAAAGGCGCTGATTCCAAACACCAGAGCAAAACACCTGCACCATAGGATCTAGCTTCCAAATCCTGTCACAAATTGGCTGTCACCCTGCACTTGCCAAAGCTTAAGGCAAACTGCCGTAAGTCTTTGGAAACACTTAAAATATTTAAATTCTAAGCCTAAAAGTCATTTCAAGTTATTTTTTTTAAATTCCTCCAACCACCTTACCAATTTCTCTCAAGAAGAATATTTAGCTTTGGTGCAATAAAAAAATTACAATTTGGGGGAAATGTGTCTCCCACAAAGCTGATAGTTTAAATATGCTGTCCCTTGTAGGACGTTTGTTCATAATAAATTTAATTTTGTGCAAATAATGAGAGAAATTGGGGCTGGGAAGGTGGTAGAGCACTTGCCTTGCATGCCTGAGGCCCTGGGTTTGATTCCTCAGCACCACATAAGCAAAAAGAAAAAAGCCGGAAGTGGCGCTGTGGTTCAAGTGGTAGAGCGTTAGCCTTGAGCTGAAGAGCTGAGGGACAGCACCCAGGCCCAGAGTTCAGGCCCCATGACTGGATCCAAAAATAATAATAATAATAATAATGAGAGAAAAAAATGTCATCGTCTTTTTTTTTTAATCCCTCTTCCTCTGCTCAATTTTTTATGCTGGTACTGGGGCTTGAACTCAGAGCCTCACATGCTCACTTTGCTCAAGGCTGGCTGTCTAACATTTGAGCCACAGCTCCTCTTCTGTGTTTTTACTCATTAATTGGGGATGAATCTCATGGACTTTTCTGCATAGATTATCTTTGAACCACAATCCTTAAATCTCAGCCTCCTGAGTAGCTAGGATTACAGAAGTGAGCCACTATTGGGCTGTTGTTGTTGAAAATATTTAATTCCCATAAAATTAATAATAATAAAAAAGATACACCTTGATATCAGATTGTTCCAAATAATCTTAAAAAGTTCCTGAAACTGAATTATCAGTTTTAAATTTAGAAAAAAAATGAAAATTTGCCTGTTGTGTTCCCTGCTATACCTCCAGAAACCAGAATCGAGATCCTTAGTAGGAGATCAACAATTACTTGTACAGCAAATAAATTAGTAAACAGCTTCATAGTTTTCCCATTAAATATAGCACAAGTATGCCACAGAGAGTCATTTCCAATCGGTTATTTCATTTATCTCAGACTATACATGAAGTATTCACTGTGTATTAGTCATCCTGTTGGATGTCTATTATAGAAATAATAGACATAAAAATATGAAGCAAAAGGTGAATTCAGGTATGGCACACTATTTCACAACAAGCAAAAATAATCTTTATATAACTTAAAGGATTCACTTGACTAATAGAGGTATTATTTTCCTCAAACTCCATGTAAAATATTAAATGCAAATTAATGGTAGGCCTCCAGATTCTCCTAACTCTTCAATCCTTATAAAACTTCCATCTATAGAAATAAACATTTCCCCTCAAAAATAAATTCAAAAGGCAATGTAGATTTGCCTCTGTATGGTTTTATTTATCTTTTATTTATCTTGTCCTAACTAGGCATCTCATATGGCAGTATTCCTATTATTTCTTACTTAGATCAATTGATATACTTTTTTTTTCTGTTTTGGGGCTTTTCAGACCAAGTTAATCATGGCACATTTCCAAAATGTAGAAGAATTAGAGGATGAACTTGATTGTTGTATTCTTGCCTCTGACTCCGCACTTTCATTAATTAGCTAAAGCCAGAGTCCTCAGCACTCAGCAGTCATCTTAGGAGTTCCAGGATCCACTGATTAACAATGACAAGGCCATCTGGCCTTCCCATCACACACTGGAGAAAGCCTCTCTCGGCATAAGAATCAGGGATGTCTATAATTTAGAATGAGTCAAAGGCTGCCAGCACATTTGAAGGAGATGGTGTCTGACTACCAGATTAGGCCTGTGCCCTGATCTAAAAATTCAGCTCTGTTCCCTTGATTTAGATAACCTTCTCCTTCCAACGCTTAGTAATTTTGCTTCTCAAGGGCCCTTTTGCTTTTTTCCCTCAGCTACCGTTACATGTATGTTGGTAAAGCTGGATTTGGGGCTTGGGTGTAATTATTTGTTAATTTAAACTGCTATTCATCAAGGGGATTCCAAAATGAAGACAAGAATATAGCTGGGATGTGAGGCCTCAGCAGGTGGACGGAGACCAGCTGAGCTGGCTGCCACCCCCCAGTCCCCTTCGGATGAGGCAGCAAGGCCCAGGAAAATGAAGAAAGAATCACGAAGATGACCAATGGAGAGAGAGTGATGGTAGCTCCCTGGGTATCCTCATGTAATTAGCATGATATTCTTGTTGAAATAGTGAGGACAACAAGCACTTTTGCTTCTCCAAGACAATGACTTCCAACTAATATTTCCAGGGTAGTTAATCTAGGAAACCCAAACAACAACATACATCTAGTCATTAGTCCAAGTCTCCAGTTTGAGGCTTAGGATTAATGATCGCTACAATGTTGCCCAGGATCTATGTCTTTGCAAACCCTTCCTTCAATGAGGTCAGACCAGACCCAAGGCTATGAATAAAAAGACAAATGAAAAGTGTGATTTCTGGAGGAAAGTTCATTTGATGAATACAAACTGGCAAAGCACGGCTCCAAGCATTGATACAGCTGATCACTGGATCATTGTATCTTGATTCAAAACATTGGTAAATATAACATAGGAAGGAGGTGTAATTTGTGTCCATTCTCTCTTTGCATCTCAGGGTATTGCCTTTCAAGCATGCTTGCTGTGAGTCTCAAGTCCGACATTCTCTTGAATTAGATGATAGACTGCATTAATTTAAAATTTCCCTCTATAGGTCACTTGCATTTCTTTTTTTTTTTTTTTTTTTGCCATTCATGGGGCCTGAACTCTGGGTCTGGGCGCTGTCCCTCAGCTCTTCAGCTCAAGGCTAGTGCTCTACCACTGGAGCCACAGCGCCACTTCCGGCTTTTTCTGTTTATGTGGTGCTGAGGAATCAAACCCAGGGCCTCATGCTTGCAAGGCATGCACTCTACCACTGAGCCACCTTCCCAGCCCAACTTGCATTTCTTTATAGCAGTGAGTTTCTTCATGCTGAACTGTTTTGGTTGACTGCTTTTGTAAAGTTAGGGTGTGTGTGTGTGTTAGTTCTG
>NW_012267299.1:5164770-5169415 GCF_000151885.1 Dipodomys ordii
CTCCTCCTCCTCCTCCTCCTCCTCCTCCTTCGCTCAAGCCTAGCCCTCTACCACTTGAGCCATGGCTCTACTTCCAACATGTTTAGTGGTTAATTGGAGATAGGAATCTCATGGCCTTTCCTGCCTGGGCTGGCTTCAAACTGTGATCCTCAGATCTCAGCCACTTAAGTAGCTAGGATAACAGCTACTGACATCCAACTGAAGCTAGCATTTTAATCCGAACTAATCCTTTTTTCTTATATTAAAACAGTCTGGACAAGTCTGAGAAGAGTCTCTTGTTCAAAAATCAAATGCTAGAAGTATTATACTTATTATTTGTTTATACCTCCAAACTGAAAATAATAGATGACTGTTTTCTTCTTCATACCTTTTCTCCCCAAAAGGCTTGACAGATAAGGCCAGAACAGATGAGATCAAGAGATGGCCCCAATTTAATTAAAGGAACACAAAGATATGCTTAAGTTTGGGCCTATGTCTTTAGTCACTTTCCAAATCTCCCCCAGAGGGAGAGCCAGTTACAATGGCTATGAAAATATTTACCAAAATGAGGTAACTTGTGCCAAAGCTGATGGTACAGAAGCCCTCTGAATACAGCATCTGCCCAGGCTGGTCAGCTTCAACCTGCTCTGTGGCTCCTGACTGGCTTCCTTGCTTCCATCCTGCCCTTTCCTACATAGAAGCCATTGCCCTGTCTCCAGCAGAACTCTGTATTATTCATCATCCATCCTCCCTTGGTTTTGCAAAGGCTTGCAGGCCTTGCTCCTTACTTACTTCAGTGCTATCATCTCTCCTTAATCTCTCACCAGCTCTAGCTCAGCAGGAGGGGATCCTTGCTCTTCTGAACAACTGACTCTCCCAATGTCTCCCACTGGCTTTTCTCACTGCTTGCAAACCTTTTCCACAGAGATGATCCTGCCACCTCCCTCAGATTCCCTGTGTCCTTGTTTAAATGTCATCTCTGCATGGCCTCCCTGGCAGGGTACCCATTATCCCAAGCTATTCCCTATACCTGTCTTGTGCCCACCTCCCAATCTTCCTTAGCATACTCTGCTTTGTTTATTCTGGCAGTAAGTACCACCTTCTGACAAATATATGTTTTTTATGATTTTTATGATTCTCTATGTTATGCTTTTTACTCCTAAATACTCCAAGTATCTTTGTTTCACTCAGCACTGTGTGCTATCCGTGCTATCAGTTTAACAAATTAATATGTGTGCACATATGCAAAAATATGACAAAATATCTCCAAGAAAATCCAGCAGCCTTCTCAGTCTTTCTTGACTGTTGCATCCATTGTAACATCCATTTCCCAATTTCCTCCTCTCTCTCCAGTGGAAATGTCTATTTTCCCCTGTATACTTCTTTCGCTACAAGACATCAGGTTGCTGTGAACATAACCCCACTCATCATTTGCCATTCTGTCAACTAAGTTCATGAATCTCAGTATCTTTAGATTTTCTTCATAGTATTACTTTTTCTTTTAATTTTACAATAGCCTCTTGTTTGTCTTTGTTGTTGTTGTTGGGGGGGGGGAGAGCGCTAGGGATTAAGCCCAGCTTCTGGGCATGATGGGCAAGTGCTCAACCACTCAACCTCTTCAGCTTTCCAAAGATCCTATTCCATTTCTCTCCTTTTTTGTGAATATATAAAATAAAATACTATGAACAACTTTTGTATCGCTTCTTAGCAGGATGACAGTTTATTTGCATGAAAAGAAACCTTTTCAAATTTGATTGACATTTTAGGACTAGTCCAATTTGGGTTTTTTGAAGGATCTTTTTTGTCTTTTTTTTTGTCAGTTGTGGGGCCTGAACTCTAGGCCTGGGCACTGTCCCTCAGGTCTTGGCTAGTGCTCTACCACTTGAGCCACAGCACCGCTTCTGGCTTTTTCTGCATACGTGGTGCTGAGGATTTGAACTCAGGACCTCATGCATGCAAGGCAAGCACTGAGCCAACTTCCCAGCCCCAAGGATTTTTTTTTAACAAAGTGGTTCATGAAGGCAGGTTCTATAAAATGCCTATATTAGTAAGCATAGATGGTAACTTCATATCTTAATTCTCAGAAATTGAATCCCAAACCAAATACTCCTCAGAGTCAGTAATAATATTACCTAATATTTATTAAGCATTTAATCTGTATCTGAAATTAGCCCAACTAATTTGCAGGGTTATTTAATCCCCACAATCTAAGAAAGAGCTAATATTATTAGCCCTATTTTATAACAAACAACGTGAGGAACAGAAAAGTTAGGTCACATTCACAAGGTCACACCAATATTATGTGGGGAAAACTAGTTTCAAACCTTGCTGAACCAAGGCTGGCTACACAGATCACTGGGAAGTGAGATCGAAGCACCTGCCCATAACTAAGTGGGGACCAATACATGCATAAGCCATCACTCCCCTGGAAGGACATAGAATTGTTAGTATCATTATTGGCCATCCCATAATACTCTAAACAGAAAAACATGTTAAAGAGATAACGTTTAGTGAAAAAAAGCAAGTCATAGGACAAGTAAGAACATAACGGCCCACTGGAAGCAAAAACAAGAAAAGGATCTTTTAAAAAATGGGCCTGTACTTAGATATGAAAGACAAACATGAGATACAGAGCTAGGTTTTTAAAGATATAATCTGTCAAAATACAGGCATTCCATAGAACAGTACTCAAAGGAGTATTTATTTGCCACTCTGCCATTCTGTGATATTTGAATTTACCACCAGCTTAAATGTTATCTCATTAATTATACTAATATCTCATAAGGATACAAAGGCTAAGGTGATACTCCAATAACTTTATCATAAAAGAACTGTGCTAGCAATTCCCAGTGTACCCAGGAGAAATTGCCCCAAGATTATTAGCTTTAAACTCTTCATTCACTTATCTTGCTAGCTGTGTGAATGCTATTAGCAAAACAAACCTCAGCAAAATATTTTCATTAATTATGTTAATTCCAGCAGGCTCTCTACATGCCCAGAGATTACAATTTTAGCATCAGTTCCAGCATGAGTTTGTGCAGAAGCCACAAATTACATGGAATACAGTCAACCATAGCTCACAGCTGCTCTTTTATTAACCCTGAGTGGGAACATTATGGTAGGCCTTGCTTATAAAAATAAATAAATAAAATGAAGCATCTGAGTTTAGTTCTTCACAAATGCATGCACTGCGATTTATTTTTATTTTTGGGGGGGGATCCGGTCGTGGGGCCTGAACTCTGGGCCTGGGGGGTGTCCCTCAGCTCATCAGCTCAAGGCTAGCACTCTACCACTTGAGCCACAGAGCCACTTCTGGCTTTTTTTCCCTGCTTATATGGTGCTGAGGAATTGAACCCAGGGCCTCATGCATGCAAGTCAAGTGCTCTACCACTGAGCCACATTCCCAGCCCTGCACCGTGAAACATGTGGTAACAAACTCTGAAGTCTAAAGTGGATCCATAGATGTCAAAGTGATTAGCTATGGCAAACACTTGTTAAGGACCAAACTATATAGATTTTTGAGATCTTGGTATCTGTCCATTAAGACTATTTCATAGATTGTTTTCATCTTATTATAAGAGGACTTTATTTCTTCCAATGATCATTCAACACCAAGATTGTGCAAAGATATTCCATGACTAAGATGAGATAGCATCCCAGTATACCCACCATCCGCTAAAAATGTGGACAGTAAACAATGTATTGAACACAACTCACCTACTAATCATAATAGCTTAGCCACACTCCATCCAGTTCACTACTCAGCCACAATCATGAGGACAGAAAGGTGTAGCTCACAGCTACAACTGAGCCTCAACATACACCATATTACATCTTGTTAGCCCAAGGAAGAGGTCAAAGTTCAGAGTTCAAAGTACATCTTCTACTAATTGCATCACATTTTCCTAACAACACATAGTTGGGAAATCACGTCAAACCATTCTAAGTCCAACCATAATAAGCCAAGGAGCACCATATAGTTCAAGGCATATGTTCCTACATGATATCATCCATTACTCATGGATGATGAGTTTTTTACTTTGCCAGCATTCTAGAGCCTAATTCTCCACCAGTCTCAGGAAGTACATGTATTCAGTGCCTACGCTTTGCCTAAACTTGTGTTATCTTAATTGCATAGAGTATTGTTCACTTCAATTAGTTGTTTACTTGCCTTATTCTATTACTTCTGTTTTGAAGCAGTAGAAATAATCTTTTCTTAGGTGAATGTGCCATGGAATGTGGTGATAAGAATTGTAGCATTTAAGAGACAAGGACAAGATGGCGGAGGAGAAGCTGGAAGCTGAACAAGCTCTCGCATAGAAAGCAGTTTTAGAGTTCCAGTGAACAGTCCTAAGCCAGAGAAACACACCAAGTGTGCCATCACAGGACAGAGAGTTAGACAAGTGAGAGAAAGCCAAGGAAAGAATACACATCTGAGCACCAGCCAGCCGCCGGCGGCGGCGGCGGCGGCGGCGACGGCAGGGTCGCAGTGGAGACCACAGCCGGGCTATCGGCGGCGGCAGGGTCGCGGTGGAGACCGCAGCGGGCAATACCTGAGCACTGAGAGTCCCGGACGAAGGAGCCAGACGCAGCGGGCGAGCGGATTCTACTCAACACCAGCAAGAACCGACAAGGAGCAGACAGCTTCATCCTGCAGTTTGCAGAC
>NW_012267299.1:5176330-5235425 GCF_000151885.1 Dipodomys ordii
AGGAGGAGGCTGCAATGCTTGGTAAGAAATGTACGCATTATCCTGCCCATGCAATTGTAACCCCTCTGTACAGTATGTTCACAAATAAAATAAAATAAAAAAAAGAAAAAAAAATCACAACGTGATTAAATGTACACATATTTTTAAATTGAATTAATAAAAAAAAAAGAATTGTAGCATTTGGGGCATCAAATAAGTATGACTTGGAATGGAAGTTCTACTCTGAGTAGCCATGGGACTTGGGCAATGTAATCATTCTAAAATCATTTTCTACTCTTTGAAGTGGGGTTGATGTGCAGTCCTATGTGTGGTTTAATGAGATAAGAGAGGATGAGTGTCCAATATTTAGTAAATATCTTGGCAAATAATAACACTCAACAAATGATAGTTTTCTAACTCCAGGGTTTCCAAACTTTTTTCCTAGTATGCTTTCTCCACTAAGATCAAATCGCTTCAAGCCATTGCAGGGATACACAGAAAAATCTCCTGGTCACAGCACACATCAACTTAGATGTGATTTTATTAGAAACACAAAAAAGGTCTAAATTTTACAATAAGGGAAAGATCTCAGAATGATGCTACTTTTGGGGGGAGGGCACGGCATCTGACACTGACATAGTCATTTTGTGCCAGGATTGCTTAAAAGTATAAAACTCTAAAATTGAACTAACAGAAAATAAGTATGCAATTGCATCTGGGGAAATTCAATTAGTTTTCCATTTTCTGTACTTGCAGGGACAGAAAACCCAATAAACAAAAATCCATAGATCACACAAACAAAAAGAAATCTCATTTAAAACAGCAGTGGCCCGATTCCAAAGCCTTCTGTGGGAGACCTTTACAAATGTTAATGATTTCAGTTTCATCTTCATCCTTCACCTTCAGCTTTGGCTTCCCCTTGAGGAGACTGGTAAATTAAAGGAGACAAAGGAAGAGTAATAAAGACATTAAAGTCAGCACAACCAGGTACTAGAGCAGTGCTGCGGAGCTCAGTGGTGACCCGACTTAGAAGATAGCCCTCCCCGCACCTCCCACTTTCTAGGAGGCTCTACGAGAACAAGCTATACCAAAACAGCCTGGACTAAAACAGTATGGACATCCCCAGTTCAGCTCCCAGCTTTGCTAAGCCTTCAGGAAAAGAAGCATCCATAGCCAAGCAAACAGTGCTACCAACCACACAAATGATGCTGGCCATACCCCACTTCCTTGTGCCTCAATCTCCTGTACCTCCAACACAATGAAAATACAGCCCGTGCCACAATCAGCAGTCATGGTGGATAATAGATGTGTTTTGTTCATCTTGCAGAATGGAAAGGAAGGAAGGTAAGAAGGAAGGAAGGAAGGAAGGAAGGAGGAAGGAAGGAAGGAAGAAAAGAAGGAAGGAAGGGAGGAAGGAAGGAAGGAAGGAAGGAAGGAAGGAAGGAAGGAAGGAAGGAAGGAAGGAAGGAATGAAGAGAAAAGAGAAAAGAAAAGGAAAGAAAGTTGTCCTATTGGTACAGTGAAAGAATTGCTTGGCTAAAGTACATGTTAACCTGGCTATAAGTCTGTTAGATGATCAAAAACAGGTCTAGGTTAGGCAGTGGTTATGCAGTGGTAGCTCAATCCTAGCTAGTCAAGAAACCAAGATCATAGGATCACAATTTGAAGTCAACGTGGGCAAATAAATCCTTGAGATACTTATCTCCAACTAACCAGTAAAAAGCTGTAAGTGGAGATGTGGTTCAAGAGGTAGAGCACCAGACTTGAGCAGAAAAAGCCAAGCAAGACTGCAATGCTCTGAGTTCAAGCCCTAGTACTGGCATACACAAAAAAGGTCTGGATTTTACAACAAGTAAAAATCTCAGATTGATGCCACTTTATCAAGTTGCATAGGACAGTGACCTAGTCACTTTGTACCAGGATTGCTTAAAACTGTAAAACTTTAAACTAACAAGAATATTGCATCTGGAAGAATTCAATTTGTTTTCAGCTTTCTATACTTGTAAGAGCAAAAATTAAAAAATAAAATCCACAGATCACATAAACAAGATTTTCTTCTAGCTAGAGGTCATGATTGAGCCCCTCAACTTGCCTATACTTGTATGTAGGGGCTCAAGGTTTGGTGTCTTTATTTCTCTTCTCTGTTTTCTTCCCAGGGCAAACTGAAGCTGAAGATGAAAGATGACAATGAAACTGAAATCATTACTATAGGCAAGTTCCTGGATAGGAAGCTTCAGGAGGCAACACTATCATTTGTTTACCAACACTTAAAAGGGGGAGATTTCCCTTTAAATCCAGAACTCTGGTTCCTCTTAAAAATTTAAGAGGTTTAAGAACCCCAAGCCAGCAGGCTAAGTAGCTGGTTGCTAAAGTCAGTGGATTTTCCTTCCTAAGATGCTGCTGGGAGAAATTGTGCACACTTCTTGTCTTTGCTGAGCATCAGTGTCCTCAAATAAAAAGTACCAGTGTCATATGTTATGGACCATAATTTGTGTTAAAGTCCTTCATATTAGGCACCAGTGGCTCAATACTATAATCCTAGCTACTCAGAAGACTGAGATCTGAAGATCATGGTTCAAAACCAGCCAACACAGAAAAATCAGAGATTCATATCTCCAGTTAACCAGAAAAACTCCAGGAGGGGATATGTGAATCAAATGGTAGAGCACCAACTTTAAGCAAGAGAGACAAGCAAAAGCCTGAGGCCCTGAGTTCAATTCCCAGTACTATCACAATAAATAAGAATTCTTCATACAGTAAAATAAGGTAATGCTTCATAGTAATGAATTACTCTAATAATAGTTGACCTAACTATAAATGATAAGGTTATACTCTGGGTTCACAAAAATATTCTACTTCATTGGCCCACTGAGCAAGTCCTATCATTTTCTCCACACTTTGCAAATCTGAAATGCATACCCTTAAATCAAATTACAGCTTAAAATTCTTTGCTGTCAAAAGAAAGAAAAATTAAAGGATAAAAGGAATGTGTTTATGTATCTCATTATTCTTGAGATTAATTAGCATCTGGGTGAGAGCTTCTAGTTCCCAGAAAGCTAATAGTATATCTGGGAACTAGGCTAAGGTTTGGAATAAGGCTAGGCCCATGCTTGTATGCCCTACCTAGGTCTTCATTGAGCAATGTCTAGAACTGATTGCATCCATAGGATTTCTACACCCCAGATTTCAAATGAAGTTTCCTAAAGGGACCAGAACCATCTCTTCTTTCTTGTATCCCATGCAGGATCTGGGAATGGGATGACACTGACTGAGCACCACCCATCAGAATCCCTTAGTCAGTGAAATCATTTTCAAGCCTGGGACATAATAGCATTGGCAGTTGCAAGGGGCTAGCCTGAAAAGAGACCACACGTTCTGAAACAGACAAAATTGCTCTCAATTTTCCCTCATCAAGCCAACAGTCAGAGTTCTAAACAAAGGGAACTGTCTTGATAAATCATGCATTAAGCATCTCAATCTGGGTACCTGCTGCACAGAGAGCCACTGTGAAAGTACCACATGCCAAGAAGCTGAATAACCAGAGAGTGCTAATCCTAGCAAATGGCAGGGCCTGAGACCTAGGGTGTGTTCTGCAACTTTCCCCCAGCAGATGTACAAGTTGTTATGTCAAAAAATGAACTTTACAACTTTGGCCAGGGCAGGGGATGGGGGGGGATGGGCAGGAGGAGATGGGAAGGGATGGGAAGGGGATACAAAGGAGGAGGCAACAATGTTTGATAAGAAATGTACTCATTGCCTTGCCCATGTAATTGTAACCCCTCTGTACGGTATTTTCACAATAAAAAAGGGGGGATCCTCTGAAAATGTGAATGAGTAAAAGTTATTTTAGGTGAAGTAAGTCAGGCCCCAAGAAGCAAAGGATGTGTGTTTTCCTTGTATGTGGATGCTAGATTGAATTTATAGACTTGTAAGTAAATACACTGGTGGTATGAAGGAAGTTGATGCTAGAAAGAATGGGGTGCGATCAAAGGGAGTAGAGTACTCAAATGAAGAAAAGAATTTGGGGGAGAACGCAGTCAATAATACAATATATATCCTACAAAACTAAGAAATGTGAGAGTGGGTAGGGGAGGAAAGGGTGAGAATTTTGAAAGGGATGACATTGACCAAGATGCATGGGACTGATAACCTAGCAACTCCTTTGTAAATAACTTCAAGATAATAAATTAACAAAATGTGAAATAATAAATACCCACAGAGAATATTATTTTACCTCTCTTAAAGCATTTATATCAGGAAGGGGATGACTAATTCAAGTATGTATCTTCTAGTACTAAAGCCCAGTTCTTTAACTAAATCATTAATTTCACAAAAGATAAGAAAATCTCAGTATACTTTATCTGATATATGAGTCTACTTGGGCCTTGAAGACATGAGGGTAATTTGCCCTCCACCATTGGACAAAATGATAAATCTGTCTGAAATATAAATGATAAGCTAGTAGTCTCCTTCTAGATTCTATAAAGGCAGACTGATAATGCAAGGCTGGCTCAGCCCTTAACATTCAGGCTTTGAGTGAAAGGGAGAAGTTTCTTCAGCTCTTCTATTCTTGCACATCCATGGCTTTACCTGTAAGGGACAGTCTAGTCAACTTTACCACAATGTTTGAGCTCAAACAGCAAGGCCTGGACGACTCACAGGCTAAGTATTTAGTTTCTGTATTCTGCAATCATTGACAAGACAAATAATTTAAACTCTTTGTGTTGGTTTTCTTGTTTGTAAAACGAGATATAGTTCTTACAAGATGTCTTCAAAGATTAAATGAAAGAGCCTATGTAAATAAAGGTTATGGCATGATAATTATACATATACCTACCTACTATAGTATAGGCAGTAAGACAGATGTTTTCTGACCAGAATGAGTCTGAGGATGCTGGGAGGCCATACTTAGAGGCATCGCCCAGACTCTTCTGCAACTACTCTTAGCCTCTGGGGTCTAGGCCAGCACTTCTCAAGCCCTTGAATTAAGAACACCCCTAACTATAAAGAACCCTGAAAATATTAGCAGGTAAGGGGTGAACCATCGGGGGATGGGGACAGAGAGTTGCTGTTGGAAACCAGGAACTTAATGCATACATTTTGAGTGACAATTCCGTGACTTTTCAATTTACTCTGAAGGAAATTTGTCTTTGCTTTAATGTACAAAATAAGATTTTCTCTTCCTAAATGTATGACTAATAGGGACTTACAAAGAGATGTGCTATGATTATATTGTGACTTTGCCTGCCCCTCTGGTACATTCCCCACAACTAGGGGACAAATGTCTCACCTTACTGTCCCTGTGGGACCCTCTTCCCAGGAGCACAATTAAGACTGTGGGTCCAACCTGGGATACCACAGCATCTCATTATTAATGTAAAAAGAAACCTGAGGTCCCAAGAAACTAAAGATTTTCTCGAAATCACAGTGTGGGAGGAGACTGACTGAGCCAGTTACAACTCTCTGAGCTCAGCCTGCTCCTCCTCTCTGGTCATAAACAGCATGCACAGGAAACAAGACACCTGTATGCAAAGTCCTGAAATCGTCTTAATGGAATAACATGTCATCAGCATCTAAGAGAAAAGAATCTATTAATGTCAGAACAGTAAGAGCAGTGCCTGCTACTTCCAAAATAAATAAATAAATAGTAAAGGGAATAAATACAAAAACTTCGAAAATCTGGTTTGGGAAGGAAACTGAAGAATTTGTATTTTAATACTTCATGAAAGTCATAAGACAGAGCTGTGTTTGGATAAAATTCAATATTCACAGATGGCCTCATCCATACTAAGAGCTCTTTCTTAACAAAAAAGGAACGTAACCAGGTACTGGTGGCTCATGCCTATAATCCTAATTACTCAGGAGGCTGAGATCTGAGATTGTAGTTCAAAGCCAGCCTGAGCAGGAAAATCTGTTAGACTCTTATCTCCAATTAACCACCAGAAATCTGGCACTGTGGCCCAAAGTGGTAAAGCACTAGTCTTGAGCAAGAGAGCTCAGGGACAGCACCCAAACCCTATCTAGTTCAAGCCCCACAACTCTCTCTCTCTCTCTCTCTCTCACACACACACACACACACACAAACACCACATACAAAGGAATGAAGATTTTGATAAATTCATAGCCCTAAGCAGAATTTTCTATTGATAAATACTGTATAGTTATAGGAAAATTGAATGTTCTTACCATTTAATTATAGTGTCAGCATTACATTGCACAGTTTCAAAATATTTTGCTAATGGGATAACTTTTTTGTTTTGCAGTGCCTTTTTTGGTTTTTTATTTTGGTCAGTCATGGGCCTGAATTATTGGCCTGGGCGCTACTATCCCTGAGCTCTTCAGCTCAAAGTGAGCACTCTACCACTTGAACCACAGCACCACTTCTGTCTTTTTCTGCTTATGTGGTGCTGAGGAATCGAACCCAGGGCCTCATGCATTGCAAGGCAAGCACTCGACCACTGAGCCAACTTCCTAGCCCATTCAGTTCCTGTTTGTAGAGAGCAAACCCAAGGCTTGGAACGTGCTGAGCAAGCACCCTGTCATTTAGCTATATTCCCAATGTCAACAGGCCCAATTTATCTTATAAAATAACACCTAAGTGCAAAAAAGCACTCATAGTAAAGGGTAAATACTCTTGATGCTATTGAAAATAAAATATTAAGGTGATTCTTAAGAGGCAGTTAAAATAACCTCATGAAATACAGACCTTACATTATATTCATAGACTACTTTGTTAAATGACAATTCCTTTGTACAACTACTTAAAGATAGTAATTTTTTAAAATGTATTTTGAAGTTTTCTGCCACAGTAGTGATGGACAGATGTTTACCTCTAGGGGGGAGCTCAGCACTCTCTCTACCGATCTTTTTCCACTGCCCTGGTCTTCACTAGTAGAGGCCTAGAGCCTCTCCACTTAGAGAAGATGCTCCATCCTATCCTTTTCCACTACAAGGAAAGACTGAAAACATTTAAAAGCACTTCAGGAGACAAAGAGGCTCTGGAAAAAACACTGGGAAAATCTCTGGTCCAACAGCCCTATTCAAACCACCAAGTGGAGAGTTTTTTTTCCCTTGGAGGGTAAATCACTAATAAAGCATGTCTGGAAGAACCTCTCAGCCACTCCCAGTGGCAGTAACACATGACCGTGGATTATCTGGGTCCCAGCCATTTCCAGCTCCTTAGTATGAGTGACTGGAACTGCAAATCCAGTACCAGAGGTTACAGTGGTACTGGTGAAATGTTCACCAGCATTTCCCAAAGTATACATCAAAGGACATCAGTTTTACAAATTTTAGGAAAATAAAGGGTTCTTAGGACAAAGAAGTTCAGGAAACACTGGATTAAACTAAGTTTGAAAGTACCCTTTTCCATGGTGATTCTCCTAGGCTCCCCAAAAGGAAGAATAGGTAGGAAGTGTTCCTCTGACTTATTTGAGTATAACGTGTGTGTGTGTGTGTGTGTGTGTGTGTGTGTGTGTGTACATATGCACGCATGCATGCACTGATCCTGGAGCTTGAATTCATGGCCTAGATTTTGTTGCTAGGCTTTTTTGCTTGAGGCTAGCACTCTACCACTGGGGTCACATCACCACCTGTGGCTTTCGAGTGGTTAATTGGACAAAGAGTCTCTTAGACTTTTCTGCTTGAGCTTAGCTTAGAACCGTGATCCACAGATCTGAACCTCATGAGTAACTAGGATTAAAGGCATGAGCCAGTGGGGTTGACCACAATATTTTTTTTAAGAGTTCCTCTTAAGGCTGCTGTAAGAATGTTCTCCTAAAATTGTTACCCAAGATTTCTGAGATGTAGTTAAGCAGATCACGGTTTTAGAATTTAAAAAAACTCAGCCTACTATATTTCAAACCCATTTTAACCTACAAGCTTTTTGAGTTGGGATGGGTTAAGCAGTCATTCTCTTACTACCAATCTTACATCTCTGTGTTTTTATCCCATCAAGCTAAGTATAATCTGCATAAAAATTATTTGCAAGTACTGCCATTTCATTGCCTGAATAAGAAGTTTCAAGGCCATGTCATTTCTACCAAGGATTATCTGCACGAGCAAATGGCTGGAATGGGTGGGGCAGAGGAGTGTTGTTTTAGGTTAGCTTAATGGGGCCACCTACAGCCTTTTCCCAAACACTGTTCTTAAACATCTGCCCTTAAATTCACAAATGACAACCTCAGCTTCACACTGTTGAAATAATATAAGTAAGATGTAACTCAAAGAAATGTTAGAGTATAAAAATTATTCCGAATTTTAAGTACAGGACTACAAATTCCAAAATGGGGCTATACACACTAGAGAATATGTTTGAAAATAATAGAATTCCCATCACATCAACAAGAACAAAGATTAAAACCACATGATTATCTCAATAGATGCAGAAAAAGCATTTGACAAGATCCAACACCCCTTTATGCTGAAAGCTGTGGAAAAACTAGGAATCCATGGAATATTCCTCAATATAATAAAGGCTGTGTATGACAAACCTACAGTCAACATTATACTTAATGGCGAAAAGCTAAAGCCATTTCCTCTAAATTCAGGAACATGACATGGATGTCCACTCTCTCCACTTCTCTTCAACTTAGTACTAGAATGCCTAGCTAGGGCAATAAGACAAGATGAAAACATAAAAAGGATCCAAATAGGGAAAGATGAAGTAAAACTCTCCCTCTTTGCAGATGATATGATCTTGTATTTAAAGAACCCCATGGACTCCACTCCCAAGTTACTTGAGCTAAACAGAAACTTTGGCAGAGTAGCAGGGTACAAAATTAACCCTCAAATATCAATGGCTTTTCTGTATGCCAATAATGAGAAGAGCATGGCTGAAATCAGGAAAGCAACTTCTTTGGTAATAGCGCCACAAAAATAAAATACCTAAGAATTAACTAAAGAAGTGAAGGAACTTTACGGTGAAAACTTTAAAAACCTGAAAAAAGGAAATTAAAGCAGAACCAAGCAAGTGGAAAGACCTCCCATGCTCCTGGATTGAGAAGATTGACATCTTGAAAATGGCAATATTGTCAAAGGCAATCTACAAATTCAATGCAATACCTATCAATATCCCAACCTCATTCTTTAATGAAATAGAAAAAGCAATCAAAAATCATATGGAACAATAAGAGATCCTGCATAATAAAAGCAATCCTTAGAAGAAAGAACAGTACTGGAGGAATATCAATACCAAACTTCAAACTCTACTACAAAGCCCTAGTAATCAAAACAGCTTGGTACTGGCACAAGAACAGACCTGAGGACCAAGCGAATAGAACTGAACACCCAGCAATGAACCCACAGACCTATGGCTACCTAATCTTCGATAAAGGAACCAAAAAAAGAGAATGGAAGAAAGACAGCCTCTTCAGTAAATGGTGCTGGCAAAATTGGTTAACTAGTTTTAGAAAACTAAAGCTAGATCCTTATATATCACCCTGCACCAGAATCAACTCCAACTGGATCAAAGGCCTCGAAGTCAAAGCAAGCACACTGAAACATTACAGGAAGGAATAAGAGAAACTCTAGGGCTCCTTGGCACAGGCTGAAATTTTCTTAATAAAGATCCACAAACAACAAATCAAAGAAAGATTGGACAAATGGGATTGTATTAAACTGCAGAGCTAGCAAGATGAATAGAAAACCCACAGACTGGGAGAAGATCTTTACTGGCCATACAACAGACAAGGGCCTCATATCTAAAATAGACCTAAAACTCAAAAAATTAAATCCTCCAACAAAAATTCCTCAAAGAAAAAACTGCCTGATTAATAAGTGGGCTAAAAGTTAGAGAGACTTCTCTGAAGAGGAAATAAGAATGGCCAATAAACACATCAAGAAATGCTCAACTCCATTTGGAGTTGATTCTGGAGCAGAAAACCTATATCTTGACCCTAATCATTTTATACTATATCTTAGCCAAATATCTGAGAAACAATTGATCCTCATAGTCTTCAGGATTGGATTTTAGTTTTGTTTTTCTATCTTTATTTGCTCCTAAAGTTTCAAAGCTGGTTATTTGTGCTCAAGTGACAGTTTTAGCAGGATGTGAAGTTCAATTTTCATAATAGTAGCTTGGGACCATTTCCGAAAGAAGTTTTGTTTCATCATGACATCTATTTGACAATGGGAGACCATTTTTGGACTGCAGGCTCACATCTGTCTAAGTTATCTTCTAATTAACCTGACATATGCTTTCACAAGCATAATTTTCTCTGTACCATTGGTCTCCCAACTTTTAAATTGTGCCTTCTATCAGCAAACTTTTTTGAAACCATCGCTCTGAAAAATGGGAGTATGTTTTCCTCCTTCAAACTGTAGACATACACTGTTATTCTTAGTATTACATATAAAATATTAAGAAAGTTAAAATTTTTAATATTTGAAATAAACATAGGAATTCTATTTATTTTGTTCATATTTTTTATTGTAAAACTAATGTACAGAGGGGGTTACAGTTACACGAGTAGGGTAATAAGTACATTTCCTATTGGGCATTGTTACCTCATCCTTGGTTTTTCTCCTACCATTCCTCCCCTTCCCCCCTCCCTCACCCCCCAGTGTTGTTAAGTTTGTTTTCAACATAGTGTCTTGTACATCTCATTGTTATGATGGGTCAACCTGTATCCTTATTTCAGCATTTTGTTATTTCCCTTCCCCTCCCCAAATAATAAAAATGAATATACAAGTTGCAGGAGACTGGGATCAAATAGAGTGACAACAGGGGTTATGCCAATGGGGAGGAACATACCAAAGAAACAAAACAAACCACATAGTACATTATAAATACATTTAAAAGGGGCTGGGAAGGTGGCTCAGTGGTAGAGTGCTTGCCTTGCATGCATGAGGCCCTGGGTTCAATTCCTCAGCACCACATAAGCAAAAAGAAAAAAGCCGGAAGTGGTGCTGTGGCTCAAGTGGTAGAGCGCTAGCCTTGAGCTGAAGAGCTAAGGGACAGTACCCAGGCCCAGAGTTCAGGCCCCACGACTGGACCAAAAAAAAAAAAATACATTGAAAAAAAACAACAGCAAGAAGGATAAAACCACTTTTGTCCCTATCTTGGGGTTCATTTCAGTTAGCATCATCTTATATGGTCATACGTACATAGCTTTTGACCTTTTCTACTTGTCCTAGACATGTACTAGGGAAACCATGGGACCTATGTTTCTTTGGGTCTGGCTTACTTCACTTAATATAATTTTTTCCAAGTCTTTCCATTTCCTAACAAATGGGGCAATGTCATTCTTTCTGATGGAGGCATAAAATTCGATTGTGTGTGTGTGTACATATATATATATATATATATATCCATTCATCTATTGAGGGGAATCTGGGTTGGTTCAATATCTTAGCTATGGTGAATAATGCTAGCATAAACATATTTGTGCTGGTAGCTTTGGTATGACCTTGTTTGTGATCATTTGGGTAAATGTCCAAAAGTGAGATTGCTGGGTCATAGGGGAGCTCTATGTGGAGTATTTTGAGGAACCTCCATATTGCTTTCCAAAGTGGTTGAACAAGTTTACACTCCCCACAACAATGCAGTAGGGTTCCCTTTTTGCCACATCCCCTCCATTATCTGTTGTTATTAGAGTTCTTGATTATAGCCAATCTAACTGGGGTAAGGTAGAATCTCAGTGTTGTTTTGATTTGCATTTCTTTTATGGCTAGGGAGGTTGAGCATTTCTTCATATGTCTATTGGCCATTCTTATTTCCTCTTCAGAGAAGTTTCTCTTTAAATCTTTAGGCCACTTATTTATTGGGTAATTGTTTCTTTGAGGATTTGTTGTTGGGGGATTTAAGTTTTTGAGTTCTATTTTAGGTATGAGACTCTTGTCTGTTGTATGGCTAGTGAAGATCTTCTCCCAGTGCATGGGCTTTCTATTGATCTTGCTAGCTATGTCCTTTGCCATGCAGAAGCTCTGTAGGTTCATGCAATCCCATTTGTCCCACCTTTCTTTGACTTGTTGTGTTTCTGGGTTTTCTGCTCAAAAATACCAGCAATACATATTATTTGGGCAGTATTTTTACCTCCAAATATTAATCGATGGCAGAGTAACCATACTGACCTTTTAAATTTTAAAAAGTTACCTAAGCCAGGTACTGGTGTCTCACCCCTGTAATCCTAGCTACTCACAGGGCTGAGATGTGAGGATTGCTGTTCAAAGCCAGCCTGGGCATGAAAGTTCCTGAGACTCTTACCTCCCCAATTAACCACTCAAAAAAACGGAAGTGGGAGCTGTAAAGTGAGAGAGTGTTAGCTTTCCATGAAAAAGCTCAGGGACAGCACCCAGGCCCTGAGTCCTAGCCCCATGACTGACAGAAAAAAAAAATCAACCTAAATATATTTGTTATTTGTTTAAGTGGGAATGAAGTTTATAAAGGACCCTAACAGGATTCCTAATTAAAGGATTTTTAATAGGTTTATTTTTCTAAGATTTGCCTCAAGTGTTGCATCAAGAATTATTTTTCAGGGGGAGGATTGGGTGGGGGGGTGGGGGGGATGGAAAGGGATGTGAAGGGTAAACAAAGGAGGAGGCTGCAATGCTTGATAAGAAATGCACTCATTACCTTGCCCATGTAATTGTAACCCCTCTGTACAGTAAGTTCACAAAAAATTAAAATTAAAAAAAAGAATTATTTTTCATTAAAAAATGGTTTTGGCTTTCATATATATGTATATATATGAAAACTATTGATAAGTGTGTATGTGTGTGTGTGTGTGTGTGTGTGTGTGTGTGTTTACTTTGTGACATTCCCTTAAGGTAGTCAAGAATGATGGTGTTATTCTGATTTTTGAAACCGTTTCCTAGGAGCTAGACACCAAGCAACTTTAAAAGTAGAACCAAAACATAAACTCAGTTACTAACCACCATAAGAAATCTTGTTTCTTTTTTCTCTCTCTTTGCAGAGATTTTATAAAGCAGTAACCTATGTCACTGGTTTGGATATGGTTTATTTTCCCCTGGGATTCATGTGTTGGAAGCCTATTCCCCAGTGTGGTAATGTGAAAAGTGGCAGAGCCTGTAAGCAATGGAGTCCAGTGGGAGGTAATTGCAAGTTTGGCTCTTGGAAGGGATGAACACAGTTTTCATGGAACCCTAATCCCTCAAGAGTCACAGAGAAACAAGTCTGACTCCAGCATCACTGTGTGGCTTTCCTGTCTCACCATGAACTGAACACGCCTTCCAAGCTAGGACCGCAACGGAAACTGGGAAAACCTTCCAATTGTGAACTAAATAAACTTCTTTTCTTCATATAGTACTCAGTCTCTGATACTATATTATAACAATGGAAAGCAGACCAATGCAGTAACATACAGCATAGTAACATAAAAAAACACTAGGAGACAAGTAATTGTTTTCTTTTAGAGGAAACTAAAACTGTTATTTTAAAATGTTGACAAAAATAATCTTTTAAATCATAATTTTCATAAATAGCAGTCTTTCTGTGCACTCTGAAGTTAATCACATACTTATCAGAACTTGAATTAACAAATATTCTTGGTAATAGTAACAAAGCTTTCAGCCTCACCTCACTGTAAGGTCGAAGGCAATGCAAAGGCACCACTGTGCAATCATCCAAGGGGAATAATCAGCTTTTGGATGGACAGTGACATCTGAGATGTGGGCATAGTCTCAGGTAAAAGCAATAGCCCATGGAGAAACTTAGAACATTTCATTAAACTGTGCTATTAAACACATTCATAGTTCATAAAACTTAATGGTCCTCCTGTAGTGATTTATTTTAAAAATCAGCCAAAGGTTTTAAAGAAGCCCAAACACAACCAAATGGTATCAACTACTTTGTCAAGCTCATCATGCACATTTAAAGTCTCATCATGAATTTAACCAATTAGGTAACTCCCCACCCTCCTCCCCCCCCTCCCCCCAGCATGAGCTGAAAGTCTTCCCCGGGATAGATTCAAATGCTTCCTGATATACCGGGAATTCCTCTGGACTGAAAGGATGCATTGTTTCCAGAGCACCATGTCAGAAACACTGGGATAGAAGTCAAAGGGAATTATTAATGTTGCCTAGACAAAAACTTTGGACCAAATGAGCAGACATAGATGATATCCTGGAAACCGTGATAGTCACTTTTACTAGTATAGAGAAGAGGTAAAAGAAAAACAAAAGAACATTAAGAGAAAATAGCTGTCTATGACAGAAGCCCAGGGTGAGAGTCTAAATCCCCTGACTGCTAACCAGAAGATATTCACACCCAGGGTTGCTTTGCTAGTCTCATGTAAACTGTCAGCTAAGGAGACTCTTATTGAACTGCTTGCTGCCTGCATATCAATAAGTCATCCAATGCAAACGTATGCATTCTTTTTCCAGAGAGAGAGAAAGAGAGAGCAGCCAGAATGCTGGAGGAATCTATGTTATTACTCTGTGAGATTCATTGAATCAATGTGTGGATGAATTGATGACTCCTAATTGTACAGATATGCACATACTTCTAGAAAACAGCCTGATGTGTAATAAAATAATCAAAAGTATCCAAAGCAGAAGATAAATCCCTCAAGGAATGACAAGTTGAGAGAAGTTTCTAGTAAAATCGCAGTTAATCCTATTGTTCGTTCCTGTCACGGATGCTACAACTGATGGCAATTGCTGGATGAGGCATAGAGTGGTTACTCAAAAAATACGATTGATTATTAAATATAGGGAAGAATGATATAAATACAGAAGATGAATAAAAGAATAAATGATCCTAGCTACTCAGGAGGCTGATATCTAAGGATCATGGCTCAAAGCCAGCCTGGGCAGGACTCTAATCCCCAATTAACCACCAGAAAACTGGAAGTGGAGCTGTGGCTCAAGGATGGTGCCCAAGCCCAGAGTTCAAGTCCCATGACTGACCAAAAAAAAGAATAAATAAAGGTCTAGATTTTGCTAAGCCCCAAACCTGCTTCATTGGAAAGAATTTCTTTCCTCAAACTCAAGAAATGCTAAGGTTGCTTCAAACAATTCTAATTAAATCAGCAACATTGTCATTTTGCATGAAACTCTAATTCATCTCTTTTGATGTTTTGTAATGCCTACATCCCATTTCTACCTTTGCTTTGATTGTTCCCTGCCTTTTAATTTTGGTAGTTTTATTACCAAAATTGTAACAGTAAATGCATGTTCAACACACATAAAAAAGAAATAAATAAAAATATGAAAGATATGAATGATAAAAGTCATAACTCAAAAATTAACTACTGTTAGCATTCAGTGACTCCTTTCTAAACTTTTTCCTTTTCATATATTCAAACAGATCACAAAACATACAGTATTTAACATTCCTTTCATTTTTGTCTTATCTTTCAAAACATTTTGTCTTCTGGTTCACAATCTAACTGCGGTGGTTAAAACCACTGCAACAAAGGTCTGAGAAGTGTTTATTTACTTTACAGGTATAGTCTTTGAATCCAGCAAGGTATCCACCCAAGATTTACTATAGCATTCTTTATTCTAGTCAAAAACTGGAACTAGAGACAAGGCATTATAGTGTACACTTACAATCTCTGTGACTTGGGAAGCACAGATTGGAGGATCATGACTGAAGATGGTCTGGGAGAAAGCACAAGATTATCTCACACTAAAAGTGGACTGGGAGTGTGGCTCAAATGCTAGAGAGCTTGTCTAGCAAGTGCCAGGCCCTGAGAGAAAGTGACAAAGAGTAAACCTAGAATGAGATATGCCCCCAGGGACACACATCCACAGTGACCTCCTCCTTCACTTACCCCAATCAAAATAAGTGAAATTTTCCATTCACAGAATTGTGAGAAAAAAAAAAAAACAATAAGTGGAAGCTTGCAGCAGTATTTCCCAGAGCCAAGATAGGGAATCAGCCCAGATGCCCCTCAATGGACAGATGGGACAAGAAAATGTGGAAAACATATTCAAGCAGCCTTCCTTAGGAAAGACACCATCACCGCAATGTGCCTCTGCGATGTGTGACTTATTGTTATTCCTGACTGGGAAGAGGGGGTGACGTGAGAGCGATCCTGAAAATAATGTCTCTGTGCTGTAGGCAACAGACGAGGCATGTTACATCACTTTTAATTGTACTGCCTTCTGCTGTGGAAACACATTGTCATTCTGTCACACCGTTGTCCTTGGCCAGTATTTCCTGCTTTTGCCTTCTAGAAATTGCTAGACATTCCCTATGTCCTCAGCAGTGGACACCTAGTTAAAACAATAAAGAGTTACATGCTAGCTGCTCTGGCCTGGTCTTTGTCAGCATAAAAGGCCTTCCAGAGGATAAAATTCCAGAAAAGAATGCCTTGAGTTTTTTCAGGGGCTAACTCCTGTCAGCCCACAATCTTTCCTCTGGTTTCTAGGCTGAAATATTGCTAGGTTTAAATTGTCTGTGTAGATTCAACATAAGAGAAAAATCAAACTGGCTTACAGAAATAGATCACAGGCAGGTCTGAGGCCCAGATCTTGTTGGGGAAAGGCATCCTGGAGAACATATCTTTGAAATCAATGTGCTGAAGGATCTAAGGTGGCTGTGACTACCTACTTACACCTGGCAAGCAGGAAGACATTGAGTCTGCGTCTCTACAACAACCAAGAGAGGCACAGAGAGCATGAAATTCCCTGCCAGGGTGGCAGGAGCGTGGCTTGTACCTGGGCACCAGCAGAAACACCAGCAGGCGAAAAAGTTTGGGAGATGGGAGAGCCTATGCATCAACCTGAGAATATTCCACTTGTGTATTCTGAAGTCTTCACAACGCAGGTGAATTTTCCTACACTGTACAATAAAGAAGGTTGTATTCACAAACAGTGCTGCTGGCTTTCACTATCAGCCACAGAATCATGATGCATTGAACATATTTGGGGCTTTTAGAGAACATTCTTCATTTTTTAAAAAGGCAGATTGAGGAAGAAGAGCTATTGAGACAAGGGAAGGATAGGGACTTCGCTTGAATCATATGAAGCTCATAGTAAGAAAACATTCATCTTATCCAGAGGAATGACAAGAAACAGTTGGAGACAAAACAGAGGCAAGGGGGAAAAATACTGGCCAAATCACTGAGTAAATAGAAGAGTCAGAAGTGTAGTCTTTTAGACAGGGAATGAGAAGGATAAATGATATGAGGGTAAAGAACAAAATACATTTCAAAGAGGGATGAATGCAGTCAAAACAGGTTGTTAGCAACTATGAAAACTGAATAAAGAAATTCATTGGAATTGTCTTGGAAGGGGGAAGAGACACTAACAGAGGCAGTGTAATTGATTAAACTGTAAATATGTATAGAAATATAACAATGCAGCCCCCTCCGTATAACTTCTGGAATAAGAGAAAGAGACAGAGAAAGACAGGGAGAGGGAGGGAGGGAGGGAAGGAAGGAAGGAAGGAAGGAAGGAAGGAAGGAAGGAAGGAAGGAAGGAAGGAAAAGAGGGAGGGAGAGGGAGAGGGAGGGGAGGGAGAAGTGGCCATATTGTTCAATGTATACATATGGAGTAGAAAATTGAGGGGATGGGTGATGTTGGGACAGTGTGGGGAGAATGATGGAAGGAGTGACATCAATCAATGTGCATTGACTCATAAACATGTTGAATTGAAACCCCTTTGTACAACTACTTAAATATAATTTTTAATGATGATAGAATTACTGTCAACAAAAAAGAAAGAATTAGAGCAAAAAAGGTTAGTCCTAGCATCTCTGTGTGTGTGTGTGTGTGTGTGTGTGTGTGTGTGTGTGTGTGTGTATACAGAGAGAGAGAGAGAGAGAGAGTTTTGCTCTGGGGTTTGAACTCAGGGCTCCACACTTGTTAGAGATGCTTTACCAATTGAGCTACTCAGCCAGCCCTAGAATACATTTTTAAAACACTGAATGTTTGAAATAACTTAAGGCACCTCGCAAATTGCTGGACACTAATGGTAAATACCTGGGAACACAGATATCAAGGGATTGAGGCTTGAGTTGTTATTATTAAAGGTGTTCAGAATATGTAAAAATAGATATTACGTAACAGGGTAAAAGACAGCAAGTGCACAATTAGATTCTGGGAACAGTATAAGCTAATAGGCTCGAGTAATGTCATATTCTGGAGACATGCTATAAGGATGATAAAGAATACAGGAAAAAAAAACAAGTTTCACCTGCTAAGAAGTCATTCTTAGACCAAATGTTCAATGTTAAAAGAAAGGAGAGGTCTCCCTAAGAAACTGGAACACAAGTTTGTCATTGCTTGGATTCAGCTGCAACACTGAAAACCAAAGTGTTTTACCCTCATCAGAAACAAGAGAGCATAGTGTTCCTACAGCATTCCAAGTTTATATTAAAAATAGATGAGCCCAGGTCCCAAGTTTAAGCCCCATGACCAACAAACATTAAAAAAATAATAAACAGTTTTGATGAGGTTGGGTTCACACACATAAATGATCCAAATTGTTATATGGGTCTTATGTTCATTAAATGCTACCTATGTAAGGTGACCTTTGAATCAATTATTTCAACAAATATGCACCAAACCCTTGTTATGAGGCAGCCATTAACCCAAGGTCTTAATACGGTGCCTACCCAGACCTGTTAGGTCAAAGCTATTTCTCATACAAATTGATATCTACAAAGAAGATGTTGGCCAAGTGCGGGGGAGGGGATGAATGGTGGAGGCATATGTGTAAGAGAGGTGATTTTAATACAGGAAGAAATAGAATATATACAAAAGTCCAGACCCAATAAGGTGCCTGGCTTGCCTGGCCCCCATCACAAAAAACAACCCAAAACCATGAAGATTGGTGGAACTGGAACACTAAGTATAACTGAGAAGTGAGAGTGGGATGCAGAGGGTACTTCCTGGACTGTCTGGCACAATAGGCAAAGGGAGTCAGGCTCATCACCTTTTCCCACAAAAGGATGTAGTAAAAATCTTTCTGAAGGAAGGGTCATTGATGGTATGAACATCTACAGCAAAGTGATAGAGCCAGTCCATGGCTACCCAATCACATAAAGTAAGGAAAAGAATCCTAAAACATTTTGGAAAAGCAGTGCCCACTCCCTACTGCCACAGGGCACATATCTGAGAGAAGAAATGTCAGAATAGAAAAAACAAGGGAGAGAAAGAAGAGTGCTAGAAGGAAGGGCATTCAAAACAGTAGAAATGGTACCCTACTGTGGTAACTACAGCACCCCCTGACCAGGTAACCAGCACCTGGCTACAAACTCAAGCCAAAACCCCTCATGGAGTGTTACCCAAGTTGCACCTGACGGGGAAAGAGGTGCAAGGCTAGAGTCTCGGGTACACCATCTTTTCATTAGCAAAACTGGAATGTGCAATGTCACATTTACACTTTCATTTTGTGTATTTTTAACCGTTCAGAACCTACATCTCAAAAGTGAGAAAAATATTCTTATCTCAGAAGACCTTGTGTTTTCACCATTCACATTTCTTATTTTACCTTCTTCTTATGACATTCCATTAGACTTATTTATGTTAGATAATTGTCACGTTCTTCATTAGTAGCTTGTGGCTTGTGGCCTAAAGATACTTCTAAGTTGAGAGACTATGATTTGATGGAACAAATTTCCAGTTGGCCAACCTACTTTGACATTTCTCCAGTTGGACCGCCTACTTTGTTCAAAGAAGTGCAAGCCACAAACCTACAGTCCAATTTTATCAGCAGTAAAATGTCTTACCACCAAGATCACTGTTGCTAATTCTATTAATAGTATTCCTATTAAATTATAAAATTCATTCTGGAGTCAACTTCTAAGTGACAGATTTCAGCAAGATAATTGCTAAATTTTCTTTACCAATACACACTTCCCCATCTACATTCATGGGGGTGGGGAGATTTGTCATGAAGCATAGTGAAGTCATCCTAAATCATCAATTCTCCTGAATATGTGGCAAGTATTCTGGGATTATTTGCTTGCAATGGGAGATTAGAAATCAGACAGGTAAAAAACTCTTAAGAAAAGTTCCTGGAAGTGGAGCTGTGGCTCAAGCGGTAGAGCACACGCCTTGAACTGAAGAGCACAGGGACAGCGCCCAAGCCCAGAGTTCAAGCCCCATGACCAACCAAAAAAAAGAAAGAAAGAAAGAAAAGTTCCTTCATGGTTCCAACATCGTATACACACACACACACACACACACACACACACCCCACATGTACAACCACAGTATCTGTGAGACTATTCAATAACAGCAAGAGACACTTTATATTTTCCAGGAGATCCAGTTTCCACTCATTACAAAATCAGGTTTTTAGTACTTTTGACAAAGACTAAGTATTTGGGGTAATAATCAAAAGCCTTTATTAATAATAACTCCTGTGAGATTAATCTGATCTTCTTTTAAGACAGTGTGACTACCTGGTAAAGTGATGCCATGCAGTTTTGCTAAAAAGATGGACATCAGTTCCCTGGGAAGCTACAGCCACACCATTCAGCAGATTCAAACTAATGTGGCTCAGGAACCTACATATCTACCAAAAAAAGTTTGTAGACATAGGAAATGGCTCCAAATACTCAAAAGAAAATACTCCAGAGAAAGCATAAGACAAATGCTGAACAATGACCATCATTATTCTAAAACGTTGAGTTCATTGAATATGACAGCATTTTCTTACTCTCAAGTAAATCTTTTAAATACTATTTATCAAGCAATTATAAAAGAGAAAGAAAAAAAATCAGATCACCTGCTGAAGATGAGCAATGATGAATAATCAGAGTTCCTCCCACAGGATCCAAATCACAGAGCAAGAGCTTTGACAGCTTCTATTTGTATAGTTACGCTCACTGAAAAAATAGCTGGTCTTCACATTCAGAAAAGAAAAAACAATGCAGGACTCAAATCCTTTGTCTTTTGAGTATCATTTTCCACTTGCTGCAACTTGTTTCTGAAGATTCACAAGGGGGCTGTGACCTTCACCATACTGAGCTGTCAAGGGAAAAGGGGATCTGAGAAAATAAAGTTTGTGCAAGGTGGCCTCACGAGTTACTGGGTAGATATCAACAAAGCTCCTAAATTCGTTTCTGTCCTACTGTTTCAGCTTCCTCACTTAGAGAAAATACGTATATTGTTTCCATATTCCTTTCAAATGCATGCCCTCAAGAATTTGTTCATTTCCAATAAAAAGCCTCTTGTCTGCAATTAAAGAAAAGCACAGGCACACATGCTAAAATAATAAAGAGGCTCGGCTGGATCACTATTTTGCATGTACACCTCACTACAATGCCTCCCATGAAATGAGTATTCAGAAAATGTTTTTATATGCATTATTCCAATTAAATATCCATAAAAATCCATTTCTTTAATATGCAAGTATGTAATCAAATTGACCCAAATCCATAAATCATATCCTTATTTAGAATGGGAAATTTTTAAGCTTTTTACCAGCTATGAGTCAGGGTAAACATACAGAACTACTTTAGACTCACTTTTGTTTGTGGTCCTAAAATGACACGAGCCAAGTATTCTTCATTTCTACATGTTTGTAGACTACCATATATGACTATGCCCCACAAACAGGCTTACCCTGAGACAGGGGAAGAGTAAACTGAAGCAATTAGAAGGAAGGTTTCTCTAGAAGAACTGTAAGAGTTTCATTCTCCTCCATTCTCCATGGGAGATGGTAGAAGTCTTTATCTTCCCTCAATCTGGGAGTAAATCTCTTCATGGAATCCACTTAGTGAGTGAGTGGTAGAATTCTGGAGCTGTGGGGAACTGTGGACTTGGGTGTGAATCACATCTGAGAAGTGGCTGTGGTTGAAGATTTCTGCCATAAAAGTAATGGCAAAACTGCTATTGTTGGAAAATAATTAAATACCCACCAATGATGAGTGAAAAATGCAAAATTTATGTGGATCAGCTATGAGAGAAGTATAAGGGGGTACACCATGGTCCTGCAAGATGAGGATCTCTTAGGCAGAAATGAGCTAAGACTAACAGTCAAAAGACCCAGGAAGCCGGGCACTGGTGGCTCACACCTGTAATCCTAGCTACTCAGGAGGCTGAGATCTGAGGATCAAAGCCAGCCCTAGCAGGAAACTCCGTGAAACTCTTATCTCCTATAAACCACCAGAAAACCGGAAGTGGTGCTGTAGCTCAAGTGGTAGAGCACTAGCCTTGAGCTGAAGAGCTGAGGGATAGTGCCCAGGCCTAGAGTTCAAGCTACATGACCAACAACAACAAAAAAAAAGACCCAGGAAAGGAAACCTAGCAAACTAAGCAACCAGTCAGAACAGGTGCATCACGAAAATCAAAGGAACTGTGAGAGACTCCCCCAGAAATGATAGGAGAACACACACATACACACACACACACACACACACACACGCACACACATACACACACACACAACACACTAACACACTACACACACAACACACACACAATGTTGCCATAAAAGATAGTTAACTAATCACTCAATGAGTCCAGTATGTGCCAATAAGAGCTCACATCCCTCTCAGTCAAATAAGACATTTCCTTCCCCTTTACCTTCCTCCTATCTTCACCTATAAACACCAGTTCTCTTCTTGGTAAGCCAAGGGAGGAGACCATAAGTTCAGGTAGAGAAATAGGGTACTAATTATATTTGTTCAATCATTTACTCATTCGCTTAAAGTTTTTATTGCATGCACATGATACATTTGGCACTATACTAAGTGCTACTGGGATGTAAGTCTTTTTGTCTTGAGTGAGGAGGTGACATCTTTATTTATTTATTTTTTTATTGTGAAAATACTGTATAGAGGGGTTACAATTACATGGGCAAGATAATGAGTACATTTCTTATCAAGCATTGTAGCCTCCTCTTTTGTTTCCCCTTCCCATCCCATCCTTTCCCCACCCCCTCCAACCCCCCCCCAACTCTAATAACAACAGATGCTGGAGGGGATGTGGACAGAAGGGAACCTTACTGCATTGTTGGTGGGAGTGTAAACTTGTTCAACCACTTCGGAAAGTAGTATGGAAGTTCCTCAAAAGACTCCACCTAGAGCTCCCCTGTAACATCTTATCATATTGCAAACTAATACAAATTGTTCATTGCCTGTTGTAAAAGGCCTTGCCTCCAGGACTTTGATAAAAACAGATAAAACCATGGAAATTGCAGGCAGTCTAGATTGGTAGGCACACCAACCAGCTTCCAGACAACCAGGACCAAATAGGAGAGTTTGTGCTAACACATAGATAGACTCTTTCTTCCCTGCACTGACATAACAAAAGCCAGGAGAACAAACATGTGGTCACAAGTCAGCGGCTGTGCTAAGCACGGCAAGCAAAAGTCAGCCCTTTATACAAAAAGACAAGTAGCACATGACCTTACTCCTATGGGAAATACAGAAAAAATGATCACACAGAATTGAGAGTAGAATTGTGGTTATCTGAGGCTGTCCTGCAGCTGGAAGGAAGAGGCGGGAGAGGTTGGTCTGCAGGCACTAAGATAGAGTTAGAGCAAGAAGTTCTGGTGTCTGTGGTCTAGCAAAATGACTGTAGATGATGACAATGAATTACACAGTTCAAAAAACTATAAGAAAAGTTCACATATTTTCACCCAATTAATGGTAAATGTTTGAGGAGCTAGATTTAAATATCATACAATATAAACATATATCACAATACCACGTGGTAGCTCATAAATATGTGCAACTTTTGGTTTCATGTAGTCTTTTTTAATTAAATTTCTTTCCCTTCGTGGCTTCCTTCTCACCGAGACCATCATCTCGTCCAGTCCTTCTCCCAGACACTTTTCCAGGATGAATCTAGCTAGAACTACTTGCAATGCTATATCTAATTACTTTTGCTTTTAATGTCATTTTCTCCCTTCACGTATAAATCCTGCTATTTTTTTGGTGGTTTCTAGGATTCCTAGGATTTGAACTTGGAGCCTTGTTCTTGCAAGCCAGGTACTCTACTTGAGCCATACACATTATACACTACACACACACACACACACACACACACACACACACACACACACAATGAAACATACCAGATGCTCTTCTAAAATGTTGGGGATAGAGAATGAGAACATAGTAGAGGAAGTGAATTTGTTCAAAGTACATTCTACATGTGTATGGAAATACCACAAAGAAATGAAACCCCCTTATATTACAAGGGTATGTTAACTCAAAATCAAAATAACGATTCAAATTATAAATTCATTACTACAAAATAGGAAGTACATTTCTGGGTCAATTGGTCTGAGGTTCATTATAGTCTCTTCTCTGTGGACAAGCATGGTATAGTCTTCAGTATCACTGTAGTCTGGCTAAAAGAATGTAAACCATGAAGCCTGCCTTCTCTCTTTGTTATTCCATATATAACAAAGAGTTCCTCAATCTATTGTTTAAACATGATCTATTTCTATTTCTACTAATTAGCCTTCATACTTTCTCTCTCAGAGGAGAGAGAAATACAACAGCATTTCTTTCTCATCAGTGCTATCTGTACTTGAACCTCAGAACATTCCCCTATTTAACACCTAACAAACACATTGTCCTAACTTTTTGCACAGTATTTTCTAGGTATAGTTGACACCTAATTAGGCAAGCTAAAATAGTAACAGGAATACAAATAATCTTGAAAGATATTTTTGTCTGATTTAGTGAGCACTGTGCAATATTTGTTTTGATACAATATCAACCAATTCATTTTACTAACCCTACTTTCCTTAAGATTATGTTAAAATAACCTACCAATGCACAACACATACTAAACATGGTTGGGGATTTGGAGGTAAACTGATAAAAAGCATTATACATATATCTTGAATTTAACATATCCTAAGCTAATCCACAAAGGAGACAGTATTTGCTTAGCCTGTGAGATACTTAAGATACCTAGTAAAATAGATTGAAGTACAGCCTCCTGTAGCTCTGCATTACTCATAGGATAAAGCAACAGCCACCAGAATTATGGTATCAATTGTTCAATAATACTCAATGAGCAAGAAATGTCCCATATCTTTATTTTTTTAGCCTGAAAAGTGCACTTGTTTATTCATTCAATTAACTTTTTTCTTTATCTTTTTTTAGTATAAAGGTGATGTACAGAAGGGTTACAGTTACATAAGCCAGGTAACAAGTACATTTCCTTTTGAACAGTGTCACCCCTTCCCTCATTCTCTCCCAGTTTTTCCCCTCCCGTTTCCCCTCGACCTAACTTTTACAATTCCTTTCCAACATAGTTTCTAGTGAGTATGACTGTTGAATTGGTTCACCCTTTATCCCCACCACTTCCGTGCTTCATCATGTCTTTATTTTTCCAAACCAAATAAAATTTAATTCAATTTCCAACTAGCCAATATTGATTTAAAAAAATGAATAAAAGCAAACAGGTGTTAGAGATGCCTTATTAAAGGCCATGAAAATTGGCCCAGTGCCAAAAGCTCACACTTGTAATCCTATACTCAAGAAGCTTTGATCTGAGAATCTCAGTTTGAAGCTATTCTGGGCAGGAAAGTGTATGAGATTCTTATCTCCAATTAATCACCAAATAAGCCAGAAGTAGAGCTGTGGCTAAAGTGGTAAAGTGCTAGCCGTAAGCAAGAACACTCAGGCCCTGAGTTTAAACCCCAGTACCAGCATAAAAATAAATAAATAAACCAAGAGAGATAAAAATCAAAGTATCATATGCATGTATGAAAGTGAAATAATGAAATCTATTAAAATTGTCTTTAAAGGAGGGAAGGGGAGTAAGAAAGAGTAATAAAGGATGTCAACATTATAGAGGTGGAAATACTGCAATGAAATCCCTTTATATAATTAATATGTGAATACATAAAAAGGATCTCGTCAGAAACAGAAACCAAATATGAGGACTTCCACTGTCCAGAGATCTGAGAAGACCTCGGATTCATGTAGCACATTCAACTGTTTCTAGTTTCCATAGTTTTAGGTGCTACCACCCCATACTAAGCTCTGCCTCCTCCAGGGTGTGGTCAGCTGGTGAAAACAGATCTCAATTTCCTAAACTCTCACCCCACTTCTACACGAATGTTAGGAAATCTAACTGCACATCCGTAGAAAGGCAAGCAGCATTCTCCAACCTTGAAACAAACTTTCCAGCCAATAAACTCCCTTGAACCATCAGGCCAAGTCACCAGTGATATTAAAATCTCTTCATGTTTGTTGAGAAAGAATAAAAAATTATAATGAAAATAACATTTGAAACTATATATTGTTGATAACAATTGCCAATACAACCAATCAACCCCCATATTAGTAACAACATCATGGACGAAATACAGATTCTCCTGGTGAGCCTAATTCTCAGTCATTCAGCCACATGAACCGACGGGACCTTTAACAGCCAGCAAGTACAAAAAGGAAAAATGTGTGACAAACGCAGCCTGCTTTTTATCCCCTTGACTCAAGAGTGGCACTCGTAAGTCTTCTTATATTCTAATGATGGATTCTAGTCACATGAACTCATTTAAGTGTAGAAATACTGATAAATTCTGTTATGGAAAGTTATCTACTTTTCGTAATAACATTTCTACCACCAAATCAAAGACAACCTGAAATGAAAATTGATTTATTCATATAAGGTCCTCATGTGGAAGTGAGACTTTCCAAAGGACCAAAGGATCAATAATTAAGAAAAGGCTAATGAAGATCAGAATATAACTAGACCCTGACTCTCTCTCTCAAATACAGAATGATGATCTAGTAATAAGTCTGCAATTCATAGAATGATAAAGCTATGAGGGGCATAGGCAGAGATCGCCTGATTTGCCTCCTTAATTTACAACAAAGAAATCTGAGCTCAAGCAGGTTATACTACTCTACCAACCCACAAAAATAGTTAATGGCAGGGAAAAAAGACAAGGACTGAATCCCGTGACAGTTTATCCACTACATTTTCTACTAAAAATTCAGTTTGAGTAGGTTTTTTAGTTTGTATTTTGTGAAACAGAGGCAACCACATATTTCCAGTTTGAATTTTAAGACTCCAAATTGCTCCTTGGGAAGCAGAAGATAAAAATATTTTTCCCCTATCCTCTTATATATGATAGAAACTTGCAAATTAAACTGACAAAGACAATTTAATCCAAAAAACATACAAATTTGATATCTAGTATTAATTTTATATGCATAGAAATTTCATTGAAAGAGAAAACTTCAAAGCAACAGTTAAACTCAGAAGATTATAGACTATTAATGAATAATAACAGACAAAAGAGCTGTAATTAGACAAAGGATCTGGTCCTCTAGGACCAATACGTTGTTGGAAAGTGCAAGGAAATACATGGAGGAAACGAATGTAGCTTGTTACTTTTCTATGGTTTATGTATTCAGACTCATCTCATTGCCAATGGTAATCTATTTCTCCAATGGTAAAGGTTGCTCTCCTTACCCTAGTATAGGTGAGAGAATAATTTTATGTCCGTTAGACAACAACAAAGGTGTAAGGGCAAGGGGTCTTCTTGTATCTCTTCTCAATTGCCTTCTTGGTAACATTCATATTAAAAAAAACTGTAAATTTATTGCCAACAGGAACTGTACTTAAAGAGCTGTTGATGAATCATGGGAAAAATCGTAATTTCTATTTAAAGATAATTCTGCTTCAGTATGGAATCTGTTTTTCTCAGAGGATCTTCCATTGTATCTGGAGAAGTTTACTTGGTTCCCCGTAAGTTTGTTTGCTCTTGGTATTTATTCATCACCTGAAGTTATCATCTCAGTTTCTGATATTAAAATCTGTTGCTATGGAAACAATTATGGTGTGTCAGGAGACCAAAAGATAATGACTTCATAGGTAGCCTAAGTAGCAACAACTGACAAAAACCTCAGTAACAAATATACTATTTTCATACTGAAGGTGCTAGGAAAATGTGTTGGGAAAGGAAGAGATGGGAATGAGTGAAAATAAAGTGTCATTTCTATGTCTGTGGTTTCTTAAGGAAAACTTATTAATCTTAGTTGGAGAACTAAAGTTGTTAGAAGATCATGATCTCCCCAGAAGGTTTCAGAAATTGCAAACACAAAATACAGTTTCACAGAATTTACCTATATTGTTTGAGCCTCTGGGTCTGTATCAGCAAAGCAACTACTGGTCTTTCTGTGAATCTATGACTGGAAAGAAGAGCCAAGACAAGCACTAGGACCAAGGAGACTTACAAAAATGGCAGCTGAAATAGGTCAGATGAAATTTTCTTGTGAATGGCAGGAGAGACCTCAAAGAGAAAAGCAAAAGAGATGTCTATCTCGTATCTTTGAAGAGAGCCGCCAAGAAACCACCAGCCATGGCACTCAATAAGAAGAGCTGCAATCACCACCCCTCCACCTTCATCGGACTATCGGTACTTCTCCAACCTGGCGACACATTAGAATGAGCTGAAGAGCTTTTCAAAAGTATCCATGCTTTCTGTTTCAAACCTCTTCTGATTTACTTTTTCAATATAACACTCAAGCTTTAAGAGTTCCACCTTTTTACTGTTTAAGTATAGAGAATTAGTTTCCATTGTGACTTTCAAGGTTTGGTAGTCATGTTGTATAAGGACACAAGTGAACCTAGGCAGACAGTTGGCAGTGGTGTGGTGGTGTAACTGGTCAATCGTACTATCCAGTACAGATGTTGCAGGCAATTCAGAGAATGCTATATCATAAGGAAAGTTGTTGTCCCCCCACCCCCCACCACCATAAACAGTGTTTTAGAATGTTCACTCTGCTCTTCTTTCTGGTTACATAAAATTTAAAAACCAGTATGCTGATGTGATGTGTAAAACAGGTATCTAGTCTTTATTCACAGTATATTGTATCGTGCCGTGCACTGGACTGATTCTTTACCTTTCCTAACGAAACCCAGCACACTATCTGCACCAAGCTCAAAGAATGACAATTTGCCTAGGCAGCTCGTGGATAAGGGTAATGGAAACCCAAGTTTCTACCATGTGGACTGGTGGTAACAAGCACTTTTACTGTTCTTTTCAATGGAACCTTCTGGTCAAATTGTAATTAGCTAGTATTATATTCATATGCAGGGTCTCTTTTCCTTACCAATGTATTTTCCTACTCATAGCTAACCAATAAATTCAATATCTGTTTCAAATTTTTTAAAAAAAGTATCCAAAAAAAAAAGTATCCATGCTTGAGCTCAACCACCCTCTGAGGTGGAGTCTAGATATTTTTTAAAGGCTCTCTCTAGTTTACTCTCTATGTAGCCAACAGGGAAAACCGCAGATCCACAAAAACAGAAGACTGAGAGCCTTTGTTAGACAATCTGACTTGTAGTAATTGATCTAGCTTCTCTCTTCCTTCCTGATCCAGCTCACGGAATCCTGACTTAACAATACTGTTGTCTATGCTTGTCCAAGAACCCACTTACAGGCCCTAGAGAGAACCGGCACTTGCATCCCGGCCACACAGCAGTCCTAGACAGGCAGGGGAAGACCACAGCAGCAGCTGTGGAGTCTCTGGCAATTTTCCAAGGTCTTTGTTATTGGTTCCACCCAGGAGATGCTAAAAGTCAGAAAAGGAAGGAAAAAACAAAGAGACTTTGGCAACTCATCACTCTCCAAATGCCTCCAGGTGAAGCTGGCTGGCTGTAGGGTCAAGGAGATCAACAGTAAATTGGACTGAGATTGAAGTTTCCACATACAGCAAATAAGGCTAGACTCTTCCATATCTGAAAAAGACCACAGATTTATAGAACCTGTCCAAGACGTTGTTAAAGGATGCAAAAAGAAAATGCAAATCAAAAGTGCATGTTTAAAGAAACAGTAGAAGACAAAACTACCTCCTCTTGGAATCCCACTGAGTTGAGACATTCAAGAAGCCACTTGAAGTTGGTGATTATATTTCTCAGATTAGGTCATTGTATCAGAATTTAAAAACACGAAAAATGGATGAATTCTATAACCTCCCATAGTTCTGATTTCAGGGATTCCATCATAGGTAAGAGATCAGAGGATTCAAAAAGAAAAATCAAGATTTTGTTATAAGCTGATCAAGTTATGGAGATCTAATATTCATAATGAGTGGTGATAGATGTATTATTTTTGTGTCAAAGTAGGACTTGAACTCAGAGCCTTGGGCACTTGCTTGGCTTTTGCATTCAAGGATGGTACTCTACCACTTGAGATACACCTCCACTTTTAGTACTTAATTGGAGTTGAGGGTCAGATTTGTCTGCCAAAGCTAGCTTTAAACTTCAATTTTTAGACTCTAGCTACACAGTAGGCTGTGTAGCTAGAAGTATAGTTGTAAGCAACCAGCACCTGGCCTTGTTCATTTGACTGTGACGATGGTTATACAATGTATATACATATCAGGTCATCCCATTGTATACCATGAATATATCCAATCTTCATTTGTTGAGTTAGTAGTTTAAAATAAATAGGACATCATTTCAACTGGAAACAGGGCTAATATGGTAGAGCACCAGTTATGAGTGAAAAAGCCCAGTGATAATATGATACCCTGAGTTCAAGCCTTAACACACAGTTACAGACACACACACACACACACACACACACACACACACACACACACACAAGAAGATATTTCAAAAAGGAAATTTCTCTATTTTAAGATCTAACCAAGAGTTGTTCCATATTTGGTCAGATAGGGTAGGATTTAGAAAGCTATAGTAATCCTCTTGGATTATTTTACACCTTTTTTCTTTGCAATCTATTCATCAGAAGCAACACCTGGTGGCCATCTCAAATTATGAGAGTGACAGAGGACATAAGCTGAAGCATAACCTCTGAAACTTGAAGGTTTTAGAATCCATCAAAATGGCACACTCTTTGGCTGTAGATTGCTGGCCCTCCTGTTATTTATTCTGGCTTTTCTGTCCTCAGAAGTGATTCTCTTTCTTACCCATCATCTGGTCATGCTTTACCTATGGATGAGAGATTTTTAAGAAATGATGAAAACCTACACCTACCTACAAAGGGTAGACCATTGTCAAGCTCCTTAGATAAACCTAGGTGTAGTAGCTGATTGAGTTGCCCCGAAGAAGTCCCTTTTGGCAGGTATGAACTGACAGTTTCATCAATGGTGCAAAAATCACATTTCTTGGCCCAATGCATCAGACTATAAAAGAGGAAAATAACATCTCTTTCTACTCTCAATTCCGAAGATCACTGGGTGTTCACTGAGGAATCTCATAAGCCATTTGTATCCTTATAATAAACTAATGTAGTATTCATTTCATCATCACAAATAGATAATACCCCAAATGGGTGGATATAATCTCTAGTAAGCAAAAATCATCCCTATATGAATATGGTCAAAATACTTCATGCACATTATGCAAAATGGACCAGTGAAGCTTGTTGGGGAAGCGGTGCTGTGGCTTAAGTGGTAGAGTGCTAGCCATGCATACAAAGAGACTAAGGACAGCATCCAGGCCCTGAGTTCAAGACCAAGAACCAGCAAAAAAAAAAAAAAAAAAAGATTCATTGTGTGCATACATGGCATATTAAAGTGAAACCCCTTGAACAACTCATCAATGCTAATAAAATAATAAAATGAACCAAAAAAATAAAAGTAAACTTAAAAATATAGTCCTATGCATTTCTTAGGATTGGTTCTATTCTACTACTGTAGTAGTATGAAGGCTAATAGATGGGTAAATGAACTGGCAAACAGATGAAAAAAAAAAATAGAGAATCATGTCGAAAGAAGGCAACCCTATGTCGCGACCGCCTCGACCCGCAAGGATGACACGACAACAGGTCCTTCTTTCAGACGGTTTATTCAGGACCTTATTTACAGCTTCTTTTCTCCTACTTCTCTCCTGCCCGCTTCTTCCTTCTTCTTCCTGTTTCTCCTTCTTCTCCTTGTTTCTCCTACTTCTCCTCCCATCCGCCCCCGCGCTCCGGTTATAAGCCTCCTGGATGGCCAATCCTGAAGCACCACGTGGCATATACCGATAGGGCTGCAAACACGGAAGCAAACTAGGAGCCAAGTCATAGCCATATAAGGAGTTGTTTTTTACAGAGAGCACTCCTCACGAGGAAGACGGAAGGCGGAAGCCCGCGCCATCTTAGGTCGCAGCCGCACCACGCGGCCCTGCCATTTTTGCTTTTGTAGCCGTCTTTGGTCGCGGCTCCCGCAGCTCTCCACAACCCTAGAGTAATACTGTGTTAGCACCATAGGCAAGTGGGGAAAAGTAAAAGAGCTGTCATAAGGGAAAGAACTCTAAAAACAAAATTGACATCATAATTTTGCCAAAACTAAGACTTACTGAAATATGTCATCCTTTCCCAATGAATTCATTTTAATAGTCTATGTGCCAAATAGTTCAAAGTCTTTACAATATGCTTTGTAAATTTCTTCCAAAGGCCTTAAAAGGCTAAACCAGGCCAGAAAACACCTAGCTTTGGCCTTCCATTTGCAACTGTCAGTGTGGGTTCTTTTTTCCTCAATCCACAGCTGGCAAATTGCAGACTTTCAATATCTGAATCAGACATGAACAACTTGAGACATAATGAAACTTCAACTAAGCAACTTCTCTGAACTCAGTTTTCTCACAAATTAGGCATGTCCTCGGAATCCACTCCTGATATATAAAGTTAATGCTGAGTTGCTTTAGACTGTCAGGACTGTGTGTGAGGGTTTTGACAATGCTGAATGCATGAGCCGTGGTTTTAGGTGGGAGTTCTGGTTATTTTAAGCTATTTCTCTCTTCTCCTTGGCATAATAACAAAACCAAAAAAAAACAAAACTTGGAGGGTATTTCTATTTGTTCCTCAGTGCTGCTAGTTAAATAAATAAATAAATATTCATTTCATGGGTAAAAAGTATCCATCCAAAAAATTATCAGGTAATAAAAGTATTCATCAGTATATACAAGGTGGAAGCCACCTACCAACCCAAGCTTGGGTCTTCATTAATCAAAAATTATTTAGGTTCTCCAATTTCCTATAAAGTCGACATCTAATTTGACTGCTGATGGATGTGCAGCCACAAACCATTAAACAATCTATTCAGGAATCTTAGTGATGAGGTTAAAGACTTAAATTCCCAGAGAGACACTGCAATAGAAAAGAAATCATAACAACTGAATGTTCCCATCACTGGGACTTATAGGATGACTTAAAAATTCCTATGAAAGCTAAGATCCTAAAATATTAGACCATTGGTCTGAAATACTACATTTGAACCACTCCTTTGAACTAAACAGATTTTTTGAAAATAGATAGCATTGGTAGCTGCACCACTGAAGAAAATATATTCTCCCCCACCCCATCCTCATCCGAAGGGATTTCCTAGAATGTCACAAGTAGCCTCACCCCATACCCTCACTTTCCCTTCCCAAAGGATGGGTTTAGAAGAAGCTATGTCATACTCCCAAGCACTTCTCTGCCTTCAGGTCAGCAACAAATCATCAAAAAGAAACATGGGCTGGGAATGTGGCTTAATGGTAGAATGGCTTGCCTCACATGCATGAAGCCCTGGGTTCAATTCCTCAGTACTACATACACAGAAAAAGCCAGAAGTCGTGCTGTGGCCTCAAGTGGTAGAATGCTAATATTGAGCAAAAGAAGCTCAGGGACAGTGCAAGTCTAGAGTTTAAGCCCCAGGACTGGTACAAATAAATAAATAAAAGGGAGGGGAAGGGAGGGGAAGGGAGGTGAAGGGAGGGGAGGGGAAGAGAAAAGAACAAAACAAACAAGCCAGGCACCAGTGGCTCACACCTGTAATCCTAGCTACTCAGGAGGCTAAGATTTGACCTTCAAACCAGTCTGGACAAGAAAGTCCATGAGATTCTTATCTCAAGTAACTACCAAAAAAATCCAGAAGTGGTGCTGTGGCTCCAGTGGGAGAGCACTAGCCTTGAGCACAAAAGCTCAGGGGCAGCACCCAGGCCCTGAGTTCAAACACACACACCAGAAATAGGTCCACTGTAAACACTAATGATAACTTTTTACATTATTTGAGTATTTTAATACATGTAGTAAAGTGTAAAAAGACCACATGCCAATGAATTTGAATCAGGTAAACTATAGGCATTAAGAACACCATTGGATCACATGAGTAAACATTATCAGTGAAAGGAAAATGTCACCCAGGCATGAAAGTAACCCAAAAGACCACGCAGACAGAAGTCACTTAGAGGAAAAAAAAATTATTGCCAGCAGAACTGACCAGGCCTAGTTCTCATGAGGAAAGGGAGAAAATGGCACTCTCTAGCTCCTTGAAGGTCGAGCCGGAAGTGGGACGTGCCTCACCTACTGCGCAGGCGCTGCCAGGGAGGGCGGAGATGAGGTCTGCCTGGGGAGCATTTCCTTACATTTCTCCCCTTTTGGCTTAATGTGTACAGTACTGGGCAGGGAATATGGGCAAAGATTAGGTCTGTGAGGGAGGCATTTCCTTACAATCAGCATCCCAGAAGAATCTAGTGTGTCTTCTCTGTCAGTCTTCCAAAGGTGGCTTTCAACACCAGAGATCACTTTTGTCTAGTTTGGAAATTTATATAAATGGAATCTGAAATGAGTGAACGCCTTTTGTGACTGGCTGCTTTTGCTCTGCTATTTGTGAGAAGAAGTGTGACTGCTTGTGGTTTAGTTTGTTCAGTCTAAGTTGTGTAATATTCCATTATGTAAATTATACCATGACTTATCCATCAGAAAGTTGGGGGAGATGGCAAGCTTAGGGCTTTCACAAATTATGCTATCATAAGTGTGCTTGTACGTTTTTTGGTGCACACAAAATACACTGATAAGGATGAATCAATGGAGTTCCTACTAGGTGATTGTTAACTTGTTTAGTGTCTGTCTATTTGAAGATACACTGCAGCATCTTCCGTTCCTATTGATTAGCTCTGGAATAGAATGAGGAAACATTACTGCCCACAGAGAACTTAATCATAACTGCACTCAGCTGGAGGAAAAAATGACACAGCCAGCCCAGTAGGCTCATGTAGATACAATGGGATTTTGTGAAAGGGAACAGCACCTGTTATGAATAGAAATTGGTTGTGTGATGAGGCTCTTTGATGAAAAGGACAAGAGTTTTCTAGGAGAAAATGTAAACTTGAAAGCTTGGGTGCCACCTGCTATTTGTCTAGCTAAACAAAGAGCCTTGAAACTGCAAAGAGGTACCAATAGCTTGTATAAGGCAGAAATGCTGACCATAAATTAGTTTGTCTTGATGTGGTTGTATGGTATTACTGCCTAAATTTTAATGTCATCAAGTCTGTGGGGAAGGGGATACCATCTCAAGCAGTGGCCAGCAGAGCATGTCTCTTAGAAATGTGTGCTAAGGGCTGGGAAGGTGGCTCAGTGGTAGAGCGCTTGCCTTGCATGCATGAGGTCCTGGGTTCGATTCCTTAGCACCACATAAGCAAAAAGAAAAAAAGCCAGAAGTGGTGCTGTGGCTCAAGTGGTAGAGCACTAGCCTTGAGCTGAAGAGCTGAGGGACAGCGCCCAGGCCCAGAGTTCAGGCCCCACAACCGGACCCCCCACCAAAAAAAAGAAATGTGTGCTAAGAGAGAGAGGGGAAGACATTTCATAGTAGAGGTCTCTACAAAGTAACACAACACAAAAAAGACCTAAACAAGACAAAAATAAACGTCCTCTCTCTACTAAATATTCTTCCATGGAAAGTTGGACTTCCTAATGGCTCATTATGTATTTATGTATTTTGCTGGTCCTGAAGCTTGAAGTTGGAGCCTGGGTGCTCTCCCTAACTTTGCTCAAGGCTAGTGCTATACCACTTGATCCATAGCTCCACTTCCAGCTTACTTTTTTCTTTTATTCTTTTTTTTTTTTTGTAGTTTACATGGGATAAGAGTCTCATGGACTTTCCTGCCTGGGTTGGCTTTGAACCACAATCCTCGGATCTCAGACTCTTGGGGAACTGGGATTACAGATGTGAGCCACTGGCACCTGGCTAATATTGTCTCTCTTTTTTTGGTGGGGGACAGTCGTAGGGTCTTGAACTCAGGGCCTGGGCGCTGTCCTTGAGCCTCTTTGGGCTCAAGGCTAGTGCTCTACCACCTGAGGCACTTCTGGGTTTTTCAGAGTAGTTAATTGGAGATATGCGTCTCATAGACTTTCCTGTTGGGGCTGGCTTCAAACCATGATCCTCAGATCTGTCTTCTGAGTAGCTACCGTTACAGGTGTGAGCCACCAGTGCCGGGCTTGTTGCCTTCATCTTTAAAGAATAACCACTGATATTCTGATATTCACAGGATTTTGGCATTCTGATTGTGGCAGGATTTGACCCCCTTCCTCTGAATAAATCATATTGCAACCACCAAACTCAATACTGCATTTGGCCATGAACTCTTTTAAGTAGTATTTTATACAAATAAATGAAATTTTTATGAGCTTGAAGTTTTATGAAAGTGATTATCAAAATTAAAAAAGAATTTCCACTTAGATAAGAAAGCACACATACACACACACAGAGCACCAAGGTTCACAAAGCTAAGAAAGTCTTGATTCCTCTATCAATCACAAAATATGCTTTAATTCTAGCTCATTTGATTGTTTAAAAAGATCTACTCTAGGAAGTGGCACTGTGGCTCAAGTGGTAGAGCACTAGCCTTGAACTGAAGAGCGCATAGATAGCGCCCAAGCCCAGAGTTCAAGCCCTGCAACCAACAAAAAAAAAAAAAATCTATTCTAAAATACTCAGTACATTATACCAAGCAACTCTGAGATTATCAGCAACAAATAAGAAGTATTTTCTCTGGTTAGGAGTCTTCATTAAGTTATCATAGTACAGAAGCTCACTTCACAGAGTCCCATATAGAGTCCTACAGAAATCTTCTGTAAGCTGGGCACTGGTAGCTTATGTCTGTAACCCAGGAGGTTGAGATCTGAGTTCAAAGCCAGCCAGGCAAGGAAGTCTGTGAGAATCTTATTTCCAATAAACTACTTGGACAAAGTCAGAAGTGGCACTGTAGCTCAAGTAGTAGAGTGCTAGCCTTGAGCACAGAGAGGCTCAGAGACAGAGCCCAGGCCCCAATTTCAAGCCCCCAGACTAGCCAAAAGAAAAGAAAAAGCTGCTTGGAGCTGGGAAGGTGGCTCAGCGGTAGAGCGCTTGCCTTGCATACCTGAGGCCCTGGGTTCGATTCCTCAGCACCACATAAGTAAAAAGAAAAAAGCCAGAAGTGGCGCTGTGGCTCAAGTGGTAGAGCGCTAGCCTTGAGTTGAAGAGCTGAGGGACAGCGCCCAGGCCCAGAGTTCAGGCCCCACGACCGTACCCAAAAAGGAAGAAAAAAGAAAAATCAGCTGCAAATGGGTCTGTGGACAAGCAAATTTTGGAAACCTTCCTCTTCTTAGAGATGCATAATGTGAGATGATACTTAAAGCCTCTGAGAGGTTCTTTAGTAAATTAATGTTAACCTAACACTTGCTAAACCTGCTTGATCTAGAAATCCCTTTCCAGGTGCAGTAATTTGGGAAATGGCATTTAAAAGGAACATTCACTAAAGAGTCCAAAACAGAAGACATTCCAAGGACATCCTAGAATGCAAAAACTTTGCCTCTGGGTCAGTCAGGGTTTCACATTACTTAATTACTATATGCTCTTGCAGGTAGCTGCAGTGAACACATGGAAAGCCATAGGGACATTTCCTCCATTGTTTCTTAGTGGAAACATTATTCAAGCAGATGAGTTCCACTCTGACTTTACTAAGAATGATGAGAATTTTCAAATGCAACTTGAATTTTGCTAAGTGTATATCTCATTAATGATTCATAAATTTTCTCTGTTAAATATGGATGCTTCCAAGGTAGGATTTATATGTTTTATTAAAATTAACAGACTTTAACATTAAAAAAGAGTCCACATCAGCAACTCTAGGTGTATATAGACTTATGATATAGCCAAATGCATAAAAATGTAAATAGTTGGCAATTGTTTCCTTTTCTTCATTTATAAATAAGCAAGACACCTTTTATTCCATAAATCTCAGCTTCTGGGTCTGTAAAATATAGAGTACATTTATTATACCTTCATAAGAGTCAATGCATTAGAGAGAATCTCTTTAAATATATAATAATGTTATCCATCGTTACCAAATCCAAATTTGCACAACTTACATTCTTCCTTCATAAGAACTAATTTCCAAGAGCAAGGATCTGCCGTATGGAGTGTGTACCTTTTTGCCACTCCCACTGGGACCATAGTCCTCAAGTCGTCTAGACAGTGAGAAGAATCCTAGATCATTCTTAGGAAGAATTGCTTTCCTACCAGCAAAGCCTTCCTTACCTGCTGCATTGGTAAAACTTTATGCAATGATAGCAGCTTTCTCAGGGGACAGTAGAGTTCAAGGCACTTCCCATTGTCACCTGGCCTTTCAACTCTTTTTCTTTCCAAATAGAGATCCTTCACAGGATAGGCAAAGGCCTGGTTCACCTACATTATAGCCTGGCACTTTGCAATGGCTGCTTTATAATTAGGGTTGTTATTGACATTTTATAGTGGAAGAAGGTGTTCTTTCATTGGATGGAGAAAATTATCACAAATACAAAGCCCTTGCATAAGCATAGTAAGCATGTTTTCATCATTATTAACTGCTTTGGATTATATCCCTGCAGATAGTATTTAAATGCAATTATGTATGGATGAGACATAGTAAGGCATTATCAGTGAAGAATGTCTTTATTACACTAAACTTATCAAGTCTGTGCCAGGGAATAGGGCCATTATGGAATGAGAGGATGTGTTTTGATGGAAACAAATCACCAAGACTAGAGACAAGTTATCACATAAGAAGGTAATACAGTGGAATGTCTGGAAATCAAAATACTAGAGCCTGGGGAGAATTTTTAAATCATTTAGAAACTATAACCTTGTAATGCATATCCTTTCTACTAAAAAAAGTCTTCAACAATAAGAGTCTCTAAATTCTATTTTTCTTTTACTATCTTGCCCCAACTTCTAGAGTAGAATACTGTTTCCTACCAAATCTATGAGCAAACAAGCCAAGAAGCCAGGACATGCCCAGAAAGCTTAACAATTTAAATACATCATCTGATTCAAGTAAGACCATAACCTACAAAACATATTTTTTATGTTTCTTAAAATAACTCTACCAGAGATTCAGGAACAAGGAGAAAATCACTTATCTTTCTTAGAAATATTACTTTAAAATGATAAGTTGCTCACTTTTATTTATAAAAAATGATTGAGGATGTGGATAAAGTATCATTGGACTTAAAAGTTTCTTATCAAAGCCAGGCACTGGTAATCCTAACTACTTAAGAGGCTAAGACCTGATAATAGTAATTCAAAGATAGCCTGGGAAGGAAAATCCATAAGCCTCTTAACTCCAATTAATCACCAAAAAGCCAAAAGTGGAGCTGTGGCTCAAGTGGTAAAACATTAGCCTTGAGCAAAAGAAGTTCAGGAATATTGTCCAGGCTCTTAGTTCAAGCCTCAAGAAAGGCACACACAAAAAAAAGTTTATCAAAATGTGTGGTAGTTCTTTCTAATCCAATAATGCCAAGGTAGTTCTGTGAATAGCTCACTCACATGCAGGTAGGAGATGGCAGGAAATGGTGGCAAGTGGGAGAGAAAAAGAGGCAAATAAAGCCACGTATGTATCAGAGCAATATAACTTGAATTCAGGTTTGTTAAAGTATACTTTATCTCCATATAAATATATAAAGGATACATAATATATAGATAATTGGAGAAAATGAAACCTTATCACACATTGTAGCGCAACTTCACACTCATTTTAAAAAAAAACAAACAAATAAAAGGTCATTTAAAAATTATTTTTCTTTTCCAAAAGTTAAAACCAGGGAGTTTATATCAGTGAAACCACCACAAAGAGGAAACAAGCAGAGAATAGCAAACTCCAACAAAGGAAAATGGGTAGAATCCCCTAAGGGTCCAGTATAAACTATGAATCTTATGAATCTCCTTGGAAGTCAAGAGATAAGCCAGAACAACAACTCTTTCCAAACCCTCTTGCAAGTGTGTTTCTCTGGATTAGAAATAAGTAGGAATGTGCATCATTTCATCACATAATCAACTTTAAGTAACAGCTGCAGCTCAGACCCTCCAAGAGCCCAGTAGTTTGTTGAGTCTTGCTCCTTTCCACTGTATGGATTCATTACAGTCAAGTTCCCAAAGCACAAAAGCTTCATGCTCCTAAGGCCTCCCATCAACTTGTTCTTGCATTTGGTTTGATAAATCACTTTAATATACACTAAAGAATTGAAAAATAGAAAAGCAATGTATGCCAATCAATAGGCTTAACAAAGAGTTCCTTTTCCCAATTTTGACTCTAAAAGACAAATTCACTTGTGGCCTTAAAAAAAAAAGAGGAATTAAATAGAAAAGACTAATAGCAGCGAAGCTAAGTTAGGACTGAACTAAAGTCATTGCACGTGGTCTTTCCTTAAAGCAGGGAGAACAATTATTCCCTGTGGTATAGTGTCTTCTCCAGAAGATAAGGCAGCCAGATTGTTGGTGTAGGTGACAAAGATTCTCTTGGTGGAAGAAATCCAGGACCCAGATTTCCAGGTTTTTGTCCCCTCTATCTTATCTTTACCCCAGGGGGCATTGGGACCTTCAGGAGCAGCTGACAATTACCATGTCCAGATAAATCAAATTATCAATGAGAAAATAAAGGGTAACTTGGAGAGAGGATTAGGGAAGCCAAAGCTTGAAGCTAGTGCAGTTTATTTTAGGGCATGCCTGCAGTCCTCTGTTTGGGAATGGCAACCTTAAATTTACTTAAACCAGCTTTGAGCTTCAAGGACAGCCATCATTTTTTCATAACCTCTTCTAGGCATGGGGCAGCATAGAGAAGAAAGGAAATTGACAAGTTTCATTATGTTAATTATATTAGCACAAATTCTTGTCAAGACAGCTATCTATACAGAGGGAAATGTTTGATTTTTAATAAGTTTTTTATTGTGAAAATACTGGACAGAGGGGTTACAGTTTCATGAGCAAGGTAATGAGTACATTTCTTATCAAGCATTGTTGCCTCTTCCTTTGTTTTCCCCCTACCATCCCTTCCCTCCCACCTCCACAACTACATTCCCCCTCCCCCCAAACCCCCAGCCTCCACCCCCCCTTAAATTGTAAAGTTCCTTTTTCAACATAGTGTTTTGTACATCTCATTGTTTGGTTTTTGTTTTTGTCTTTGTCTTTTCTTTTTGTTTTTGTCTTTTCTTTTTTGGTACTGGGGATCGAACCCAGGACATTGCACTTGCTAGGCAAGCGCTTTGCCACTGAGCTACATCCCAGCCCTTACATCTCATTGTTACAATGGGTCAACCTGTATCCCTATTTAAACATTTTGTTTTTTTCCTTCCCCTCCTCAAATTATACCAACATCAAATACAGTGAAAACAGGGGTTATACCATGGGGGAGGAACATACAAGAATGGCCAATAGACACATGAAGAAGTGCTCAGCCTCTCTAGCCATAAAAGAAATGCAAAGGCTTGAAAAAATTATATTAAGTGAAGTAAGCCAGACCCAAAGAAACATAGGTCCCATGGACCTATGTTTCCAATATCTAGTATATGTCTGAGTCAAGCAGAAAGGGTCAGATAAGGTGATGTTAGGGAAATGAACCCTAAGATATGTATTCAAATGTCTATTTTCTTTCATGCGATTGTTTCTAACACATTTATAAGATTATTTCTTTGTTGCTTTGTATGTCCCTCCCCCACAGTATGACCCTGCTTTCACTGTATTTCATGGAGGTATAATTTGTGGAGGGGAAGGGGAAAAACAAATCATTTAGATAGGGATACAGGTGGACCCATTGCAACAATGAGATGTACAAGTCATTATGTAGAAAAATGAACTTTACAACTTTGGTGGGGGGAGGGGTAGCGGGGAGGATGGGGGGGGGGGGGAGGATGGGAAGGGATGGGAAGGGGAAACAATGGAGGAGGCTACAATGCTTGATAAGAAATGCTCATTATCTTGCCCATGTAATTGTAACCCCTCTGTACAGTATTTTCACAATAAAAAATAAAAATAAAAAAATAAATATAAATATAAAAAAAGAAATGCAAATCAAAACAACATTGAGATACCACCTCACCCCAGTTAGAATGACTATAATCAAGAACTCTAATAACAACAGATGCTGGAGGGGATGTGGACAGAAGGGAACCCTACTGCATTGTTAGTGGGAGTGTAAATTTGTTCAATCAATTTGGAAAGCAGTATGGAGTTCCTCAAAAGACTCCACAGAGAGCTCCCTTATGACCCAGCAATCCCACTTTTGGGCATTTACCTGAATGATCACAAACAAGACCATACTAAAGTTACCAGCACAACTATGTTTACTGCAGCATTATTTGCCATAGCTAAGATATGGAACCAACCCAGATGCCCCTCAATAGATGAATGGATCAAGAAAATGTGATATATATCACATGTGATATCTATCTTTCTATCTCTCTATCTATCTCTCTCTCTATATATATATAGAGAGAGAGAGAGAGAGAATGGAATTCTCTGCCTCCATCAGAAAGAATGGCATTACCCCATTTGTTAGGAAATGGAAAGACTTGGAAAAAATTATATGAAGTGAAGTAAGCCAGGCCCCCAAAAAACATAGGTCCCATGGCTTTACTTATTTGCAGTAACTAGTATATGTCTGGGACAAGCAGAAAAGGTCAAAAGCTATATACATATGACCAGATAAGATGAAGTTAAGCTAAATGAACCCCAAGATAAGGACACAAGTGTTTTTTTCTTTCTTGCTATTGTTTCTAATGTATTTATAAGGTACCGAGGGAAATGTTTATTAACATTGAGGTTTGAGCTATTTCCATATATGTTAGTAATATATCTTATTTACCTCAATATATGCAAAGATCATCATGTCATCAAAATAAGAAAATTATATTCTATATTATTTTTCTATATTATTTGTCCTTGAGTTATTGAGAAGTATATATTAGGATTGATAATAATCCAGGAGCCTCACTGGAGCCTATACATGCTTTCATACATTTTGGACCACCACATAGTGTCCTTAAATTCATTACATTAGTTGATAAGTTTAACAAGGCATGAAGGAGAGACATATTGGTACTAAGGGTATGCAGATTGACAACCCTGTTCCAACCTGAGAATTCTAAAGTTTTGATCAGTATTTTTCCCCACACCTTATCACCTCCTAGTGACCAGGATTTCCATATCTCCGACTCATCTCCTTAAAGAGTGAATTCTATTTGAGTTTAGGCAGCTTATTTAATGATAAAAATACAGACTTAGAGGTATTTAAATTCTAGCTCTGACATTTCTAGTCATCTGATCTCACACAAATATTGGGCTGCTTGAGATTAAATTTCCCCATCCATTAAATTTTACCCAAAAGTCTAAAATAGGAAGAAGGGATTACCAGGGGTTCTTTCAAAGTGGTGGTGGTTTGAATCTCTACTCTATTTTACAACTCTGTACAGGCTGAGTTTACATTGAAAATTTTTGTCCAATAGGGCTGCAAATTATTTCTACCTGATAGAATATGTAGCCATAAAAGTTAAAATTTATGGCCTTGTTGAATATTACATAATTTTGCATCCAATATAAGAATCTCAGACTTATATTGCCTACAAGCCATCAGACTTTTCAAATGCTCTCTGAGCAGTGTTATTATTTAGTGGGTTATTCATTAATTAAAACAACAAATAAGATCTTTGAGGTGTTTCATTTCATATTTTCATGAGACTCCTGATTTATTAGCTTCAAATAATTTTTCAAAGGGATTTAAATATAGCATGTCCATTAGTATGTACACATATATCTTGGTCAGGAGACTTAATTTTTATCTTGTGAAAGTTATGCCTTACCAGGAGTAAATGACCTTTAACTTTGGGTTTAAAGATGATTCCTTGAAGTGAAATAATAATAATAATAATGGCAATATTTATAATTTATTCAGCAGCATTTTCCCTAAATATCCATATTACATGTGCTAACCCATTTAATCCTCACAACTCTGTAAGATAAACGTTCTCCCCATTTTATAGACAATAAAACTGTGGTGTAAAATGGCTAATGAAATCACCCAAAGTGGTAATGCTAGCATGTATCAGAGCTGGTATAGAAACCCTAACTAGTTGGCAGATTTTCTTTTTCTTTTTGGCAGGAAAAGGGAGGGAATGTTTAAAACAGAGGTTCACTCTGTTTCACCAGTCCAGGCTGGCCTTAAACTTTCAATCCTCCTGTCTTAGCCTCCCAAATGCTAGAATTATAGTATCATACCACAAACCAGTTAGGTCTGCCCATACCTTAGGAAACAAGAAATAGTATACTACCAGATCAGAGATTACCCTAGTGACTTTCTCCTTTAACCTAGACACATGCATTCTGGGAGATCCTTTTCCTCCTGTGTTCAGGACAGTTAGGCATCTTGTGCCTTATTGTCCATAAGTGCTAAATGAATTCTTACTTTTCTTTTTTTTATTTTAATTTTTGCTTGTCCTGGAGCTTGAACTCAGGGCCCGAGCGCTGTTTCTGAACTCTCGTGCTCAAGTTTAGCACTTTACCATTTTGAGGAGAAGGAGGAAGAGGAAGAAGAGGAGGAAGAAGAGGAGGAGAAGGAGGGGGAGATAACGAAGAGGACAGAATTATCTGAAAAGACTAATGAAAGCCAGGTACCCATGGCTCACGCCTGTAATCTTAGTTACTCAGGAAGCTGAGAGTTGAGGATTGAACTTAGAAATTCTTATCTCCAATAAACCAGCAAAAATCCAGAAGTGGACCTGTGGATCAAGTGATACAACTCAACACTCAGGTCCTGAGATCAAGCCTTAGTAGTGTCACGTACGCGCACAAGCACACACACATATACAACTAATGAAATACTCTGGCTTTTCTACCTAATCCGGTTGTATCTAGATTTCCTCACATTCTCTACCTCCACAACAGGGTGCAACAGAACAAACACAGAGCAGATACAACAACCCAGTCATCAGTATGTGCTACACATCACAGAGATGCACAAAAACACACAAAATGCCACTTCTCTCACTCAATTTCTGTTTGGATAATAAAGTCAGTTTCATCTTTTTAAAAAAATCTGTCACTTATATTAAAATGTAATAGGCTTATTAATAACTGTTATTCTTAGACAAATTTAAGTAAATGATATGGTAAGTATTGATGAAGTCAAAGTTCCTCAATATCTTCAAGAATATTTTAGGTGTGAAGGGGTCTGAACAGTCGAGGGTATAGGTTATTGTCAGAGTTTGCAGCTTGAAGGTGCCCCATCCCCCAAGACTCATGTATTAAGGTGGTTCTATTGGGAGGTGGTACAATCTTTAGATGGGCTTCTGGAGAAGTCTTTCAGGTCTTTGGTGGCATACCTCCAAAAGGTACTATGGACCCAGTCCTTTCCTTATCTTTTGTCTGTTTGCTTGTTTGTTGTTCATTTGTTTTCCTTCTACCAGGAAGTAAGCACTTTGGCTCTGCAATAAGCTGTGTCATGATATACTGCTTCCTCATGGCCCAATCAATTATGGACTAGAACCTCAAAAGTGCTGAGCCAAAATAAGTATTTTTGGTCTTTGTAAGTTAATCCTCTTATAAGTTGTTATACTGATGAAAAGCTAACTTACAGTTAGCTTTCTATTTAATCCATTTGAAAGTATATGTGAAGATCAGAAAACATTATAATTCTGATTCTTCTACAACTGGCCTATCTCCAGGACCTGTTCTTAAGTGGGGAATAAGAATAATTCCCATTTATATCAAAAGCCATTCCAACCCAACATCTTTATATACCTATAGCATCTCCCTTTGTGCAGTGAAGGGTAACCATTCTTGAAGAATCAGAATCATAACTTCTATTCTTCCACCTCTGATAAGTACTTTAAACATAGAAAGTCTATTATAGACTTTCATCAAGAAAATGTGTCTCGTAGGGGCCTACATTTTGCTGCAGATGGACTGTTATTATAGTAGCGATTACAGGGTCTGGGATGAAACACATGCAGCTTCTTTTAGGAAGGGTCACTCTCTTAACTAAACAAGGCCATGAGGTAGATACATAAGGTCTTCTATCATCCAGACCAACCCAAGTGGGCTTTCTCAATCTGCTATAGCAACAAGATGGCCTCTCCACCCGATACAATATTTCTTAACTCAAAGTATAATGGGCCTAATTCACAAATGCAGAGCAAATAAAACAAGGCAGCTCAATTTCATATCCCTGCACCTGAGAACACTTTATCATGTGCAGAGCATTTACAGCTGTCATTGGTTCTCCCAACACTACCATGAGGTGGGGTGGACAGTATTACTTTTCATTAACCAATGAACAGGCAGAGACAGGGAGAGATGAATCACATAGCAGCACTCATACAAAAGCTTGAGACAGCACTGAGCTGAGTCTCCTGAAAACCAGCAACACTTTTCATTTCTCTGTGGAAGCCCTGGCCATTTGGGTTTTGAAAGGCCAGCAGCCATCCTCACCCCTTTATTCTTATTTCTTGTAGACTCTGCTCTAATACTTTGACTCAGAAGCAAGAGAACTTGACTTTTAAATAAATCACATCCAAGCCTGGAACTTCTCTATTCTAAAAATATTTCCTATGCATCCTTAAGATTCCTTATTGCTCTCTCTACAAATCAGAACTCGATAAACAAGCTTTGCTATGAGGTATAACACTAGTTACTTCGTGTCTCTCTTATCACTTGCCTAGTAATATGTGTCAAAGTACTCAAGTGGTAACAGAGATATATTTATTCTGGCAGTGCATATCCCCATATTTTCCAGATGGCTAGATACAGATCAAGTCATAAAGAGCACTTTCCAAAATACTTTGCTCCTAGAAAAGATACAGGAGCTAAAAACTAAAGTTCCCAGAATCCAAAAGCTTCCTACTTTATGTCATTCATTGTTTCAGTCATCTGGAATAATAATGTAGAGCCTGGAAGACCAGTAGCTTAGAATGTGGGGAGAAAGTCTTTGTCTAGGATTCTATGAATAAGGTGACAAAGTTTATATACAGACTTGTTTTCTGCCCTATTACATCTGTGACTACACAGAATATCTGTTTGTGTGTGTGTGTGTGTGTGAGAGAGAGAGAGAGAGAGAGAGAGACAGAGACAGAGAGAGAGAGACAGACAGACAGACAGACAGAAAGAGACAGAGAGACAGAGAGATCAAGGCCTGGGCACTGTCCCTTCATATTTTCCTTCAAGGCTTCCACCTCAGTCACAGCTCTACCTCCAGCTTATTGGTGATTAATTAAAGATAAGAATTTCCCAGACTTTCCTGTCTGGGCTCACAGTGAATCTCAGCTAAGCTCTGCTAGGCCACTATCATGGTGATCCAACTATGATGCATTTACCACTGCTACCCATACCAAGCTGCAGGGACCCTGGCAGCCAGCGTGTGCTTACCTAAAGTCCAGCTCCCACTTAGAACTCGGGCCTTCCAGAGACAAGCATCCAGCAGACATTTGCTCCAGTATGACAGTAATGATAAATGGAGTAAGCAACACTAAACGTTGCCACTTGAACACAGGATTATTTTCAGCTGAAGGCAATTGAGGAAAGGCAGATTTTAAGAAACAACAACAACAACAATTCTGCACTTTGCTGTTTACCTACAAGTAGAATATAAATTTTATAAAGGCATCCTCCCATCCTCCCTTCTCTTTCTCTCTTCTCTACCAGGAAGCACCCATACATCACTAGCAACAAGTCTAGAGCCTTATCAATGCAGAGATGGCAAGAAAGAAGTCTATATAACAAACCCGACTAGTCAGTCCTTATTTTCCAATAGCTCCCTTTACATTTACTCTCTCACAGACTGCTACTCCAGGTACCTCCAAGTCTTTTTCCTTTATCTTTCCATTTCTTAATATAATACATAAACCCAAGTTCTTATCATACTTTTTACACATGCACTTGAGGTTCTCTAGGCAGCTAGGATGTATATGGTAAATGCACCCTTTTCTCCTGTTAATCTGACTTTTGTCAGTCTAATTGTCAGGGCTCCAATTACTAAGCCTATAAGGAGTGAAAGATTTCTCCCCGCCCCCTTACCTGTGAAGTCTTCTAAGATGTTCTTTGATTCTGTGAACATTAATTGACACAGGGAATGCAAGATTGAGGCAGGACTGTTCCTTTAAATTCCCAAGTGATCAGAGTTTGCAGATCAACAGAGAGATTCCTTTTACGCCTCATCCTTCTTTCTTTCTTCTTCTCTCCATTTTCTCCTCTGTGGATGCTTTAGGGCCATCAGACAGGGGTCTTCAAGGCAGGCCCAATGGCACACAGGCTGCTGGCTGCCCAGGGGATGACTCCTGACTGGGAAGCTGGGCAAAGGGTGGGAAAGTCCTACCTTGCCAAGTATGAAGCTGATTTCACCTCATTTCTCAGCATCAATACTGGAAGCAGACACATGATTGTCGAGCTTTCCTGGTGGCACCTATGTGCTTTTGATGCTAGACTTTGCCAGACAGTCCAGCGAAGAGCCCAGCAGTACCTCAGAGATGGCCCTCGAGTTGCTATCTAACTCCTCTGAAGCTTATTATTTTCATCTGTAAATGAGGGCAAAATGCCCATTTGTAAACAAATTATTTGTGTAGTTTCCAGAACAAGGTTTCATACATATCACATTCCCTTGCCTTTTCTGCTACTACCAAAAGGAGAGAATCAAATAATTAAGCCAACACAGAGGAACACAGCTCTTGCAAACCTGTTTTCTTCTTCTCCTTTTGCTATGAGCAATCCAAATCACATCCACTTTTGCAACAGAAACTGTGGCACGTGGACTCTTAGGAATCAGCACTCACAGCCCAGGTGCACCCTTCCTTGGTAAGGAGGAAAATGTTGACAAAATTCTGAGACCCAAAAGTTAAACCAATCAATAGCCTTTAGCTTGGCTGCACCTTGGAATTAAATGAAGGATATGAAAATATACAAAGGTGGTATTTTTCTGATTTCATTAATCTAGGATAGGGTAAATGGTTGTTAAGCCAGGGGTGAGGCATGAGTATCAGTTTTTCAAGGCTCCACACTTGATGCAAATGTGAAATGGCCAAGAGCCAATGGCTTCAAGTTGAACAGACAGGCCTCACTCCACAGAAAACTTTGGCTTTTATAGTCTTCCATGTATGGGCTTTATCGTCGCCTCTGTACAGATGTCCCTGTCAGAGACTGATTTAGAACATTAATACGTTTGTTTCCTGGGGGCTTGCAGTTAGTTCTAGCCAGCAATTATTAAAGGGGGCCTTGTTCTATTCTTTTTGTTTTTCACATTTTAAATTTTAAATTCACTCCAAAAGTCTCAACCACCGTCGGATCAGTGTGTCAAGAAAATACAGCATGCGCACTGTAGAGAGTGGGCTAAAGTTAGGCCTCTGGTGCTTGTTATACTCACTTGGAGACATTTTATGCTTCTAATTTGTGGTCTAGTTTTATTCTCCAGAGTTACATGCAGAGGTCCTAACCGCCAGTCAGCTAGGGGAGTAGGAGGGTTTGAAGGGAGGGTAGGGACAGCTGAAAGAATCAGAGCTCTTTCCTTAGGGGAAGAATTTTCAGATAGCCACATTCTAGATGTCATGCTATTAGATCTCTGGCCAGAACGGCAACATCTGGGGAAAGAAGTAAGGACACTCCAGTTGGAGAAGGCTTCCCGCAGTCTTTCCTGGAGGGATCTGTTAAATGAAAATAATTGGTGACTTCTTGTGTATGCTGCCACCTTCTGGGGAAGGGATTTATTTCATCCCACACACAGCAACTCACATGAGAAGAAAGTCACTCAGCCTCCACCAAGGTCAAGTTCAGATACCTGCCTCCCAAGCTTAATGCTTTTACCACCCCACCCTCCACACACACACATGATTACACGTTTTTCTTGAGACCATACACTTCATTCACAGTCAAATTGAAGTGGCTGCTCTGAGACCACTAAGGGATGGCCCAGTGTCCTTGACCAGGTTTCCAGGGTCTGACCAGTTCTCTGATCAGCCTGGCCGATCCACCTAAACTCAGATGCTCCCTACTTAAGCGAACGATTTGCAGTGCTTGTTCTCACAAACCATCAGTAGAGACTTACTCCTTCTGGCCCAGCTCAAATCCCTTAACCTCAGACGGAGGCATTTTACCCTTTGGATCTGGCAGCATCTCGTCTCTCCTCTTTACAAGGTGATCCTTCTTTCCTGAATCCTCATTCCATTCACCTGCAACAGCCTCTGCTTTGGGAACAATTAAGTCCTGGCAATTAAGTCCTCTTCTCTCCCAATCCTCGCTAGGGTGTCTTCCCAAGATGAGAGGGCCCTATTGGGTCACCCACGCGCAAGAAGCCTTTGTGGAAGCCACAGAGTCATAAGGACCAAACATTCCCCACCGTTGAACAGTGCTGACAGACAAAAGCCAAGAAGTCGAAGACACCATTGCCTCTAGAAGCGTTTAATCAACTAGGATAGGAGGGAGGGTGAGACCATCCATCTCCGTCCTGACTATGCCCCATATCACTGAGGCCTACACCAGAGAAGTTGATGTCTGGACAGGACGGAGCCATCCATTTTTTTAATATACCAGGTGTTTCAAATGTGAAGTCAACATTCAGACCTACTGCAACAAATGCAACCAAGTAAGTTGAACGTGGTATCCAACTATAAGACGGAGGTGCTAAGGCAGGTCTTACATGTCGAGTGACCTGTTATAAAAGCAAATGGAAGAAGCTCCTCCAAGGTCCAAAAGAAGAATTCTTGCTCTGAAAATAGTGAGGTGAGTGCCCTGCTGGGTCAGCTTGTGGGCAGAGATGGGAGGGACGGCCTGGGAGAGAAGGAGGCACAGGAGACACTGGACAAAAGGAAAAGTACTCATTGCCTGATCCGTGTAATTGTAATCCCTTTATACATCAGCTTTAAAATAACAATAAAGTAACTTGAAAAATAAACAAACAAAACTTAGAAGCTTCCCTCCAAAAAAAAAAAAGAGTAAGATTGTTCTAGAGTAGTAAAGGTGGTAACCATCCCTACATTGTTTAAACTGCCATGAGCTGAGGACCTCCTGTTCTCACCTTCCTCCTCAGCCTTTTGGTCACAGTTGTTTTGTTGGAATTTGCCATCCTCAAGTGACCTTCTCCTCCGACTTTTGTTCCACAGCTGAGCATAGCCTCCTGGTAAGAAGGCTGAACTGTACTCAGTGGAAACCCCGTAGGCCCGAGGTACAATCTGCCTAAAGTCTAGAACCAAGCAGCTCTCCCAGCCCCAGGTGCTTTCCTTATCCTAGTCTCAGCCCTCTAGATTGTGTCACTCTGATGATAAAGGAAATCCTTTCCTAGAAGAGGAGTGAGGAGGGTTTGTCCCACAAGCCTTGGGTGGACTGACCACATCCCCCACTCAAGGTCTTCCCATCCCCTGAGTATTTCCAGTCCCATCCTAACCCCATCCCTGGTCACATAGACAAACTACACTTGAGTAGCCAGAAGAATAAGGCCAGACCTCCTGCCCAGGAAATGATAGCAAGTCAGCCTGTTACATAAACAAAAAGCGGAACCTGTAAAACCAGAACCCAATAAATGCCTGAGACTTTCTATCCATTCCCTAAATGTTCCATGGATAGGGTGAGGAGGGAGGCGGAACAGACAAGAGTTGAGATCCACGCACAAGTCCATGAACTTGAGTAACCCTGCTAGGATGGGGAGACCACTGACTAGTTTCTACAAACGTTCCCTGTAAGTTGTGCATACAAGCACATTCGGAAGCCCCACTGTGTAGTTTTCCTGTCTAGAGGTGGTAAGCACTTTGCTCCTAGCATTGTCTAAGATTTCCAAGAACTTGGAATCAAGGCAGCTGTTTCCCACACTGGAGTTTCAAGTTATCCAATGGATGTCCAAATACATATTCAGGCCACTGGAAGGAGACATACCAAACCTATCTGGGCTGCAAATAGAAGAGAGCAATTTCCATTGTTTTGCTTTGCTTTATATCCCTTCTGCCTCATGCATAGAACCTAATACAATATAAAAAGACCGTAACAAATGTGAAATACAAAAATAAATGTCTTTCTCTATAGAGCCCACAGTTGCAAAGCTACTTTATCATAAAAAAAAACTTGGAATATTTTGTTCTCTTTCGTCAGCCTCTCTCTCTGTGTGTCTTTATGTCCCTCTTTTTCTCTTTCTCAGTCTGTTTCTCTGTCTCTGTCTCTCTCTTTCTCTCTCTTTCTGTATAAGTTCTAAGGCTTGAAATCAAGCCCTGGCACTGCCCATAAGCTTTTTCACTCAAGGATAGTGCTCTATCACTTGAACTACACCTCCATTTTTACTTTTTTGGTAGTTAGTTGGAGGTAAGAGCCTCACGGACTTTCCTGCCTGGGCTAGCTTCAAACTAAGATTCTCAGATCTCACCCTGCTAAGTAGGTAGAATTACAGGCATGAGTCACCAGCGCCTGACTCTCCCAGACTCTCTTTTCACATTTTATTCTAGAACCTACTTATAACCCTTTCACTGTAAACCCATGAGCTTCTAAACATTAATGAAGATTTTCAGGAAAACTTACTGCTGATCCTGAACCGTAAATTTGTATAAAATATGAGTCCTTTTTCAGTTTTCACAAGAAATAAAAAACACTGGGGCTATAGCTCAGTTGGTAGAGCACTTGCCTAGCTAACATGTGCAAATCCATGAGTCCAAGTTCTAGTACTAAAAAAAGCCCAATACAGACATAATTATACATATTTGCATAATTTTAATGCATGCTTTTATTTGTATATCTATACATAAATACACATAGTTTACTACTTCTTTGAACTTTTTTTAAATGTTGGTAGTACCAGAATTTGAACACAGGACCTCAGAGTTGCTAGACAGACACTTTATCACTTGACTATACTCATAGTCCTTTTTGCTTTGGCTCCTTTTTGAGATAAAAGTATCACTTTTTGCCCAGTCTGGATCACAATCCTCCTACTTATGCTTCCCAACTTAGCTGGAATGACAAGTATGCACTATGGATCCTGGCTTTTTCTGTTGAGATAGAATCTTGTGAACTTCTTGCCCAAGCTGGCCTCGCACCATGATCCTCTCGATACCAGCCTCCAAGTACCTAGGATAATGTCTTTGAAAAGCAATGTGCTGGGTGTCTACTTTGAGCTCTTCAGAGAAGTGATTCTATAAAAATTTTAATTTTTTTCAGAGAAGCAAGAAATGCCATTCCATGGTTGCTGACTCTGAGAAAGATAGAGCAATGCTCTGAAAGTTCACTGAAGTCTTTCTACACACTTCACAATCAGCATAAGTTGGTGTTCTCTTTGAGGGAAGCAGAAGCCTCCAACCATCCCAAGGGGCAGAGCTATTTGTGAAATTTAAAAAATAACCTTCTCTTATCCCCTTCTTGTGTCCTGTTTCACCTTGGTTCTAGAGAGCAGTCTTTTACATACCTACTCTATCGACGTGGCATTTCTTCTACTTAACATAGATTCTTAGATCTCAATTTTAAGATCTCCATTTTAAGGCCATCCCTGGTAAAGTTAGTTAGCTCTTTTCTCAAAAATAAAGGGGATGGATGATGTGGTGCTCAAATGGTGCTTACCTAGAAAGCTGGATTCATTCCCCAATTGTGAAAGCAAAATAAAAGACAAGGCTAATCCCCAAGAAATATGTGTGTATGTATATGTATATATATATATATATATACATGTATATATATGTATATATATATATATATATATATATAATTTTTTAGTCCTTCCCAAGGCTTGAAAATAAGACTGCCCCAATTTCCTGATAGGTGATTATCCACCACATAGAAAAATCAGAAGATATTCATCAATAGCCCACAGTATATTGTATATCTCTTTGGAACATTTCTGTGAGACAGACAAGGGAAGGTCAGGCCAATTATACAAAGCCTTCATAAAGTAAATCAGAATGATGCCAGCTTCTAGTAATTATGTTTCAAATCAGTAATCACTAACCTAGTAAGTGGTGAGTGTACAGCTCTAGATCTGGGCTGGGAGTCATGGGGTGGGAGGAGGAGGAGGCCATCTTTTTTTCCTTTCTTTCTTTCTTTTCTTTCTTTTTTTGTCGGTTGAGGGGGTTGAACTCAGTGCTATCCCTGAGCTCTTCAGTTCAAGTGTTCTACCACTTGAGCCACAGCACCACTTTCAGCTTTTTTCTGCTATAGGATGCTGAGGAATTGAACCCAGGGGCTCATGCATGCAAGGCAACCACCTGAGCCAACCTCCCAGCCCCAAGGGGAAGCCATCTTAAATGATGTGAAAGAATGATGTGCCTCAAGAGGATTAGAGAGATTGAGAGAGACAGACAGACAGACAGAGAGACAGAGACAGAGAGACAGAGAGAGACAGAGAGAGAGTGTGTGTCATGGATCCTAGAAGAGCCAACGAAGGCTCCCTGGCAGAGGTGGCATCTGTTCTGAGTGTTGGACTGCACCAGCATGAGCCAGGCAAGACACAGGGGAGAAGGCGGAAGATGTCAGGCAGAAGAGACAGCTCTCTCCAGAGATGGGAGCGTGGGAGATGTTTGGAGCAGCTGGAAGCAGGGAGCATAGTGGGAGGCGTTCTGAAGTTTGGAATGCATCCTTAGACAACAGGGAGGGAGCCTGTGGGGGCTTTAAGACAAGGTGTTTTAAATCAAGCTATGCTAACTAGAAGTCTATCTGGAAGAAATGTGGAGGATGAATTCAAGAGGGAATAAACTAGGGAGGAAAAGGGCGGGCACAGCCTCTCCTCGTCCTCCTCCAGAAAGCATGTAGGTCCCCTCTACAGCATCGTGGTCGTGTTGTCACCAGGAAACACGTGAGCGCATTCTGGGGAATCAGCCAGACCTCACCAGACTGTCAGGCAGAACAACTAACACTGCAGGGGCAACTGTCCTGTTCTCATGAATCAAGCATTCAAACAAGACGCAGTGGTTCTGCTGGCAACTTGTCTGAGGTTCTAACATCACCTGTGATTGCTTTAAAGTGGCAAGTTCCACGGCAGACCTCCTGGGATCTGACAAGGTGTGAATTCGTTAACTGCTTCCAATGGCAGCAAAGATAGCTAAGGACTCTTGCTCTGGTCTTACCATCTGAGCCAGCAGGGTAGGGGTCAATGTATGAAGCCCTAAAAATCAATTCCACATTGGAGTATGAGGAGATAGAGTGACCAGGACCGGTCCCTCGAAGTACATTTCAGAAGATCGAGATCTCTGCTCCTATTTCCTTCTAGGATTATGAAATTATGTCCTTATTTTTTCTTCTTTCTTCCTTCTTCCTTCTTTCTCTCTTTCCTTGTAGGAAAAGTGGCTGAATTGAACTACAGATTTTTCTTCCCCCCGCCTAAAGAAAAATCAATTACTCCAAAGGCACTTTGAACCATTACCTATTTGAAATGGCATCTCCTTTAAGGCCAAATAGATCCTCTGGTCTCTCAGTTCAAATCTTGTAGGGAGAAAAGTGAGTCATACCAGTCTTTTAGGGGAAAGGAATTCTCACTTAGTTGTTGTCTGTCTGTCTGTCTGTCTGTCTGACTCTCTCTCTCTCTCTCTCTGTGTATATCTTTCTGTCTGTCTCTGTCTGTCTGTCTCTCTGTCTCTCTCTGCAAAAAAAGAGATCTCACATCTGACAAGGAGAACACACAGGAGAAAAAAAATGTACCTTTGTCTCCTAACAAGAAGGCTAGGAGCTAGGCGAAAGACCTCCACTGAGCCCTCAAGCCATTGTTCCCATAGTTTTCTTACTTCCTTTCCACATCTCAAGAGCGATCATAGTCTCACTTGTGTCCACTAGCAATGCAGTCACAGAGGCAGGAACACAGGCACCATGATAACTAATATTAAACGAGGGCCTGCTTCATGCTTGGCACTTCCTATGACTTCAGGTAGGTGGGATACTATTTGACAATCCCATGTTACATGTAGAAAATTGACACTCAGAAGGGTTTAATCAACGTAAAGTAATTAAACAGGAAGAGTCAGAAGAGATGTAAGCCTAGTCATAGGAACTCCTGTTCTCTGCTGCTGGCCTAAAGGTGAAATTGAGGCAGCAAAGTGAAAGAGAGGTAAAGATACAAGGGGGTGGAAGGGTGGAGCGCAGCCCTGGGCACTCTACCTGGCTTCAGAAGGCCTCAGCTGGAAGAAGAGGACTTCAGATAGAAAGCCTAGGGTGTCACCATTCCTCTGGGCCGTATGCATTCATCACAGAGAAGCCTTTCAAGTCAACGGCCCGCTCTAAGCTTCTATGACCAAGGGGCAGAACCAGGTCTACTGAAAGATTCTTTTAATGTGTTACAGCTTTCCCACCCAATCCTGGGCTTTTCCTCATCAAAATCGTAAAGGCAGTTGGTGCCAACCCCAGGGACACGGGCTTCGGCTGCAGTGGAGAACCCACAGAGCTTACACAAGCCCAACTTCAGGTGAGTTCTGAAGGTGGGTGAGTCCACCTCACTGAGCAGGTGTCCTGGGACTGATAATCACAGCATGGCAGCCACCTGAAGGGCTGTATGCCCATTTCCTACAGCTATTATAATGGATGGCCTCCAACGGGTTCACTGAAAACCACAGAAATTTCTCTCAGGAGAAATTCTCTCTCAGTCCTGGAGTCCAATACCAGTTTCACTGGGTGGAGATCAAGGTGGGTGCTCACTCCTGCCAGCTTTCTAGTGGCTGGCAGTGTGTGTTGTCCTGGGGCTGCTTCACTCCAGCCCCTGTCTCTGTGGTCGACTGCCTCTCCTTGCTTTCCTGTACTTCCAGGGTAGTGAATGAAATCTCCCATCACCACCCACAGAGAAAGATATGTACAACTGACTTTAGGGTGCACCTTCATTACCCAGTAATCTCCCCATCTCTAAATCTACAATTTAATCATATTACCCTATATAGGATAATATCCATGTAAGGAATTAGTCTCACAGGTTCTAGGGATTTAAATGTTTTGGGGGAGCCAATTTTCAGTCTACCACAGGTGAAGGGAATTAAAGGTTGTTGTTTTGGGTGGGTTAATGCCCAATGAACAACTTGTGATTAAGTAACTTTCTTAAAGTCACACAGCTACATGCTGAGTGAGCGAGGTTTTAAAGAAAGTGAGCTGCCTCATGACCTATTCAAAATGAATTAACTTCTGTCAAACATTGTGTCAAATGGCACTGAAATCCTTTACATGCTTCAGCTACTTTCAAAGTTTATTCAAGCATCCCATAATTGTGTGTGTGTGTGTGTGTGTGTATGTGTGTGTGCGTGCGCATGCACACACGTGTATGTCCACACACGAACCATGGGGCTTAAACTCAGAGCCTGGGCATTGTCCTGAGCTTTTTTGCTCTAAGTTGTTACTCCATCACATGAACCACAACCCCACTTCTGGTTTTATTTTGTTTGGGGGCAGTTGTGGGGAGGTTGGTGCTTAACTGGAGATGAGTCTCACAGACTTTCCTGCATGGGCTGGCTTCAAACCATAATGCTCAGATCCTAGCCTCCTGAGTAGCTAGGATTGCAAGTGTGAGCCACCAGCACCCAACTAATCATTTCCTTTAAAAAATTATTTTATAGATTTTTCAGGAGAACATAAAAGAAAGGAATTTCCAAGGAATTATATTCATAGAATTCTCATCCATTTCTACTCCAGTATTGCTTAGAGATCTCACTGAAAATAAAATAGGGAATATCCTTTCTGGGAGTGGAAGAGCTGGAGATATAATAAAGGAGCATTGAACAGTGGACATGGAGTCTACACACCTGCTTAAAGTAGTCCTAATCCAGTCATTTATACGGAATTCCAGAACACCATTGTCTAATACACTATTGTCTTTGCCTTTTCTATTTAACAGCCTACACCCTCTTATTATAAGTCCCTGAGCCTGGGGACCAAAGCAATCTGGACTAAAGCAGGGAGGCCCAGGGCTTAGTGAAGAAGTACCCCAAACTGTATTCTCCCCCAAACCTCTACAGTGTGGACACTTCCACCAGCGTCTGAAGCAGCCCTGAGTCAACCTGCCACCAAGCTGCTAGAGGGTAATGACAGAGCATGGGTGGCCAGTAACTGGAGAACCTACCAGTGTGGAATGTGAGCATCCATTGAGTGTCAACAGCAGTCCGGGAAGGTGGAGAGAATGGAAAGAAGTGGGACCAGAAGAGACCGGTGAGTGCAGGGAGGGTTGGTTCCTGGAGGGTCACTTCTCCAGAGACCAGGGGACAGAGTGACATACAGAAGGCCCAAGATGGAAGGATAATCAAAGGCTGTTGTTGGAGACTTGTGCATCAAAGCCAAAATAAGAAGCATAATTTCCTGCCTGTTTTCCATAGGACATCCCTAAGCAAAGCCAAAGGCTATAGATAACCCAAGAAGTTCTTACCCTAGGCATCCGGCGGGCTTTGGAGTCTGCACTTATTTTTAAATCAGTGGCTGTCAACAGGCTCCATGCTAAAAATACGTCTCCTCGTCTCCATTTTACCGACTTGAAAATATTGAAGTTGCAAGGGTGTTTCCTCCTCTGCCACCCACTTAGTGTCAACTCAGAGGTGCTGCTGGTATCATTAGTCCTCTTCAAGTGATCTTGATTTTCTTCTGTCATCTTCCAGATTCAGGAATATATAATCTGTTGAAGGAGAACCTGCCTCTCTTTAAAAAAAAAAAAAAAAACTTGTCAGCTAATTATAGCAAATTTAACAAATCTTGGTAGCTTGTCTCAAAATCAAAAATCCACTCCTTCTTCTCCTGAGGGATAGAAGTTACTAATGTGGATTTTTCACCCTGTCTTAACCTCTAAGGTCTAAGGGCTGACCATCAAAATAAATGAATAATCTTGGTACAGCTTCAGTCCCCGGATGAAGGCAGCTCCCTAAGACTCTATATACAGACAATGGTAGTACAAACTTAGACAAGACGAGTGACAATTTTCACTTCAGTCCTCTCTGCCCTCACTCTTACAATAGTAACAGTACTGCTCCCGAGCGGCCATGACTTCTTTGCAGACCTGCTCCAAATCCTCCTATTTGTGACGTAGGCTTTCTGTATAAACTCAAATGACAGCTAACCTGAGAGTGTCTTCAGATAAGAATGGGATTTTTGACTTCTTCTTCTTTTTTTTTTTTTTTTGGGTCCCGTCGTAGGGCCTGAACTCTGGGCCTGGGCGCCGTCGTAGGGCCTTAACTCTGGGCCTGGGCGCTGTCCCTCAACTCTTCAGCTCAAGGCTAGTGCTCTACCGCTTGAGCCACAGCGCCACTTCCGGCTTTTTTCTTTTTGCTTATGTGGTGCTGAGGAATCGAACCCAGGGCCTCAGGCATGCAAGGCAAGCG
>NW_012267299.1:5239995-5280836 GCF_000151885.1 Dipodomys ordii
CCTGAACTCTGGGCCTGGGCGCTGTCCCTCAGCTCTTCAGCTCAAGGCTAGCACTCTACCACTTGAGCCACAGCACCACTTCTGGCTTTTTTTCTTTTTGCTTATATGGTGCTGAAGAATGGAACCCAGGGCCTCAGGCATGCAAGGCAAGCGCTCTACCACTGAGCCACCTTCCCAGTCCTATACTATGTTTTTTATTCTGAGTGCTGGAAATAAACTACTGTCCTCAAAAGCTTTGTAGTTAACTGAGAGAAAATAACTAAACACTAATAAATGTGAACAAATAAATGATTTCAGAATCTAGTAAGGGTTATAAAGCAGATGAAACTAGGTTATAGGGTAGGAGCAATGAAGAGAGGCTAAAGAAAACAGGAAATTCTACTGCTGCACCACCACTCTGAACATACCTGATCTCACATGATCTTAGAAGCCCAATCAGGTCACTTGAGAGAGATTACAAGGCACTTTCTGAGGAGCTGAGACCTGGAAGATGGAATCTGGAGGGGGAAAACAAAAGCCTTAAGTGCTTAAATGTTCCCCTCCCTCAAGAGGTAGCAGCTCAGGTTGGCCAATAGGGTTTTGTCAAATGTGATACACAACAATTATTGGCTTGATGCTTTTGAGGACCCAGAGTAGACACTTGGGCCAATCTCCTGGGTGACAACATCCACTTGGCCAGTTGCCTTGCTGTCCTAGCTGATAATCTAACAACCACCAAAACCAGCATCGGATACAGGTATGAACCAGCTGACATTCACTGAGCCACTGGAACAAAAAGCCATCCAGATAAGTCACAGGACCACATGCTGAACATGTACTGGTAGTTGGGGGCTGCCAAGTTTGTTAAGTAGCACGTGTTCACTGAGCCATAGAGGATCTGAATACTCATTTGTGGTACTAGGGGATGGGACCTAGGAGGTTTATAAAGCTCACTCTCTCCCTTGGCATTCAACTTTCTCTATGCATTCCATGCTATTTCCTGACCTACTCTAGGGAGACAATTGCTTTTAAAAGCAAAAGCATTGACTATCCTTTGTTCCCAAGTTGTTTTTTTCAAGGGCTTTTATTTGGTGAACCGCCTTGGAAGGTAGAGATGGTTCTTCCCTCTAGAGGACAGAGGAGGAGTGCTTTGTCCAGTATAAAAGATCAAAGTTCCTTCAGCTCTGAGGTCTTCTGGAATGCACCTCTCCATGCCTTCACAAGTGCTACCCGGCCCTCATGGTGTCCCCCTGGCACTAGAAATTGCCAGTGATCTGCCACAGCTAACAATGTCAGTAATAAAGTCCCTATCTCTCACCAAGGAACCTCCAGTCTTGTGCCAGTCTCCATGTAACTATGGCAGGCTAATTTGTTAACTTCCAAAAGGGTAAAATCTCAGGCCTCCACAGTTCTTGACACCAATTAATCAAAACCCATGTATATAAGACGATCAGCCAAACTCACGCCGTGAGCTTGCTTAGTGTCTGTAAAGGTTCATTTCTCAGCAAATTACCCTGGAAAAGTACATCGTGTGCCTGTTCCCAGAAACTCCAGGACAAGCACATCTGTACACATCCTTCTTCTTCCTTGAAAGGACACAGGACAAAGGCATGCAGCCAAATCTGTTTTTCAAATCTTTAACAGAAATAGCTAGACAGAGAGACACTGAGGACATAGAGAGTTTACAGAAGACAAAGGGGTGGAGTGTGTGGAGCTGATCTAAGTGGTCTTGTGCACAAATTCTGTCTCTGAATTTTCTGAGTTTTTATTTCAACTGTTGAGGCAAAATAATCATGGTTGTCATTCCACTGACCATCACATACATAGGACGTTTCAGGACTCCTACTTTGAACACAGCTCAGAACTGTAGTCCCAGCAATTGCGAAAGACTTACACCTCTGGTTTTGACCTCAGCGTCCTCATTTTGGCCAGAAAACAGTGTCTATATGTTAAACTCCTTCTGGGTTTTGTCAGATGAGCCAGTGCTCTTATGCTGTGCCATGAGAAAAGAGAGAAAACATAGGAAAGATGGACACAGAGCAAGGCTTCCTCAGGAAAGCAGTTCAGTGCCTGCTGATGTCCTACACACAAGCAATGACTGCACAGGAGCCTCGGCTGAGCCCTGGTGGGGCCTCAGCCATGTCTTCTACCTTTGGGTAAATGTTTGCAGGCCAGTAGCTCCTTCCCACAAGGCTCAGGTTCTGCTGACATGACCACCTCCAGGCCAGAAGATACTAACTGCCCTGAGTAAACCTGGAATGGCAGCTCAGGAAAAACAGCTGAGAAGCCTTTGAAAATGCTGACTTCCAAGAGCACCATGCAAAGCCAATTAAATTAGAATCTAAGGGGAGAATGGATAGAATAGTGACTCCATTATTTTTATAAAAAAAAATAAAAACCAAGTGATAGCAACGTGCATACAGGAGTGAAAACATTTTTAGAACAAAATAAGAAACATAAATATCAAATAAAATGGCCTCCTAAAATCTATTCTATTTTAGAGAGGGAGATTAAAGTAAGATTTGCACACACACACACACACACACACACACACACACACACACACATACAGGAGATCACAACTCTTATTCATTGATTCATATTTTCAGATAAATATTGGCTGATCACTAGGTCAAGGAATCAGAGTCCATAGGGCATGCAAGCAGACAAAAAAAGAAAAAAGTTGCGATTTTACTTTCTTCATGGAGGAGAAAATTCAGCATGCTACAGGAATGTGGAGAAAGGCCCCCTTCTTTCTTTCTTCTTCATCCTGGACCTCCTCCCTGGAGTACCACTGTGTTCCATTCACTTTAATGGCAGTAAAGTCTGGTGGCTAATAGAGCCTTCATCATTTGCAATCATTTACCAAAGTTATGGGCACCTGAATAGCATTTTTCCCTCTCTGGTTTAAAACAGTTTTCTAGAAAGAACAGAGAAACAAACTGACATTCCTAAACCCTACAGTTACTTGGAAACTTAGAAGTGACTGACTTTTAGATGAAAGAATGGGCTGACGTGGCCCTTGGCATTATCAGCATGAAGGAAACACTATGGCAGAAACTCCTATGGAAAATGACCAGGGCACCACATGCAAAACTAGAGCTAGAGAAGACAAGGAAGTGTTCAAACCCTGAACTACAGAAAGAGGAATATTCTATTGCTCCCAGGACAACAGCTGTCCCAACCATATCATCAGGGAGTATGTTTGTTTTCCCCACTCTCCTTTTTTGTGCCATTATTAGGGCTTGAACATAGGGCCTAGGCACTGCCCCTTAGTTTTTTCACTCATGGCTGACACTCTACCACTTAATCCATAGCTCCACTTCTGGCTTTTTTTGTGGTGAATTGGAGATAAGAGTCTCACTGACTTTCCTGCCTTGGGCTGGCTTCAAACCACAACCGTCAAATCTCAGCCTACTGAGTAGCTAGGATTTTAGATGTGAGCCAATGGTGCCCAGACTCACCATCCTGCTTTTGTAAATTCATGTGTGATTAACCATTTTCCATAAAGAGAATAGTGAAACAGACCTCTTTTCTGAGATTGTTAGAGTGCACCTCTATGCACCGCTATGATATGACAAAGGAAAATTGGATCTTAATATCAATCATGCTTGATAGAAGGCTGATGTTAGAAAAATCACCTGAACACTCTGGATACATTTCTTTGGTGTATAAATATGAATAAGACTCACAGGAGTGATGTGTAGAGAGTGAAATGATGCGTGTAAAGCTTCTGGGTTGGCATATAGGTATTCAAAGAGGATCACCACAATCCAGACTTAGACCTAGGATGTAGAAACTTTGAATTTCTTTCTCTCTCCTTCTCTCTCTCTTTCCTTCTCTCTCTTTCTCTTCTCTCCTTCCTTTCTCTCCCTTTCTTTTTTTCTTCCTTCCTTCCTTTCTTCCTTCCTTTCTTCCTTTCTTTCTTTCTTTTCTTTCTTTCTTTCTTTCTTTCTTTCTTTCTTTCTTTCTTTCTTTCTTTCTTTCTTTCTTTCTTTTCTTTCTTTCTTTCTTTCTTCTTTCTCTTTCTTTCTGCCTGTCCTGGGCCTTGAACTAAAATCCCAAGCAGTCTCCTTGAGATTTTATGTTCAAGGATAGTGCTCTACCACATGAGCCACAGCTCTACTTCCAGCTTTCTGTGGTTAATTAGAGATAAGAGTCTCACAGACTTTCCTATCCCAGCTGGCTTCGTACCAAGATCCTTATATCTCAGCATCCTGAGTAGCTACGATTACAGACATAAGCTACCAGGACCTGGCCAACTTTAAATTTCTAACTTCCTATGGCAAAGACACTTTCTCCTTATTTAATAAATAAAATGCCTGCATTTAATAAACAGTATCTCCCAAATCAGTACTGAACAGATACAGGATATTATCAGGAAGCTGACACACCAAACCTAGCTTTCTTACATATTGCCAATTTGTAAAACATCTGCAATATCCTGTCACTGTGTATCTATGGAGAATCCTCAATATATCATTTTGAAGCTAAGTTGTCAGAAAATTCAGGTAGTCAGAGAGGAGCATAAGACTTTCCTTCAAGATGAATAACGTTCTTCTGTTTCCAAAATCCTCAGATCCAGGTACACCTAGGTAAACTGAGGAAAATGTGCAGAGTAGGAAGCGGGGCGTTGGTAAGAGGATGAAGCTAAGGACTCTGAAAGAGCATCTATCTCATAAATGAATGTTGGTACCCTGGGTGGGGACTGGAGTCTCTTGGATTAGAGGCATGGAAGAGCTGGCCCAAAACCATGGTACATTTTTTTGGGTCAGGGGATTGAATTCAAGGTCTGGGAGCTGTCTCTGAGCTTTTTGCTCAAGGCTAGCATGATACCACTTTGAGCCACAGCACCACTCCTGCTTTTCTGGTTGTTGATTGGAAGTAAGAGTCTCCTGCCTAGGCTGGCTTAAAACCAATGTCCTCAGATCTCAGCCTCCAAGTAGCTAGAATTACAGGTGTGAGCCACCGGCACCTGCTTCAAACCATGATAATTTACATGGCACATGCTCAAGTCAATATCCACCCATTTCTTCAATTCTTTCCAGGGACTCTTTTTGTTGCAGAAGGACAAACTAACCATTTAGTGAAAGTGGATCTGACAGGGATTTCTAACATTTCACTGTGGCCAGAAATCAAGCTCTACCAGATGGAAGTACTTTTTTTTTTTGGTTGTGGGGCTTGAACTCTGGGCCTGGGCGCTGTCCCTCAGCTCTTCAACTCAAGGCGAGTGCTCTACCACTTTGAGCCACAATGCCACTTCTGGTTTTCTGGTGGTTAATTGGAGATAAGAATCTCACAGTAAATGCCCAAAAGTGGGATTGCTGGGTCATAGGGGAGCTCTATGTGGAGTCTTTTGAGGAACCTCCGTACTACTTTTCAGAGTGGTTGAACAAGTTTACACTCCCATCAACAATGCAGTAAGGTTCCCTTCTGTCCACATCCCCTCCAGCATCTGTTGTTACTAGATTTCCTTTTTAAAAAAACTTTTATGACTTATTTTATTCTACCAAGCTATTTAATGTAAAGTTAGTTCAAAAGGTACCAAAAATTTGCAGTTAACAACAAAGATTTATTGGTCTTTACATTAAAAATGAAACTTGAAACTATAAAATTATATATAGTATTTAATGAAATATGACTGTAGAAAGAATCATGTAAGTCAGATTTATTTTTAAAGAAGTTTTTTATTGTGAAAATACTGTACAGAGGGGTTGCAATTACATGAGCAAGGTAATGAGTACATTTCTTATCAAGCATTGCCTCCTCCTTTGTTTTTCCCTTCCCTCCCATCTCCACAACTACACTCCCCGCTCCCCCCTCTCCCCTCCTCCCCCACCTAAATTATAAAGTTCGTTTTTCGACATAGTGTCTTGTACATCTCATTGTTGCAATGGGTCAACCTTATCCCTACTTAAACATTTTGTTTATTCCCTTCCCCTCCCCAAATTATTTCAACATCAAATACAGTGTGAAAACAAAGGTTATACCGTGGGGGAGGGACATACAAAGCAACAAAAAAAATCACATGGTACCTTATAAATAGATGAAAAAACAATAGCAAGAAAGAAAAAACCACTTGTGTCCTTATCTTGCGGCTCATTTCGCTTAATATCATCTTATCTGACCTTTTCTGCTTGTCTCAGACATATACTAGTTATTGCAAATAAGGGAAACCATGGGACTTATATTTCTTTGCCACCTGGCTTACTTCACTTAACATGATTTTTTCCAAGTCTTTCCATTTTCCTAGCAAATGGGACAATGTCATTCTTTCTGATGGAGGCATAGAATTCATATATATATGTGGTAGGGTTCCCTTCTGGCCACACCCCCTCCAGCATCTGTTATTAGATTTCTTGATTATAGCCATTCTAACTGGAGTGAGGTGGAATCTCAACATTATTTTGATTTGCATTTCTTTTAAGGCTAGGGAAGTCGAGCATTTCTTCATGTGTCTATTGGCCATTTATATTTCCTCTTCAGAGAAGTCTCTTTTTAAGTCTTTAGCCCATTTATTAATCGGGCAGTTGTTTCTTTGAGGATTTGTTGTTGGGGGATTTAATTTTTTGAGTTCTAAGTATATTTTAGATATGAGACCCGTGTTAGTTGTATGGCTAGTAAAGATATTCTCCCAATCCATGGGCTTTCTATTGATTGTGTTAGCTATGTCCTTTGCCATGCAGAAGTTCTGCAGTTTCATGCAATCCCGTTTATCCAACCTTCCAATGTTGTATTCTGGGTCTCTATTAAGAAAATTTCGGCCTGTGCCAAGGATACCTAGGGTTTCTCCTATTCCTTCCCATAATGTGAGCTACCAGCACAACCATGTTTATCGCAGCATTATTTACCATAGCTAAGATATGGGAACCAACCCCAATGCCCTCAGTAGATGAATGGATCAAGAAAATGTGATATATATATATATATATATATATATATATATATATATATATATATATATATGAATTCTATGCCTCCGTCAGAAAGAATGATGTTGCCTCATTTGTTAGGAAATGGAAAGACTTGGGAAAAATTATATTAAGTGAAGTATGCCAGGCCCAAAGAAACATAGGTCCCATGGTTTCCCTTGTTTGCAATGACTAGTATATGTCTAGGACAAGCAGAGAAGGTCAAAGGCTATGTACAAATGACCACATGAGATAATGTTAAGCAAAATGTACCCCAAGACAGGGACACAAGTGGTGTTTTCTTTCTTGCTGTTTTTAATGTACTTACAATGCACTATGTGATTCTTTTGTTTCTTTTGTATGGTCTTCCCCCACTGTATTACCTCTGTTTTCACTGGATTTGATATTGGTGTTCTACATCTTGTATATACATTTTTGTAATTTGGGGAGGGGAAGAGATATTGTGGAACGCTTAAATGGTGATGCAGGCTGACCCATTGTGATGACGAGATATACAGGACACTATGTTGAAAATGAACTTTACAATGTCAGGGGTGGGGCAGGAGGAGTTGGGGAGGTGGGGAGGGAAGTGATGGTAGGGGGAAAACAAAGGAGGAGGTAACAATGTTCACTACGAAATGCATTCATTACCCTATTCATGTCATTGTAAACCCTCTGTACATTTTATATATGGGGGGGAAGAGGAGAGAGAGAGAGAGAGAGAGAGAGAGAGAGAGAGAGAGAGAGAGAGAGTCTCATGGACTTTCCTGCTGGAACTGATTTTGAACCATGATCCTCAGATCTCAGCCTCCTGAGTAGGTAGGATTATAGGTGCGAGCCACTGGTGCAAAAACCACATGCAGCAGGTGTAACAGGGATATAAGCAAGACTTAGGAAACATCCTCTCTTCAGATTCCTTTTTCTTTTATTGGAGAGTGGTTTCCTTATTTTAGATGGAGTTTCACTACGTATCTCAGGCTGGCCTTGAACTCACTATGTAGCTTCAGGCTGACCTCCATCTTGCCATTCTCCTGTTTCCACCTTCCAATGACTAGGATCATAATAAATGCCACAAACCTTGGCTATCTTTTCATTTCATTGACTGAATTAGAATTACACATTTCTTTTCTTTTACTTGACTTAGCTGGCTGGTCATATCTTAAGCAGTAAGCTAAAGCTGCGTTTTCTTTGAAACACGAGAGGCTAGTTCAGAACTGTATGGCCATCATAGAACGATCTGCATAGGAGTAGTTGACAAAGGCTCAAGAGCTATTGAATCTGATTGTATAAAATAACAATGTAATAATAAAATCCAAGAAAAGGCAACAAGAGATAGTTTTTAGTTGTTGTGGTTGCTGTTTTCATTTTCTTTTCTTTTTGTTGTGTTTATTAGTTTGTTTGTATTTGGAAGGATACGTGAGCACAGAAAAGGTGGAACTAAGGGTGAATAATACAACAGTGATACTAAAACTAGATACTGTGGAAAATGAACCATACATCATGTGAGTGGGGACAGGAGGGAAAAATGGAGAGAGCAAGAAAAGGGGAGACGTGGTTCAAAAAGAATGGTGCTCATTACCTGATTCATGTAACTATCACCCCTCTGTATGTCAATAAAATTAAAATTAAAAGAAATGTGTGGCCTTTTTGAAATAACAGGAAGGCATTCAAGTGTCTGTCATAGTCTTCATCTCCCAAAAACAAAATGAAAGAGAAAAATATAGAGCATTGAAGAACCAGAGAAAAAGACAAAATAAGTCCTCTTGCCTATCATAAGCAGAGCCATTTTAAGAAATGGGTCACAGCTCCAGCCTGGTTATTTTGGAGACAGTCAATCAAACATTTCTGGCCAGGCTGGCTTTAAACCTGGCCAAGTGCCAAATGACTTTAAGACCACAAAAAGTTCATCATACTTATTTTTAAGTAATTTGTTCTTGTCAAACCATCACATGAACAATAGATTCTTAGCTAAGTAAGTACACAGATTAGTATGATTTTATGGAACAATTTCTAAGGCATTCCAGAACTGTTAGGCAAGACTATGGTTCAGGATGTTGAAGACAGGAATAGACAATGATTAAGTTCCTCTAGCTGAAGTCTTCCTTAATGGACCTTTTTAAAAAAAAAGAAAGAAAGAAAAAGAAGAAGAAATGAAGAGTATCAACCACAAGAGGTAAGACTCCAAGGAGAAATCCCTGGTCCACTAAGCACAAGGCCCAACTTCAAACGTCAGTACTGCCACCCCCCCAAAAAAATACAAGCCATAAATTCAGATACAGAAGGTAAATAAAACACTCTACCAAAAGGAAAGTCATTAGCATATGACAAAATTAGCCAAGAAAATACCTCACATTCTCAGACCTTCAATTTATGTTTGGCACTGAAGTATTTTCAATACAGTTAAGGATTAGATCATTCATAAGGTGAAAGCACACTAATGCTTATAATCAATTTGTTGAGAAAGAAGCTTAATCACGAATTCTTGCCTCTTACCAAATGATATGCATGCTTAACTATATCACATATCTATGGAGAAGAAAAAGTAATTTTTATTTAAAAATGTATTTGGAGGGGCTGGGAAGGTGGCTCAGTGGTAGAGTGCTTGCCTTGCATGCATGAGGCCCTGGGTTCGATTCCTCAGCACCCCATAAGTAAAAAAGAAAAAAGCCGGAAGTGGTGCTGTGGCTCAAGTGGTAGAGCATTAGCCTTGAGCTGAAGAGCTGAGGGACAGCGCCCAGGCCCAGAGTTCAGGCCCCATGACCGGACCCCCCCAAAAAATGTATTTGGAGTCACTACTCTGGTTAGTTTTCTGCCACTACTCTAGCTCTGAGGGAGGGCCCCTCGGCTAGAAGATTTCAGATAACTGGTAAATTTCATCCTATTTCTAGGGCTTTGATGTATAGCCTGGGTCTCTGACTCCAGGAACTTGATGAACATAGCTCTCTGACTCAGGGACCTTGAGGGAGAGCATGGGTCTCTGTCATTTTTCCCCTCCAGATTCCAGGCCAACATTAGCTTTCTAGACCTTTGTGATCCAGCAGAATAGAATGTAAGCTCAAAATGAGAGCCATGTAATTTTAAATTTTCCTAATAAATTGGTCAAGTTAATTTTAACAGTACATTTTGTTATGTCAAAATTATTGTTATATAACTATACAAACATAGTTTGATTTTGTATACTATGTTTTGACATAGTTTAATTTTGTATACTATGTTTTGAACATCTAGTGCTCTATCAACTTGGAACATGTCTATTTTTTTTTTTTTTTGGTCAGTCATGGGGATTGAACTTGGGGCTTGGGTGCTATGCCTGAGCTATTTTTGCTCAAGGCCTAGTGCTCTACCACTTTGAGCCACAGCTCTACTTCTGGTTTTCTGGTGGTTAATTGATTCTTTTTCACTATTTATTGAATTTTGAGAAGTAGCCCAAGAAACACACACACATGCACACACACACACACACAATTTTCAATACACCATGTTGAATACACACACAAGTCTATGTATTGACCTACTCTAAAGAAGCTATTAGAGAGGAACACAAAGATATATATTAGAGATGGTTAATTTATTTTATAATATATAGCAGGGAAATAAAAATGGCCATAGTAGCTAACAATAAAGGATTATGTAAACTATTTGTGATGCATCTGTGATGGCCAGGTTGCTATGCCACAAGATTTCCTTCCTCAGAACTTGCTGTGGGGAGACATAGTCAACTGGAAGGATCTGGTGGCTTCTCTCTGGAACCACCATATTGTTCATGGTAAGGTTATGCTGCCACTGCTGCAGCCAGCCAACGATCCAGCAGGTAGGGCACTAGAGTCAGACCATTCTTGTCCAATACTAGAACTGTCCAATGGGCCACTTTTGTCCCCCATCAGCCTGGGAAAGACCCTCTCAGCATCATTCCCCCTGTCTAGCCCTTCTTTCTCTCCATTCACAGCATCCTGAGAAAGGACTCCTGCACTTCCTCAGCTATCCGGTTCTGCACTCTCTGTCTCTGTCTATGTCTGTCTCTGTCTGTCTGGCTTTTTCTCTATCCTTCACAGGAATTTCCCTCAATATCTCATATAAACTCAATCCTCTCTCAATATCTGCTTCCTGGAGGAGCTGAAGTGACCGAAGACCCACCCACCAAATATTAAAAGCTGTTTTCAAATATTATATTCATACAAATATTAAAGGATGGAAAAAATGTTCAGGATATAATAGCATCAAAACCTACCAGTATTCTAAAGGTATATTCAAAATGGTCCTAACCTGATTTTTTAAAGGTAGTGAGTAATATGTGCATATTAGTAAATTCATGCATATATGTGTGTGTGTGTGTGTGTGTGTGTGTGTGTGTGCACATGTATATAAGAGATTTTATCTTTCTCATTGTTCTTTTTAATGTACTTTGTGATTTTTTTCTTTGTATATTCTTCCCCCATGGTATAACCCCTATTGTCACTGTATTTGATTCCGGTGTCCTGCATCTTGTAGATACATTTTTCTAATTTGAGGAGGGGAAGGGAAATAACAAAATGCTGAAATAAGGATAGAGAATGACCCATTGTAACAACGAGATGTACAAGACACTATGTTGAAAACAAACTTTACAACTTTGCAGGGGGGGGGAGGATTTGGGGAGGTGAGGAGGGAAGGGATGGTAGGGGAAAAACAAAGGAGGGGGTAACAATGATCAATAGGAAATGGACTCATTACCTTATTCATGTAACTGTAACCCCTCTGTACAGTATCTTTACAATAAAAACATTTTAAAAAATAAATCATTTAATATGTAATATAAATGTGTGAATATGCGTTTCACTTCTCACACATACATATTGCATATTAAGAGCTACTATTTCTGATGTTTACTCTTCCTTTATTTTACAGCCTTTCAGTAATGAACATTATTACCATTATAATCAGAAAAAAAAGATAAGGTGCACATACACAATGTACCCACAGTATGCTCAACACACTCCGAGGTATGACCCTTTCTGAATGGAACTTGGTGGCTGGCCTCATGTTTGAGGGTCGATGAACAGCTGACAGGCATTACTAAGCAGCAAGAAATACAGATTATAATGTCAATGCCTAAAATATGTGCTTGACTGATTCCAGATGTTCTCAAAAGCCAAACTGCATTTAGGATTCTTGATGGAGCATCAGAAGGGAACAAAACAGATGGAGTGCCAATCCTACTGAGCATTACTTGTTTTTGTTTCATTGTGTTTTAAAAGAAATTTCTATCAAGTCTATGTTTACCCAAATGACTTTATTCGTCATTTAATCATTTATCCACTAAGCAAAAATACTGTCTGCTCCTTGCCGTGAAGGACAGGCAGCTTTCCTCCCAAATCCATGGAAGGGGTCAGTGTGGGGAACCTAAAATGACATGGGCATTTGCTCTGCCCTACCACCCAGCCACCTGCACCTTTGTCCATTCACCATACCTGCCTCTGCATCTGCTGTTCTGGAGGAACTCCTATAAGTAGAAGTGTCAGAACAATAAAATACCACCATCGACACCATAGCAAGAGCTACATACATGTCAGGCAGTGTCCCAAACCTGTTCTAGATATTAAATGACTCATTAAATCTTCCTAAGAATCCTATAGGAGAAGTAGCCACAACATCACAGGTTACAGAGAGGGACACAGAAATAAAGGGAGGTAAATAAAGGAAGTTTGCAGACCCACATAGCTAGGGGATGGAAGAGCTGAATTACAAACACAGAAAGGCACAGAGGAGAAATCAGAGAACAAAAAGCAAGCATGTCTCTCCAGTCCACAGCCTGCTGCCCTTGACGGAAATGAAAGCTGGACAAGGCTAGATAAGCAGAAGGGAAGTGAGATTCCACTAGAAAGCTAATCATTCAAAACAGACAAGAAGACAAGAACTTGAATAAACAAGGGCGACAGTAGGCAGAGGCCGCCAAGACTGAAGGGCAGATAGATAAAGTGATGCAAACAGATATGAAATAGGAGGGCAGGGGGCTTCCCTCCAAGTCTAAGGAACCATTCTGTGGGGGAAAGGCCAGGAAAGGAAGGGAGGCCAACTTGAGAGGAGCGGATATGAAGGACATGAGGCACACAAACAATCAATGGCAGCGTGGCATGACTGCCAGCCAAGAGGAAGGAAGGAAATGCAGAGGTGGAGAGCTGAACACTCTGGGAAAGCAAGAGGCACAGAGAGGCAATGACTGACTGGAGAGGGAACTGCATCATTTCCTTTTCACTGTTATTCCAACTTCCTGTCTTCCTTAACCACTCTGCCAATGAGTGGAAAGATGAATACTCCCTCAGGCCTTCACTCCCTAAAACAAAATGGCAACATACCAGTTGCCAAGTGTATTGAGTTAGTGTAGTGGCACGTCAGTTTTCTGTACATCCTTGGTATTTTAGGGGATTCCTGCCAAGAATGACATACAAGTTCAGATGAGTAATTGCCACTTAAAAGGGGACTCTTATTCTCAGAATAAATGTGGCCATGAAATAAGATGGTTTATATAAGGACATATAGATAGGACTTGATACTTACTGTGTGTTCATGAATGGTGTTCTCCCTGTGCTTAAACATATTCAATGCACACTGTCTAGCATGTGAGAAGATTTATGAATTAACAGACAAATGTCTCCTTCATCACCCAGCTTAGTCATGGATCAGAGAAGTTTATCTACCAACTAAGTCTCCAGGTCTAGACGGGAGAGGAGAGATGACATCCTGAATTGTCTGGATGGGACAGGTTCACTGGAGAGTACCTTTCTCATGAGATAATGGTAGAAGAGGAGAATAGAGGAAATTCCACAGCAAAGAAAGCAAGCTAGTGAAGCTGATGGCTTATCATTTCAAGTAAACAAAGTTGGAGTCTGGTGTTTTAAGGTAGACAGCAACAAATAGGCTTAAAAGTAAGCAAACTTATGGGCTGGGAATGTGGCTTAGTGGTAGAGTGATTGCCTAGCATTCACGAAGCCCTGGGTTTGATTCCTCAATACTACATAAACAGAAAAAGCTGGAAGTGGCACTGTGGCTCAAGTGGTAGAGTGTTTGCCTTGAGCAAAAGAACCTCAGGGACAGGGCCCAAGCCAAATTCAAGCCCCAGGACTGACAATAGAAGCAAGCAAACTTGGCAAACATTGATGGATCTGCTGAGAAAGCTGTTGTACACATAATTTTCTGGTATCACTAATAACCACTTGGGCCTACATTCTAGAGACCAAATCTCATTTTTTCCCCGACCACTCTATAGCTTCATGCTAAAGAGTCTGTTTTACTTCATTTACTATTGTCCTTGCCATGTAGTAACCTTCCAACTCACTTCTCTATCTTCAGAACACACACTTAGGGATATATTGCCTGTTCCAAAGGTGGGCATGTGACTCAGACCTGCCTAGTCCATCTGAATACCAGTCTTCTGGCCACAGTGATTGGCTTAGAGTCTTGAGCCCAATAAGAACCAAAGAAGCTAGATATAGGTGGCTCATCCTCCTTATTTGGGAGTCTAGGATTGGAAAGAACATAATTCCTAGTAGTAGTTTTCCTAGTAAAAAAGTCCGTAAGACTCCCATCTCAACAAAAGAAATTGGGTGTGGTGGCATACAACTGTTTTTATAGCTACAATGGGAAGCCTAAAATAGGTAGATCATAGTCTGCATGGGCTTCCGGGACAGGAGGGGAGACTACCTTGAAAATTTCCTGTACAAAAAGTACTGGAGGTGTTCAAACCTCAGCTGGTTGGAGAAAGCAAGAGTTCACCTATATAAGCAGCTGGTTCTATCTTGTCCTCATCTGGTTTCAGATGAGAGGCAGTTAACCAGCCTTTCTTCCAGAGGCCACTTCACCCCTGACCTCAGGGAAGAGGCAAGAGATTGAGGGAGACAAGCTAAGTGCCCCTCTCCCAGGTCCCTGAACTCTGCTTTCTCCAGAATTCCTTGGTTCCCTTTCCTGCCCATCACCAGCAGAAGCTGTAGTGTGGAGATAGCCCAGTGTCCTGGGCAGGCCTCCAGGTAGGAAGGCTTCTCTGGTCTGCCCCATGCTTTCATCCCCCCCCCTGGCTGGAGTACACATGCCTCACCTCATGACCAGCCATGTGAACAAGGTGGTCCTGAGAGGGTGAGAATGCTTCACACTGTTTCACATATTCACCAAGAAAAAGGCTTTCTGTGGCCTCTGTCACCCTATGTAAGTGCTCCAGAAAAGTGCCAAGCCCCACATTCCATGAGGCAGTGCTGGCGCCCAGTTCTGATCATTGCTGGGTTGCTCCTGTCTTACTTTGGTGACATTGTGGCCTGGGATATCTACTTTCTGCAAGAGAGCAAGGAGAGGACGCAATATGAGCACAGGAAGTCTGATTTCTCTCCTCTTCAAAGGCAAGGAGCCTGGAGGCCACCAGGCCTGATTCAGAGTTTTGGTGGCCACTTATTCACTGAGTGAGCTCATGTAAATCATTTAATCTCTTGTATTGCAAATTATTCTCTTTGGGGGGAGGGGTGATCTTGGGAAAAGTGAGCAAGGCCCTTAAGAGTAATTTCTGGCACCTTCTAAGCATCAGCCTACATTGCTGGCTGAACAAGGCTCTTCTCTAGAGATTAGGTATTCCTGTCCACAGTAGGTTCAAGTGCTTTAGCTAATGCATCCGTCCCTTTCTACTGCATCCCTATGAGACTGTCCCTGAAAACCTAGGCATGGTGACATCAGCAACCTTCTTAACAGGACAGAGGCCTGGACATCTCAGAGGAAACCATCTGTGATGACTGATTTTCACTGTCAACTTGACTGGATTGAGAGATGCCGAAGGGATAATTAGAACCCATCTGTGGGTGTCTCAGAGGGCATTCCCCGATATGGTCTGATCATGAGCACTCTCAATCAATGACTTCATCCATTGTTGGATTCATCATAGGATGGTATTCTTGGGAGTTGGTGAAAAATAGGAATAGGAGATTGGGCTGAGTTGGAGGAAGTAAGACACTACAGTTATCTTGTCTCTACTCTCTTCCTGTCTTACTGCTTCCTGTCTGCCATGAGGTAAAAACTTTCTCACAAACTCTTGCTGCCATGATTTTCTTCCTAAGCATATAGGACCAAACACCATAGACTAGACCCTGTGAAACAGTGAGCCTTTCTTCCTTATGTCTCTCCTCCTTTAAGTTGTTCCTGTCAGATGTTTGGTCACAAAGGTAAGGAAAGTAACATCTGACTTGGGCCTGGAAATGCTGTCCCAGTTGCTTTTCAGAAATTTTGCTTTGAAAGTTTTTTTTTTGAGTTCTGAATCCGCTGAGCAGAACCTGTGAGGCTCTATCTCTGTCAAGATACTGTCCTGGTGGATCCACAGGAAGCCATAGCCCCCGAAAAAGAGCCTGGTTTACTAGAGCAAAGGCTTTCTGTACTCACACCAGTCTGGTGAGACAGGATGCTGCTACAGCAAGTCAGGCTAGGCAGACCAGGCACTCACAGATAGGCAGGAAGGGTAAAAAGAAGCCTTGGATACATGCCCCATGCCTTAGGAAATTAAGTTGTCCAAGAAAAATGGAGTCTCACTAGTATGTGTTCACATCACATCACATCACATCACATCACAACACATCACATCACATCACCACACAGATCAGGAACCCTGAAAGCCATCTACCCTGGGTGTCACATAAAGTTTCTGGAGAAAAGTATTATAGAACATCCAACCAGAAAGGCAAGAAGATATAGCCCAATTGTTAAGACACCATCTTAGTCTGAGAATTGCAAGTGGGAAGGGCAAGAGGTGGGTGGACGTGGCCATCACGGGATCCCTCTCTCTACATCAGGCCTTACAGTAAACATGCAGGCTTGCTGAGCCATGGGTGGCAGCAATAGTATGTTTTCTCTAGGCCTCCTCATGGTTGGGCCTAACCCTTAGCCTAGCCTACTTGCCTTTTCCTGGAAGAAGTCCTGAAGGTCCAGCACATAAGAGGAGGCCCAGTGCATTGGTGGTATATTCTTGATACCCAGTCTACAAAGAGCCACAAATGTCTCAAAGTTGCTTGAGGCAATTGTCCAAGAATTTCATCCCTGCCTCCCACTCCTATTCCTCACCCCATGGGCACCCACCTTCCCATTCTCAATGTAGAGACATCCAGAGCCTTCATCTGTTTGATTAGACTTGGGGCTCCTGAGGCTCCTGGGCTAGAGTGTGAATCTAGGCAGTCTATGGATTCTGCCTCAAGCCTGAACCTCTGTCTCTTGTCCTGAGAGCTCTGGAGAGCAGAGCAGCTGCTCTAGTTTGGGTTCTTGAAGTACAACTCCAAGATCATGGCCACCTGCAGACATGGCTGGTCTGCCCTACTTAAAACTGCTGAGTTTTCTCATAATTGCACTCAACAGTGGGGGAAGATGCAGTACTCCTGGAACAGAGTGCTTTCCAGAACCTCTCATCTGTTATCTAATCATTGTAAGTTGTGATTGCAGTTGTATCTCTCTTCTGAAAGAGAAAACAGCCCAGATTTCAAGGCAACAGTCCACAGTTTGAGAGTTGTCTGAGGATTGCTTCTAGGTGAAGCAGGGGGTGAGTCTTATGAATCAAGTGCCCAGGGGAAGCCTGAATGGGAATCTGACAGTTAAGAGCCATTGAGAATTTGTCTCTGCTTTTCTTTAATGTTTGTTATCTTAAGTAATTTGTAAAAATATGACAATAAGTAAAACTTGCCAAAGCTTAGCTGTTTTCTTTAGAGGAAAAGGTATCGTCAAGTACTTCTCTAAGTATTTATTTCAGGGATTGTCAACCCTCTGTGTATTGAAAATAACTGGAAAAAGAAAACAATTCAAATGTTGAAGGTCCATGCCCATAAATCCTGGGCCTAGCTATCTGTTCTGTTAGACCTGTGGTGTTAGAGAATATCCAGTAGCTCTTAAATTTCAAAATGCATATAAATCACCTGGAGATCTTGTTAAACGTGGACTGAATCAGTTGGTGTGCAGCGAGACCTGAGATTCAGTGATTCTAATGAGTTTGGAGGCAAGCCTGATGCTGCTGGTACATGGAAGAGCAGAGCACAGAGCAAGCACACAATCAGACATTCACCTAATGTCATCTGGACATGCACTGCAGGCCAGGCACTAGGGCACAATAGCCAGAATCCTGAGAACGGGACCTCTAACAAGGGACTTAGCACACTTCATCCCAGTTGGTCCACACATATTCTACATTTCATAGATGAGGAAACAAGACTCAGAAAGCCATGCAGCAAGTAAGTGGGTGCCTTAGTTTCTTGTTGCTGTTTTATCTAATGGCAACAAACAATGACTTAAAACAAGAATGCACATCTATGGTTCTGCAGATGAGACATTCTAAAACCAAAGCACTGACAAGGCTACCTTCATGTGGGGCTTCGGAGGGACTCTGTTCCTTTGCCTCTCCAGCTTGTGGAGACCACCTGCATTCCTTTCCCTTCATTATTTTTTCTCTCTACCACAGCTGAGGAGTGTCCTCTGCTTTTAAGGACCCGTGTAAATAGATGCCTCCCCCCAATATAATACTCTTTCCATCACAGACTCTGTAAATGAACAGACTTTTGCCATGCACATGAACAGACTTGGTTTCTTGAGAACAGGGCACAAACTGGGGAGGAAGTATTATTCTGCATACCACATTGGAGAAATGAGGATTTGGAGCCTAGAATCAAGGTCAAGTATATCTGACTACAGTCAGAGGTCCTTTCAGCAGCCACATTGAGTGTTGTTCTAGTGGCCAAATCATGAACTTAGCCAAGTATAATCTAGTGTACTTAACTCATTACAAATCATTTGGCATTATCTTCAGACTGCCAAATCCAGTTCTGCAACCCAATGCAATGGCTCATATCTTGGTGAGTACAAAGCCATAAAGGAACAGAGAAAGATTTACATTAAGTAAGGAGAAAGCATGAGAATTATATCCAAAGCAGTGTCCTTCTCAAACAAAGTTAGGGTGTGGACTTTAGTTGGGAAGCTTATGCATACTACTAGGAAAGCACTTTAGGTGTCGATTCATTTCTAAGTAGCACATTGCTGAACATGCTCAGTTTAAGGTCATAGTTCAACAAGGAAAAATGGTGGGCACCTTTTGGAGCATGCTCAGTTCCAAGTTATTGTGTTAGCTTAGGTTTGCTTGTTGTGTTACCTCTGGCTAAAATACCCAAGACACCAACTGAAAGGAGGAAAGATTTATTTAACTCTAGTGTTTCTGGACCTATGGTGAGGCAGAACATTACTGCAGTGGATGTGGGGAGATGTGGGTTGTCTGATCACCTTATGGAAGACAGGAAGCAGAGAGCAAGGAAGGACCAGGTATTACCTTCAAAGTTATTCACCCAATGATGCTTCCTGAAACTCTGTAAGTTTCTAGAACTTTATAATATAGTGCCACCCTTTAAGGACCAAGCCTGGGGACTTGAGCCTGTGGGGAACATTCTGTATTCAAACCATTACAGGTTGAATAGAGTATGTTTGAAGGCTTAAAATGGCAAACTGGAATGATTTTGGTCATGCATCATAAAAACAGTGGACAGGAATGCCTCTGGGTGTACTTGAGTTATCCCAGAGTTTTAGTTGAAAGAAAAGGATATTTTAAAAGTACACTAATGTAGGAGTTTTCTCCCAAAGATACCTGTCATGCTTGGTGGAGAACCCTTCTGTACCACTGCACTGCTTTGTGATACCTGAAACTCAAATCCTGGTTCCTGGTCATTCTTTAATAGAACTTAAAAATAAGGTCTGGAATGTGGCTCAAGTGATAAAGTCCTTGCTTTAGAAACCTTAAGGCTCAGTTCAATCCCTAATACTGCCCCTGTCAACCCCCTACCAAAAAAAAAAAAGATGGACATTAGCGAACACCTTTAATCTGGAAATTAATTAGACTCTGGGGCAACTATATTCATAGATGGAACATTCACCTCCATTGCTGGAAGCCTGAGGATGCTGAGGTACATGTTCACCTGCCTGCTCCGATTCCAGCCCCTGGACAGCCAGGCTACCTGAATGCAGAGGTTTAGGCCATAAACCAAGGCATAACTTATCCCATCCTAACTGAGTACACGCAGACCTAGATTATTTTTATGTATAATTGTATTGGTGATATTGGGCTTGAACTCAGAGCCTTGAGCTTGCTAGACAAACACTTCTACTTGAACCACACTCCAGCTCTCAGATTTTATTAGATTAGCATTATTAATCTACAGTATTGGTGCTCCCAACTAGACATACTAACAGGAAAATGTGAATAGAGAATGTGAATGCTTAGTTGGCTTCTGTATGGGTTAAATTTGCTTTCTCTATCCCCTCCCCCACACCGCAAAAAAAAAAAAAGTTGAAGGCCTAGATCCAGCACTTTGGAATGTGATCTTATTCGGAAGTGGGACCCTGGCCGATGTAATCCCTTAAAATAAGGTCATAGTGGAGTAAGGCAGACCTGAATACAAGTTGGCAGTGTCCTTATAAAGAGAGACACCAGAAAGTTGACCATGTGATAAGAAGCAGAGACAAGGCAAGGAACACAAAGGAATGCCAGCAAACACCAGAAGATCTAGAAGACACATGGAAGGCTGTCCCTACAGGTCACAGAAGGAAACAATCCTGCCAACACCTACCTAGTCACCAGAGCTGTGAGAATACACTATGCTTGTTGTAAGCCATCTGGTTGGTGGTGCTTTGTCAGGATAGCCTCTTCAAATCTACAGTCCTTCAGGTGTTGTTACAATTTTAATTTTTCTCATGTTATAGAATGAATGTTCTTCTGGAAAGGTGGAGAAATACAGATCAAGCAATGGTCAGAATGTGGCTTACATACTTGGACACAGCCTCACAGAAGGAATGGCTGTGAATACGTTATTTAAAGTACTTCATATTTTGCCAAACGCTATCCATTATTAAGCAGAGTGCAGCCTGTGGGACATTTCCTAGTCCTTAAAGAAGTCTGCTCAAAAGGTAGCCTAGGGCTGCACCCATGTCAAAAGCTTTCCTGGGGCACCTATGCTGGCAGATTCTGTGCTAGCATTTTACATACTGATTTGCACAGTATTTCTTTTTTAGTAAAGAAAGCACCACCACAAAATCCTTCTTCTTTTTGGGCAGTGGCTCTGCAGAGGGAGGAGAAAAGGATAAATAACTGCACTAAGAAGTCTCTCACACAGTCACACTCAAAAGCCCCTGTCTTCAGAGATCATTCCACCTTGGGAAGCAGTGATGTCCACACCTCCAATCACACCTGTCAGTCCTTCCAAGCTGCCCATCAGCCACACCTGTTCCCTCTGTGATAACCCTGCAATGCTACCTTTTCTCATCTTTACTTTGCAGCCTAGTTTCCATTGTTTATTATCTGTCCTGTCCTTGGCCTAATAGGAGCACCATCTGCCCAAGCCTGACCTCTCTGCCCCCAGCTGAGTGACACGATGCTGCTGGGCAGTGTCACACACCAGAGGACAGGAGGAGGGATCCGTCCTATTCTACATCATCACTTCCTGCTGCCAGTACCTCTTCATTTCTCTAGCTACTCGTTTCTTCCATTTTCCCATTATTCCAGGGCATACAACAGTTCTAACATAGGCACCCCAGTCACTTCCCCATCTTGTCTCACTCCACCCTCCCTTGCGCTCTCCCTCTACATCCTGTGGTGTAGGCTTCACCTGCCCTTCTAGACTTCAAGAGGGAGGTCTAGCGCCATGTTTTTGATCTTTCTGTTCTTTCTGCCCCCTACTTCTCCTCATCCACCTGCCCCTGGACCTTTGTATGTTGTTTTCTCTAACAAGACGTTCTATGGCTCTCTGGTGTACCCTCATGTTATTGCCTCTTTAACCGCTCCACTCCACAGCACAGCTGCAGCTAGCTCTGCCTGCCCACAGTCAGATCTGCAGCAGCCATGCTCAAAGCTCCAGGTCACTGGCCCAATTTACCTGTGCTTAAAGAAGATACAAACAAACCAGTGCTGTCTGCTTTTGTTTTTCATTGTAGCACTTCACACTGGCTGATTCTATCTAGGCATTCAATAACATGTGTCAAGTGAAAGTGGAATGATTCCAACACCAAGGCATCACAGATTTTGTGGTATCTGGCAAAGACCCTCTTCCTCACCCCTCAGGGTAGAAAGGGTAAGTATGCCCACTATGGTTCTGTGTCCAAAAAAAAAAAAAAAACATCAAACAAGGTGGGGCTCAGTGGCTGATGCTTGTAATCCTAGCTACTTAGGAGGTGGATTGGAAAAAAGCAATTCAAAGCCAGCCTGGGGAAAAAGTTCATAAAAATCTCCATCTCAACAAACAAGCTAGGCATGATGGTATACATATCTCTAGTCCCAGCTACAACAGAATAACAGGTAGAGGGTCATAATCTCGTTTCCTTCTTTTTGCCCCAACTAAAGTGAGATCCCTTCTGAAAGATAACCAAAAGGAAAGTGAGCTAATGGTATGGATCAGATGGTACAACACTAGCCTGAGTTCACAAGAACAATACGAAAAAGCCACTGACCATGTAAGAAGCTTAGTTCTTACTTAGGTTTTTACATGGCTACTTCTAAATTATTTGAGAATTTTGAGCAATTTTACTTCACTAATGACCAAGTTGGATTATTTATGTAACAGAAGGACATATGGAGACTAGATTTCTTGTTTTAGCTAAAACACAAAGAACTTGGAGTCTTTTCACATTCTTACCAGAAAAACTGGACAGACTGAAAACTGATTTGCAAGGCAAATTGTCTCCCTGAAATGTGTCATGATGGGCAATCCAGTTACAGCTCAGATCTACTTAAAGGATGTGGGATAAAGGGAGCTCTGGCAAGCAACCTGGTAGGTTATGTGGAGGATCACAGTCTTGGTGTTAGGCAAACCCCTTGCTTCTATGCAATTTCTGCATCATCTGCAGAAACTGCATGGGTTTCTCATGGCAAGGATCACAGAAGGATTCCTGCAGGGTTCTGGCAGAAGGAGAAGAGTACCACCACTACCACTAAAATAAGCCCAGAGTTTGCTCCACAACCAAAGCCTGCTCCCAATGCACTGACTGGAGGGGCAAGGGCACTTCTCACATACCAGCTCCTTCTTCTCTTCCTGTTTTACCCAGAAGGACAGGCTAACATTTCCAAGAAGACAAATGAAAGTCTCAGGCCCACAAAGACTACATGAAAGTCTGTGAGACTCATTTCAAATTAGCTACCAAAAAAAAAAAAAGCCAAACATGGAGCTGTGGCTCAAGTGGTAGAGCTCTAGTCTTAAGCAAAATAGCTCAGGGATAGTGTCCAGGCTCTGAGTTCAAGCTTCAGGAACAGCACAAAACAAAAAAATAAAAAACAAAAACAGAACAAAAATACAGACATGAGAATCAGGCAGTAAGAATACTCTCTCTCCAGACCCAGACCCCTACCTTACTTATAGGGCCACAGAAAGGGCCACAAGACACTGGATCCCTCAGGAGGAGGCAGGTAAACCCAAAGTCAAGAGGAAAAACAAATCAAGGGCTCTGGAGGAGACTGAAGCCACAACATTAGTGCATCAAAGAGCAGTACCTAGACTTTAACACTAATCCTGCCAACATACCACAGTTTCTATTATTACATGAACAGCCAGCCACAAGAACTACAAGGCATGCTACACCGCAAGCAAAAGTCAGAAAAGACCTAGTGAGCTTGAACTGGACTAATATGACCTGTCAGAAGGGAGTTTGAAATAACTACATTACATACATAATGGTATAACTACATTTGAAACACAATGGTATCAAATGGGAAAAGCAGACAACATGCAATAAACAGGCAATGTAAACTGACACAGAAAGCCTAGGAACTAATCCTAATGTAAATGCTACAAGTTCACAACACTGTAACAGAAATAAACAGGATCGAGGGGAGAATATACCTAGTCTTATCATATTTAAACTGCAGAGAGCCAAAGATAGAAAAATGTCTTAAAGAATTAATCTGGAGAGGGGATTTTTAATTTTAGGTAAAAATTATATTAAGGTTTTCATCAGCAATTGCACATATAGTTGAGTGTATACTGTGGACTCAGGAGACAAGAAAGTTAGAAGTTTCAAGCCATAAGGAAAGAAAGGAGGAAAGGAAGAAAGGAGGGAGGGCGACGGGGAGGAAAAGAAGGAATTGAGGGAAGAAGGGAAGGAAAGAAAGAAGAAAGGAAAGGATTTACCCATCTTGTAACAATGGGAAACTGCCCCTCAGATGGGCAATGTCTTCTTACCGTTTTGTAGGAAAAGGAAAACTTACCCCAAGGAACGCAACAGTACCCCAAGGAAGAGAACAGTCAAAAGTTCTGGTCAGACTGCCAGGAGACAATGACCAGGTAATTGTGATCAACTTGTTCCCTGGAACTACTCCAAAGAAAAGGCTGAGATCATGGTAAAATGGGTGACATCTGTTATGGGCTGTTCACTCATTATGCCTACCTCTTGTCCCCTGCCCCAGTTCCCTGTCATTTGAGTGTGGGGCTTGTGTCTGTACCCCAAAGGTAGTTAAAGATGTATTGAAGTGCTGTCTTCCTGTGGCTGCCATGTAATAAATCTCCTGTCTCTGTCCTTAACCATGTCTCTTTATCTGGTGTGTAGAGTTCAGTGCTTGCATCTGACATGTAAAAATCCAGGAGAAACTCCTGGAGTTAGAGCAACTCCAGTTTCAGGATGAACATCAGAAATAAATGAAGGTCAAATCATCTTTGGTTTTTCAAAATTCCTAATTGGTCTGAAAGATAATTGTTTAGAGTAATAATGTATTCATATGGCAAAGTGAAATAAATGACAGCATCTTCCTTAGAGAGGAATTGGGAATACCATATTGGAAGATACCTATAGAACACACACAAAAAAGTGTTAATTGAAAGTAGAGTTATTTATATTAGTTAAAATGTTACTGTAAATTTAGGCAATTAAAAAAATATAATTGGGAGTATGTTAAAATACGTGCACAGGATGCAGGGCCACAGGCCTCACCTTTCTGGACCCAGGTTTCTTCATCTGTGAAATCATCCTGCTAGAATAAGTCATTTGTCTTTCCTGTTTTGCAATTTTATTAGTAGAAAATAAAGTCAATCAGTAAGCCTACCTTCTTCCTTTTTAGCAATTATTTACAAGGAAGAGCCTTTTAAAACAACTCATTCTCTCATCTGTTACTTCACTGTCTGGGTTTTCATATATCCTGATTGTGTACCTTTAGCAGCCTCCCCTGGTACCTACAGCAAGACACTGGATGCGCTTCACCTGGCTTAATACTGCAATGCACTCACTGTAAGTAGGGTGCACACAAGCTGAAAGGAAAAGGCCATTTCAAGGTATTGATTTCACTGCCAGAGCCAGCACAAGACATGTGCCTTTCAATCAAAAAAAAGAAAGGAGAAAAAACGAAATGTAGCTGCTGTCCTTGACTAAATGGAGCTCATAATTAGTTCGTGATTACCTCCAAATATGTCACAGACATTCCTTCCCTGGCTGACTGTCAATGTATTTCTGAGCTCAGTGAACATTTTTATGAGCTACAACATCTCGGTCAATCAAAAAGTTTTACTCTTCCAGATTACTGCTTAAGTCGTAACATTCATTAAAAAAGAAATCAAACCACTCTGGGGCTAGCTGAGACAACTGTGGAAATGACCTGCCCTTTTAGAATGAGAGGCCAATATAGCTTCAGGTGAAAGCTATTAAGAAAAAGCAAGCGCTTGCTCACAGCTCTGCTCACAGCCTTCTCTCCAGCTTTTATTGCTGTAACCCTTTGCAAGAAAAATCCACTCTAGCCCAAAAGTCCAATTTTCTACTTTAAAATCTGCCTAGTGGCCAACAGATAGAAATGGATTAAGCCTCCCTATGCTCACAAATCTTCCAACAGTTCCTTGCATACTATTTTGCCCTACTGGAAAATTAAAGTGTCATAAAAGTCAATGTTTCACTTTGAAGGAAAAAAGGGCTAGATGACCAGACATCCACACATTTCTTTCTGGATTAGACTGTTCATCAAAGCACAACTAAGTAAACCAATTCTGACAGATAGGCCCAGAACGGATGGATGTAAGCATTAACTGGAGCAAAGAGCACAATCTTCCTGGTTGTTAAGAATCTTTGACTAATCAAGGACTCTCCATTTATGGTTAGAAGTCTGAAATAGGAAATACATTGAAAAAGAATATGTTTACAGAATAACCATCATTCCTCATATCAGTAGTTAAACTGTTTGGCCAAAACTTAATATACTTGCTATAAAGTTGTGTTAATGAACAGAATTCTGTACATCTTTATGTCCAAACTGAGCACATAAACTCAATACACATCTATTCTTTTTCTGAGTTTTTAACAAAGCTTATTTTAATCTATACATTCTTTTAAATGAACCGAATTCTTCCCTTAAGACAAAGTTTTTACCTTTTTTTCCCCTTTTCATCCAAGCGGCTGCTTTAGTAACATTTGCTATAGCTCTATAATGAAATCTGTCAGGAATTGGAAGGTGGTAATTTTACTAAAACTGAAGAACCAGAGCATGTCTGGGAGTCTCTGATTATGTTCATAGAGATAGATAATGCTTCAAATGAAAATAAGCCTCCTAGAAGATTCATTCTTAGATCAGTACTGAGGGCTGAATAATAGCAAAAACATATCACATTAAGAAGCATTCAGCCTTTAAATGAAGAGAAATGAAGGGTAGCTCAGATCTATTTCCTGCAGTACTACCCCTACTAGTATAGAGCAGGAGCAGAGCCTCCTTTTCTAATTCACTAGGCAGTTTTTATGCAAGAAAAATAATCAGACAGATCAGTCAAAGGTGAGGTATCTTTGGAAAATTTAATTGGGCCACATTTTCTTTCTCTTGCTGAAAACATCAAATATCCCCGGACATCGTGGGTTCCACAGCTTACAAAGGGGCAGTGGATTTCCCACACTTACATACTTTATCCAACTTTCTGTAGAAAGATAAGACATTTTCCAATCTTGCTTTTAAGTATTTCCTAAAAATACTTTAAAATACAACAAATGGCAAGTGAAACAAAGTAAGGCTCTATTTTTTCCTTTCCCCCTTACTAGGTACTGCATGATGGAGAAAGGAAGGAAGACTGGTGATATCAGTGTTTGCCACCCCGAGGGTTGCTGCAGGATCCTCTGAGACCCATGTCAGTGAAGCTTGACAGCCCTGCAGATTGCCTATCACAGGCTCATGGGAGACTGGGCGCTGTCCAATAATTCTCAGCACCCACACAGGGCTGCTGGTCCTCAGGAGTAACAAAGGAATGAGGACCAAGACAAGACCAGAGGTCTCTCATCTGGTACTGCTGTACCACAACTTCACTGCTGGGGGCCTTACAGTGTACATGCACATAACTAAATATAGTTAATGAAGATAAAATGAGAAAAAAAGTGCCTTTACTAGTTCCTCTATCAAATTACTGGAAAGAAAATAGAAGTATTTGTCTGAGAAAACATGTGTTCTATGTCAGAACTCCCTTGCGAGACATTTTAGAGATGCATTTGTCACTATATATGTATTTTTGCCTGGTGCACAGATTTCTTTAGCTGTACTTTTTAAACAGCTTTGCTATTTTTTCAAACTTGTTTCATTGACTTAGAAAAAGGACAAAGCAGCCAAATTTAACCAATTTGTTGCAGAAAACATCTCAGACATTAATCTTCACTTTCTTGTGTTAAAAGTACATGATTAAAAGGTAATCAAACAGTTTTCTTCTTACCAGGAAACTAAGCAGCTATTGTCATTAAATGTACCTCTAGTAAACATGGGGCCTTTTATAAATATAAAATTAAATTCTTTTAAGGAATAGGTTTGTGATTTTAGTTATGTGGGATTTACATTTATACTTTGTAGTTTAAAAATAATGCGTGGTCTTCCCTTCTTCACCTCCACAGCAACTTCACTTCAGCAGGCTCGCACGTACAGGTGGGGGGCTAGGGTATTCATTCGGCTGTGGCAGCCGGCACAGGGCATGTGCTCTTAGAATCCTTGCAAAAACTCCTGAAGCTGGGTGACAATCTCTGTGTCCACCGTTTCCATGAGGGACTGGAAGCCTTGTTCTCCGAGCATCTCCTGCTGTGCCTTGAGCTTCTCATAGATGAACTGCTGCAGCGATACCGTGTGCACAGGATCCTTTAGGGCCAGCTGTGGATACAGAGGAAGTGCTAGACAATCAGACAAGCAAAACGAATTCCTCTATATGCAGCTTTGCAGTCTCGTTCCCAACTTTGCTTCTCCCTCTCTCCTTTGAAGGGATTCTAAAATAATCCCAGGGCAAAGATCTCATTCAATTGACTAATTGATTAGCCTCAGTTTTCTATAGCCCTTTGAATACAAGGGCCTGATTTGGGTTCTGATTAGCCTAGTTTCTCGGGCCAAGAGCTTGTCCTACTTAAGGCAATAAAATCCTAAAAGGAACAAAACATGCTAAAGAGCATTTCAACACAACTGCCCAGGAATCTCCTTAGGAAGAATATAATGTATTATATAATATAGTATACAATTATATAACATACCATATTAGTAAAGGTTTTCTTGGGAAAAGGGTGCTTCATATAATCATTTGTTTGTGGTTTTAAAATTAGTAACAAGCTTACAATTTTTAAAATTTTCTTCAAAATGGTAACTTCCATATATAGTATAATTCTTTAAAAAAGGATATTTAATTTTGTCTACATTGAAATACAGGTCCCTTATTTTAAAAAAACACACAATTAGTATTATTGGTAGTTTACTGAGAAAAAAAATCAGGCAGGGATGAAAATATGGAAAACTACCACAAATATAATTAAATGTTCTTGTAAATTTCCCCAATCATCCAGATTCTTCCTCTGTACACCTAACTTTTGTTTTTTAATTCAGCAAATACTACATTGCCAAAGTTTCCAAGTGAACAGCAGCAAAGTTACTAAACTCTGATTAAGGTTTTTTAAAAGAAACCACTCAAGTAAGAAAGGGTCAATACTCAATAAGGACACTGACACCACCAGGCAATTAATTTGAATTCTCAAATAAAAACCAAAACAAAACAAAAACTCAGAGCCATCACTTTATTTAATTCTAAAGACACTTGCAACAGAATTTTCTCTTCCAATGTCTTTTGATTACTATGAATTCACTTGATGTAACAAGTCTTAACCTCTGTGATTAATATTTTCACTCTCTCACAGGAAGAACTGCTACCACAGGAGAATGTCTGATTATCTATGGGTAACTTTACTGCATTTCAGTTGGATTATTTCATTATTTCCTACCTTCTTTTTTTTTTTTTTGATTCGGTTGTAGGGCCTGAACTCTGGGCCTGGGCGCTGTCCCTCAGCTCTTCAGCTCAAGGCTACAGCACTCTACTACTTGAGCCACAGCGCCACTTCGGCTTTTTTTTTTCCTTTTTGTTTATGTGGTGCTGAAGAATGGAACCCAGGGCCTCATGCATGCAAGCAAGGCAAGCGCTCCCCCACTGAGCCACCTTCCCAGCCCATTTCCTATCTTCTGGGCCTCATGCATGCAAGGCAAGCGCTCTACCACTGAGCCACCTTCCCAGCCCATTTCCTATCTTCTTAAACTCTGTTAATGTCACTTCCAACACTGCAGTTTTTAATAGCAAATCTCCTACTGCAACAGAATTTTTCTAAGATTTTTGGGATAAATCTGACGCTATTTTCTTCCCCTGTTTGTGATGCTGAACCTTGCACATGTCCACATGGTAAGCAAATGTTCTATTACTGAGCTATATCCACACACAGCCCTTGGTTTTTGTGAAGGGGAATTTACTATGTTACTCAGGTTGGCCTTAAACTTATTCATTTTGTGTAACCTTCTAACTAAACAGCACTAGATTTTTCTTCCTAGGGAAGTCATTTTTAAATATAAATGAAACCTTTGCTGCTACATTAAAAACCATAACCACCTATGAGCAACTGTTTCTCCTTTCCCTTCAAAATAACCAAAATAATTGCATAATTCTCTAAAAAGTCTAGTATTAAAGACATTTCAGCCAAAGAATGATATAATGTATGATTTATATTTGTAACCCTGAAGAGATGAGTAACACTAGCATTTTTAAGTTATGATATTCATAATTAGACTTAGTTAATATTAAGCTATTTAACCCCCATCTCTCACAAACTAGGGTAGTACTTTTAATGTATCCAAAAGACTAAAGAACTGGGGATCTTAATAGAGATGACACCACAATCTAATTAACTTCACATGGTAATGGTTGTTCTAAAAATCAATAGTACATATAATCAGAACAACTTTAACAAGATAGTAATAAGTAAAAAAAATAAAATTTAGGATCCCAAAACTGAATCAAGGAATTTTAAGTGTTATTAAAAATATAGTTTTACTCTAATCTTTAAGTCAATCATTCATTCACCTTAAAAGTATAAAGCTAGAGTGAAAACCAAATTACTATATGATGTTATAACATCTGGATAGTTTAGTTTACAAAGGGCAGATCTACCACATTAACTAAATGTGTCTGCACAAAAGGTAGTGATTCATTTACACATTAAGAATCTTATTAAGGAAAATATTATCATAGGTTATTTAACACCAATGATATATCCAATGATGGGTGGGAGTAGGAGTGGAGAAAAGCCAAACAAAGTTATATCAAGAGGCTATAAATAAAGAAAATGTACATAAAGAAAATAAACATGCCACAAGTTCAGGATACTACATTAACAAGTCTCATTCCAATGGAGAGAAACTTCTAGAAGTATACTATGAACATTATATGTTGGGAAATGATAAAAATGGTATTGAGAACTTTGAAAAAGATTTTCTAAAAATTCAGCTCATATGCCCTGGAAATTCACTAATCTAATTTTCTTGAACTTAGAAAGATCTAGCAAGACAATGTGGCTGGCTCAAGGTCACAGCTAACAGCACAAAAAGGAATAGAATTTGATCTTCAAATGCCCCTCACAAAGGTGCAATTTCTCTGAACATTTAAAATACAATTTATCAAAACGAATTCCAGGAAAGGGAAACATGAGGGTTTTTTGTTTTTATTGTTGGTTGGAATGATGTTTGTTTTTGCTTTTTTTTTTCCCATTTTAAGGGGAAAGGGAGGTAAAAAGGGAGAGAGGAGGCAGCTATAAAATGAAATAAACTAAACATACTTGAAAAGATAACAGAGCCTGACATTGGTGGCTCATACCTGTAGTCCTAGATACTCAGGAGGCTGAAATCTAGAGGATCATGGTAAGAAGTTACCACAGCAGAAAAGTTTACCATACTTTATTTTCAACTACCCAGCAAAAAGTCAGGTTAGAAACATAGCTCAAGTGATAGAGTGCCAGCTAAGCAAACCTGAGGGCCTGAGTTCAAGCCCCATTAGCACTCCATTCCACCCCCCCCAAAAAAAAGAAAAAAGAAGGCTATTAGAGTAGCCAGTATTAGCTATATATTGAGGGTTTGTATGAAATTATTCAAATATATTGATCAAAGAAAAATGACAGAAACAAATAGAAATTAGTAGGTAGTGTTTACTGTTATTTCACAAACAATTTATGTTTTCATTTATGTATTCTACTTATGAGTAGGTTCTATTGCTGTTTTCATTTGCAAAGGAAACAGGACATAACACAAGCAGGAAATGCTAAAGCAAAGGCTCTTACTTTTGTATTCATGGTCAAAGTAAGTATTAAACAATTAAAGGCTTTCTAAAAGCAATGTATTCCTATTCACTTTAAAAAAAATGATTCATCTAGTGCAAATAAGTGGCTTTCAAAACAAGGTAGCAGTTTATTCAAGGGTATTATTATAATAGATGTAAACCAGGAAAAGTCCACTGCAGAGATCCAAAAAAGCAATAAGGAATGAAAATAATTTCCTCAAAAGAGAAAATTAAGCATTTTAACTTTACGGTTTAAGAATTTTATTTTTTATTAAGTAAAAGTAAAGCTTCAGGGGGTTGGGAAGATGGCTCAGTGGTAGAGCGCTTCCCTTGCATGCATGAGGCCCTGGGTTCGATTCCTCAGCACCACATAAGCAAAAAGAAAACAGCCAGAAGTAGCACTGTGGCTCAAGTGGTAGAGCGCTAGCCTTGAGCTGAAGAGCTGAGGGACAGTGCCCAGGCCCAGAGTTCAGGCCCCACGACCCGACAAAAAACAAACAAACAAACAAAAAAAGTAAAGCTTCAGTTTTTCTAACACATGCAACAATTATTTTAGGTCTACTTTCTAGACTAGGAACATAACTTACCTGGTGAGCATATACTCCCAAGTTTTAAAACTCAGATACCTAACATTAATTCTCCTGCAAGTGATGGATAAATGTATGCATGGGAATACGTGTATGTACAAACAGATCATTGGAAACAGTCATATTTACAAAAGAATAATAGTAATAAAAATTTTAATTTTTAGACAATGGTTTTGTAACTTACCATCTTTTTCCTTTTATCTTGTTCTGTGGGTGGTTCTTCATCTTCTGTTACTTTTGGTTCCTCAAGATGAGACATTAACATGCAGCTGCAATTTTTAAAAAATCTTTGTTTTTAATAAATAAACATATCTATAACATAGAAAACCTAGCCCTCAATATCACTGAGAGCAGGAATGCTTCTGTGTTCTAAAATGGGAGACACATGCTAGGTGCACACTTTGTATCTTTCTGTAAAAATGATACTTTAGAAACACAAACTTCTTTTCCCTTATGTCTGGAGATATACAATATGCAATAATCTAAATAACACTATTATTAGATCACAATTATGTACCGATATGTTTTGTGCTTCGAATGACACTACAAGACTATAAGTAATTTGTCTCTGATGACACACAGAGACTTTCAGTACAGATACAAGTCATTTTATTTTGATTAGCTCTACCATTAGCAGAGATAATAGAAACAGTTTCTATCCAGTCAATGCTAGTTATATCAAGACAAGAAATGAATATTATCTAGTGGATCACCACTGATGGAACACACCCCATGGGTTGACAATTTAGAACAGGAGATTTCAACAAGTTATCAGTCACAGCTTCCTAATCAACAAACTGTGGCAAGGGAATTTTTTTTTAATGTTTTGTATCAAGTATAGGTGAAGGGCAATTCCTAATTCACCTACTTAAATGACTTTTTTTTTTCCTTGGTTGGTCTTGGGGCTTGAACTCTGGGCCTGGGCGTTGTCCCTCAGCTCTTCAGCTCAAGGCTAGCACAGTACCACCTAAGCCACCACTTAAGTCCCAGGGCCACTTCCACTTTTCTGAGTAGTTTATTGGAGATAAGATTCTCATGGACTTTCCTGCCCGAGATGGCTTTGAACTATGAGTCTCAGATCTTACCTTCCTGAGTAGCTAGGATTACAGGCATAAGCCACCAGCACTGGACTTAAATAACTTTTAAGTTAAGGGAGTCTCAGATCTTACCTTCCTGAGTAGCTAGGATTACAGGCATAAGCCACCAGCACTGGACTTAAATAACTTTTAAGTTAAGGCTAAGCACAGGTATGGATGCCAGAAAACTGGATCAGGCTCATTCCTACAGTGGACTTGGGTATTCTTCACTTCTGTTCCCCATCACTAAAACAACGTTTTTTGACACAAATGCTTCTGGGATCAAACAGTAAGAACCTTAGGCTGGAAATACGAAATCCTGATATACAAGATTTCAATCAGTATGTTCCTTGATCTCAAAACTGCAATGCTTTTTGTTCACTGTGATATTATAATACATCAGAGCACAAGTAGTTGGCCAATGCACCCCAAAACAAGGTAAGAAAATCCAATGGTACTACATCAAACCAAATCTATGTAATAAACTGAAATGTCTTGAAAAGTCTAGATCCCAGTCTGTATTTCAGAACTGAGTAATAAGACAGGGATCCTCTATTCTAGCCACTTTATGCCAACCACAGACTTGAATTCTAGCTGTAATAAATGTAGGTTTCCATGCACTGTATTTTGCATAAACTCTTCCACTGACCTGCAAAATTTACTGTCTTCCCTCGGCTAAAATATTTATCACACTATTATGGAGCATATTTTGTAGTTTATGGATAGAGAGATAGAGAGAGAGAGATGTGCCCCCCCCACTTTTATTCAATGACCAAAACTACCCACATAGACAATTTTTGCTTTGCAACTCTGTACGTTTCAGGAAAGTGCTAAATTCGTGTGTGTGTGTGTGTGTGTGTGTGTGTGTGTGTGTGTGTGTGTGTGTGTTGTAGTGCTAGAAGTCAGTCTTGAGTATGGAGGACAAACTCTCAGGAAAGTGCTAAATTCGTGTGTGTGTGTGTGTGTGTGTGTATGTGTGTGTATGTGTGTTGTAGTGCTAGAAGTCAGTCTTGAGTATGGAGGACAAACTCTCAATCACTGAGCTACATTCCAGCCCCAAACGCTAAAACATTTTCGTGACTGAAAAACTCAAAGCTGAAACTCCTACAGGAAAAGCTGTAATTAAAAGTTAAATTTCATTTTGCCAACCAATATTAAACACAGGCAATCATGCTTTAATTAAAAGCACATGAGAATAGATTTCAAGTAAAATGTGTTGGCTGTGAATGTAACGATGGTAATATTAACAAAACAGAAATAACAATAGTTTAAAATTAAAATGCCTAACACAAATATCCACAAAATCAATTATGTCAGGTATCTAGCATGCTATATCAGAGTCTTCTGCAACAATTAACTCCAACCAGCCAAATACAACAAAGAAGTGTCCATATGTGATATGAAACTCTTTACATAATTTATTTTAAAAAGATAATTTAATTTTAAAGGGTAATTTAATTTTTTTAAAAAGGCAGGGTAATATACATGTAATCCCAACTACTCAGGAGGAAGGGCCAATCTGGGCAAAGTTAGAGCCAATTTCAAAAACAAAACTTTGGAATAGGTAATAAGGTGGAGGAGGAGTGTAGCTTAAGCAGTAGAGCACTTGCCTAGGATGTGTAAGGCTCTGGGTTCAAACCCAGTATTAGCAACACCTTTCACTTAATCTGTATTGAGTCATAGCATAGTTTTTAAACAGCTGAATTTACAAACAACTACTAAGCAGTGATACATACATAGTACTTGCTTTCAAAATTCCCCTAGAACAAATGAACGTTTCCCTATTTAATTTAGGAGCTTACTGTAGCCTTCACAAAACCAGAGGAGGCCTCCTAAATAAACCCTGTGCTACTCTATCTGGAGCCTACTCATAACCAAAGGCAAGTGTACAAATCACACTCTTGAGAGCCATTATTAACAAGCCTCAAACTAGAGGTTACACTGGTCATCTAGAGGGCTCTGTTTCAGTATTGACTGTTTCTAATTCAGTAGGACTGAGTGGGGTCTGAGACTATATTTTTCACGATTTCCCCAGTAATGCTTTTTCAAAAACACTGTTAGTGGTATGGAGAGTACCAGAAGACAGAAATGACTCTGAGCACTGACTTGTATCAGGCCCAAATACCAATAGGGTATCCTACTTATATTTGTATCTCTCTTATCCCGTGCAACTGACTTCAAAATTAAGGGTTAAGAGAGAATGGTGGAAGGGGTGACACTGACCAAGTTGTATTACATTCATAAACTGCTTTGTTGAATGACAACTCCTTGGTACAATTAAACATAATTAAAAAAATCCAAATAGCTATTTACAAAAATAAAAAAAGGGGGGCTGGGAAGGTGGCTCAGTGGTAGAGTGCTTGCCTTGCATGCATGAGGCCCTGGGTTTGATTTCTCAGCACCACATAAGCAAAAAGAAAAAAAGCCAGAAGTGGCACTGTGGCTCAAGTGGTAGAGCACTAGCCTTGAGCTAAAGAGCCGAGGGACAGCGCCCAGGCCCAGGGTTCCGGCCCCACGACCAGACCCAAATAAATAAATAAATAGGAATTAGAGAGCAAATAAATATTCACGTCTACTTTTTTCCACAGGAAATATGTTCAAATTTTAAATGTCTATATGAATAGGTTATGAGGGCATATTAAAGTGTGAAAATAAGAATAGGCTCCTGGGTATAGTAAATTATTTCTTAAAAGTTATATATGCATGTCACCAAACTGCAAATCTTTCAATTCTCTCTAGCCATCTCTACTTGTTACCAACTCCTGCCAGTCCTTCCTGTTGAAGCCCATCTCAACCTCATCATTGTTCTCAGGGACTAGATTACTTGTTATCTGGGTCTTCCTACCACCAGTGAAGTCAATTCTCAATTCCTAAAGGTTATATGTATTGTCAGGGCTCCTGTTTCAATGCAAGTCCTATTGTCCTACTTCCAAATCTTCTGATACACAGGACTATAACTAAAAAAGGGATTTCTAATTATAAATCTGATGTTACTTAGAAACTTAGAAGCTTTAAAATCACCTGTGGAGTTCCACTAATTAGAGAAAATAGCCCCAAATTCTTCATCTTTCTCATAGGTTACTTAACTAGGTAGCTCAACTTATTACACATACTATAGAGGTTAAAAGCTATGAACATATGACCATACAAGATGATGCTAACTGGGGCTGGGTAGGTGGCTCAGTGGTAGAGTGCTTGCCTTGCATGCATGAGGCCCTGGGTTCGATTCCTCAGCACCACAGAAGCAGGAAAAAAAAAAAAGCCAGACAAGATGATGCTAAGCAAAATGAACCCCAAGACAGGGACACAAGAAGTTTTATCTTTCTTGCTGTTGTTTTTAAATGTATTTGTAATGTACTGTGTGAACTTTTTTTTTCTTTTGTATGTTCTTCCCCCATGGTATAACTCCTGTTTTCACTGTATTTGATTCCAGCGCCCTGCATCTTGTATATACATTTTTCTAATTTGGGGAGGGAAAGGGAAATAATAGAATGCTGAAATAAGGATACAGGTTGACCCATTGTAACAATGAGATGTACAAGACACTATGTTGAAAACAAACTTTACAGCTTTGGAGGTGGGGGGAATGGGAGAAGTTGGGATGATGGGGAGGGAAGGGATGGTAGAGAATAAACAAAGGAGGGAGTAACAATGATCGATAGGAAATGTTCTCATTACCTTACTCATGTAACTGTAACCCCTTTGTACAGTATCTTTACAATAAAAAATATATATTAAAATTAATATATTCATTATCTTATAGAACTATATAACCCTTCTATACATTACCTTTATAACAAAAAATAGATAAAACAAAATTTTATTCTATGAAAAAAAATTCATTCTTTACATGTTTCAAGTGAAGACACTGAAAACTAGTCCTATCTCCTGGATTTTTTAACATGCTCATCCTTGTGTGTATATGTTTGTGTGTGTCTCTCTTATTAGTTTTGTTTCTCCAAAGAATCTTAAAATACTACTTCAGTGAGGTTTTATCCTTTGTTCTAATTCATTCTCAAGTGAGACTACAGAAAAATTTAACAGAACCCAAAGGATTAGCTTTGTTTGGATTAACTGTTCAAATAAACATGAAGGGGAAGCTAGAAGCTGAGTTAACTACATAAGGAAATATGTTATATGCTTCTCCTATCAACTCTTCTGACAGGCTATGCCTATAGTCTTATGGAACTATTTAATTCATAGAGAAGGAAAATTTATCAGAGTCTAGAATAAAGTCTTAGAAACTGAGATTATGAAAAGGAAGGTAACTTGTTTTCCCCTCAAACACCTATACATACATACTATCATCCTACGGTTAAAATTCAATCTTCAAACAGTTGTGGGGAAGAACCTAGTGAATGGTCAAACAGTCTAGTAACTATGATCATACGGCCTAGTTACCCAAGAGTATCAACACTTGCGTTTAGGGCTTTCTACTTTGGTTCCACAGTTTGCTTTCCTTACTTACAACATTTGCCTTTCAAGCCAGAAACATTTTATTCATGCTCAACTTTGCATATTGAATAAGACCTTTCTAGTCTTGACATTTTTTATAAATTTTGCTGAGCCTTGGTATCCTGATTGTAGTTTTATCTCACTGTAATAGGTAAGTTCTACTTTATTTCTAACAGATTCCAGATTCTCCTCTCTTCCAGTTAAAATGGCATAATTTTGTTCTACTTCCTATTTTCTAACTCTTTGCCTGAAACTCTTAACTCATAAAACATGTAACTTCTTGTATTCATTACTTAATTCTGTTATTAGTTATGCCTCCTCTAAGCTGAAAATTATATACTCCAAAGAGGACAAGGGACATCAGAACATAACACAAACATTTTACAATCACCTGTAAACTGTCACCCATTGTATAAAAACACATTATTTATAGTTTTGTGCCATAAACTCTTATTGTTAACTAGTTAAATCCTATTTTTTAAAATTACCTAAAGCTGGGTACTGGTGGCCTGTAATCCTAACTACTTAGGATCAGAGGATCATGATTCAAAGCCAGCCTGAACAGAAAAATCTGAGACTCTTATCTCCAATTAACCACCAAAAGCTGGAAGTAGAGCTTTGGCTCAAATGGTAGAGTGATAGCCTGGAGCAAAAAAACTCAGCAACAGGTCCTGAGTTCAAGAGCCAGGACCAACACAAAAAATAAGTAAAATAAAACCTGCCTTAACACCCCACTTTGTTTCGGTTTGAGTATGGAATGTCTCCCACAGGCTAATCCGTTGAACATTGGTCCCCAGCTAGTGCTATTATTTTAGAGGTTCTAGAAACTTTAGGTGGCTGGGTCTCACTAGAGGAAAACAAGATCACTGGGGGGGGACACATCTTTAAGGCTACATCTTGCCCTGGTTCCTCCCTATATGCCCTTTGTGCTCGTGACCACCACACATTCCCACCAGGGTATTCTGCCCAAGCACATAAAACCAAGCAACCATTGACTAAACCCTCAAAAATTATGAGCCGAAGTACATCTTTCACCTTCTAATTTGCTTATATCAAGTATTTTGGTTTGTAGACACAAGGTTGATGTTTCTGCTTCACATGACTGCCATTTTCCCCCAAATTAAGTGACATGTCAGGCACATTTAGTAAGATTCAAGGACATATATCTGCTTTACTTATTTTTTAACAAAAGAGGATAGAAATGGCCATTTTTCCCATGCCATAAAAAGCTTCAAAATAACTGAAGAAAACAGGTTCAGTGTTAAAAGAAGTCAAGCAGTTCAGAATTCCATCAAGCCTTGATTATCATTACAAGAGATATTGCCTTTATTAATAATATTAAATGGAAATGAATGATAATTCTAATCACAAAAAGATATAATGCTTGATTTAAACATAAGAGAAATTTAAATTATCAGTAAATTATCAATGTTTCTGGTCATACATTTTACTAATTATTCATTCAAGAACATAATTTATTTAATCTATTACTTTTTAGAACTAGTCAATTACCACATGACCCCTGAATACCTAAAAGGTACCAGAGATGCTTCAATAAATATACTAAGCAGCCTATTCCAGTTCCCTCTGAGTTACATAATAATAGTTACATAATAAAGGTGATTCTAAGATCAAATATTAAATTCTAAAGGCTAACTAATGAACAAAAACTTTTACTATAAGACAAAATTACCATGTTTCCACATTATGCTTACAGGGTTAATGGTAAACAAAAACCATGAGGCATGTACTTCATTATTTCTCAATCCCAAATATTAATTAAATCATCCACTCACTCTTTGTAAGTTCTTGTTTCAGGGTCTTCTGTCATGACATCATGCAGGCCCTCCACTGAAATATTAATAATCCCACAGAATTTATCTTGGATAACACTGGAATAAAAGAGTAAAACAGATTAGCTGGAATATTTTAACAAGTAATTCAAATATTTGCATATTGTCTTGAACATAAAGAAAAACTTTGTTTCTAAGACACAAAAGAAACTTCCAAAATATACCCGATAAGGTAAAAGTTTTACTTTTAGACACATTACAAATTTCTCTTTCACAACATTAGTAGCGTGTTTAAATACAGAAAGGGTAGGCTACACATGAAAGTTAATATATTTTTTGTGTGACAGTACTGAAGTCAAGGAACTTTCTATCAGGTTTTTCAAAATATTCTTTATTCCACTGGTCTTAAACTAGCAGGTACCAGACTGTAATCCTAACTACTGTCTATAATCCTGACTACTTAGGAGGCCATGTAAGAACGGGGTAATCGAGTTTTGGGACCTGCTAGAGAAGAAAAGTTCTCAAAAACCCTTCTCGACCTATAACTGGGTAGAGAAGCATATGCCTGTCATCCTCCATGTGAGGGAGGCTGAGAGAGGATCGAGGTTCTAGGCTGGCATGGGCAGGAAAGTTCACACATACCATCTCAATGGAAAAAGTTGGGCATGATGATATACACACACTTGTGTCCCTATGATGACAACAACAGGCAGAACCACAGTCTAAGAACAAGCCTTGACAGAAATACCCCATCATCTACAAAGTAACCAGCATATAAAAATGACTTCAAGGCACGGTCCATCGACCCTGCCTAGCAAGTGTGTGGTTCTGAGTTCAAACCCCAGTACCAACTAAAAACTTGTGCTAAGTTTAAAACTACAAAGATCAAGAAAAAAGTGCTGAAAAACTTCTGTTCTGAAGGCATATTCAGGGGGCGGGAAGGAGAAAGCATACTATAATTTAGAAGAAAAGAATAGAAAGATATCTTGTAAAGGACCTTGATCTAGAATTATATATATATATTGGTCATGGAGCTTGAACTCTGGGCCTGAGAGCTGTCCCTCAGCTCTTCAGCTCAAGGCTAGCGCTCTACCACTTGAGCCCACTTCCAGCTTTTTCTGCTTATGTGGTGTTGAGGAATCAAACCCAGGGCCTCATGAATGTGAGGCAAGCACTCTACCACTGAGCCACTTTTCCAGCCCTGGATCTAGAATTATTAAGAACTCTAAAATAAATTTAAAAAAAAGAACTCCAAAGACTCAGTAATATGACAAATAACTTCACTTTGTAACAAGTAAATACTTGAAAAGACACTTCACCAAAAAAGATATTCAAAGGTCAGGTGAAAAATCTGAGAGAATGGTCAACATCATTAGACATTAGAAGTGCAAATTCAAATCAGAGGAATTTTGACTGAAAGTAAAAATCAGGAAGATTGATGATACCAAGTACAAGCAAGAATTAGAAA